>NC_056747.1:117628265-117990765 GCF_019279795.1 Protopterus annectens | reverse complement strand
CCTATTATATCAAGATATATACAGTACCTATCATATCAATATATATACAGTCTGAAAATAGTGACAAGTATCATAACTTCATAGGTATAACTGCTTTATGATGCAACATCTGTTAGGACAAAAAACAGCAAAGCATTGTACTTGTAGGCACTGTTCTTCAAATACCAACAAGCAGTGCACACAATAAACACATAGGTTACACAGATATTTGCTCCTACTGATACCCCATCTACCTTAATCCAGTGCATGTATTCATCACAAACCTGACAATTACTGTATGCATGTATTCATCACAAACCTGACAATTACTACTTGGTAGTAACCTGATTAAAGTGTAGCTATCATTCTAAGCCTTTTGGTTTAAGCACTTGTGCTTCAGACCAGTTTTACATTAAGAAGGTTTGTGGTCTGCAGTGTTGTGGCAGGACAGGTAGCTTACATCTTTCTAAGTTGGGAACTGCTGACTGAAGGCTCAGTGTCTGTTATTCTTTTTTTTTTTCTCTTTTTTTTATTGATAATTTGTCAAATATTACATGAAATCAAAAACGAAAATTATATATATACAATTGTAAAACCTATAAACTTTAAAAACATTATATAACTATATACATTGGTGTCTGTTAAGAAGAAAGCCATAAATAAGTTTAAGGTGTAACCTGAAGAATGATATATAAGTTCATATATCTTTATCCATTTTCTCAATTATTTCTAGTATTTTCATCCAAGAGTTCTATAAAGTTGTAAGTCTGGTAGTTCTGTTCTTCAGAGTAGATATTTCCATTTGTCCAACTGTTCTAACTAAATTTTTAAATTCATTAAATGTAGGAGGAGTTTCACTTTTCCAGTGAATGGTGATGATTTTGCGAGCTGTTGCCATTAAAGTCCTTAAGATTTGAAAATCTTTTTTTGGCACACAATCCGGAACAGGAGAGTTGAATAAAATCATAGATTTTGATAATTGATAATTATCATTGAAAACAGTCTGAAAAAAATAATTAATATTATTCCAATACAAAGTAAGCCACTTACATTCATAAAAAATGTGTTGCCAGTCTGCTCTTATTTTAGTCTGACATATCCAACATAGATCTTCACTTGCATACATCTTAGATTATTTATGTGGTGTATAAAAACTTCTATTCAAATATCTCCAAGTGAATAACTGCAAGTTTACTGATAATGATGACTTCTTGGAAGATTTTAAGATAATCTTTTTTTCCTTTTCATTAGGAGGGTGATTATTTATCTGTGTATAATAATTCCAGTAGGTGTCTATTTGGTATATTTTTGTTGTTTTAATTATTTTGTAAATGTTAGATAGATATCCAGCACCTTGATAAGGTTGATTATTAATTATAATAATGTAATCAATACATTTTGGGACAGTATGTCTAATTGTATCTTGCATTTGTCCAATTCTATTTATAAGATATTGTCTTAGATTTTGCAAACGTAGCCATGAGTCATTATTTATATTATATTTTCTGGTTATCTGATCCTTAGTTAATATTTTCTCTTGTTCTGATGCCAGTAGCTTATTGAACCTATCTTGAGCATATTCATTTTCTGAATTTGGTATGTATCAAGGATAGTGGGTGTAAAGGCTATAGGAAAGATCAGAAAGAACCAGGAATTAATATTTGGGACTTTGTTTATGAACAATTTACATGTTGTTAGTGTGATGTTCATATATTTAAATGGCAGTTTATTATTTTTATTTTTATCTTCTAGATAATCTTTTAACATCCAAACTAAAGGAAATGGTATTATAATTAAATGATCTGATATGTTGTTATGGCTAAGTTCAGTATAGACCTGTTCATGTAATTGTTTCCATATAGGTTTGTAGTGAGCATTTAACCATAAGGTTATATTTTTACCAATAGAGGACATAATATATATCTCAATGTCAGGTAAATTAATTCCTCCATCTTCCCAGTTTGGTAAATGTTTATTTAAAGCAATTCAGGGTTTGTTTGGGAACCATAAAAAAATTAATATTAATTTATTATATCTCTGAGTGATATATTTGGGAGGTGGTAGTGAAAAACTTTGTATTAGATATAATACTTTAGGAAAAATAATTGATTTAATGAGATATAATCTGTCTCCCATTGTAAACATATATTTGTTCCAGGCAGATATTGTTTGCTCTATTTTATCTAGTGTTTTATTATAATTATATATAAGTGAGTCAGTTAAGTCTTCAAGTAGATCTATGCCTAAATATACTATTTTATTATCCTCTGCTATGTATTTAGAATATTTTTTGTTTATATGTTTATTTTTAGTATTACATGACATAATTTTTGTTTTATTTTCATTGAACTGTAAACCTGAAATAGTGTGAAAATTATTTATTTCTTTAAACAAAGCGTGTAAAGATGCATTAGTGTCTGATAGGGTAAGAAGTATATCTTCTGCAAATAACTGTAATTTAAGAGATAAAGTTTTGTTGATGCAGATGCCTTTAATATTACTATTTGATCTTATCTGATTTGCAAATGGTTCTATAAGTAATGCAAATAATAGTGGTGATAGGGGACAGCCTTGTTTAGTTCCTTTTTTGATTAGTATGGGACCAGATCTATATGAACCTATTGTAACATATGCTAGGGAGTCTTTATATAGTGACTGAATAAGGGCGATAAAAGATGTAGGAAAATTATATTCTTTTAGGACTAGTGTAAGGAAATTCCAATTAACAAAATCAAATGCTTTATTAATATCTAAGGATATTATATTTTAATCCAAGTTTGCATGTTTACTATAATCTATCAATGACAGAATTCTTTTAAGATTATCATATGTATTTCTTCCTTTGATAAAGCCTGTCTGGTCATCATGTATTAGCATGGGAAGAAAGTGTTTAATTCTGTCAGCATATATTGCCATGAACATTTTATAATTGATGTTTAATAAGGATATTGGTCTATATGACAAACATTGCTTCTCATCTTTGTCTGATTTAATTATTGGTGATATCAATGAATATTTCCATGAAGGTGGTATAATTATATTTTGATTAACTATGGAATATACTTTTAAGAGTAAAGATTTAGCATGATTAGGTATTACTTTATACATTTATGATATTAAATTATCAGGGCCTGGTGCTTTATTTAATTTAAGCTTTTGGATCTGTGATTTTAGTTCTGTCATAGTAATTGATTAGCTTATAGTGTCAATTTGTTCCTCTGTTAATCTAGTAAGAATTTTGTTTTTAAGATAATTTTTTATATCTTTGTCAGGTTTTTCATGGATGCTTGAAAGGTTATCATAGTTATATTGTAATCTAAAGGCTTCTAATATACTATTTAGGTCCGTTACTTATTCTTTGTATTAGGGATATATAATTCTTTTATTTGCTTAGATTTTATTATTTTTTTTTGTTCTATTAGCTAGTTGTCTCTGATGTGCTGGATTTGTTGAATAAGAATTTAATTTTATCTTTTCTAGGTTAATCATTGTCTTGTGATGTAAAATTTCTGCATATTTGTTGTTAATTTGTAATAATTCTTGAATTAAATCTTTATTTCCTTCTTGAATTCCTAGTTTTAATTTATCGGCTTTCTTTTGTAAATCTAGCATGTCTTTATTCCATATTTTTATTTTATTAATATACCAGGATAGTACTTTTCCATATATATATATATATATATATATATATATATATATATATATATATATATATGCTTTTAAGGAGTCCCAGATATATATTTCTGAAATGTTCTCTGTGGTATTTAGTTCAAGGAAAGATTTTATTTTACCTATAAAAAATTCTTTAAAGTCTGTTAATTTTGTAACATATGAAGGTATTCTTGTTATGGGATTATTATTTATATGCATAAGCTCCATTTCAAAAACCAGAGCATTATGATCTGATAATGGACAGTTTATTATTTTGACATTACTTATTTTTGTTACTAAATCATTGGATCTGTATATCCTGTCAATTCTGGAACTAGTCTTATATCTGTGTGAGTAAAAAGTATAGATTAATGAGTCTGGATCAGCAAATTCATTTATATCTTTTAAGGAGATTGCGTCTGTAAACTTCAAAAGTGTCTTTGATATAGATAACTTTCTTCTTTTACTTTTTGAATCTGTATCTTTGTCATCTATTATACAGTTGTAGTCTCCTGCCATTATTAGACTACCTTTAGTTAAATGTAATATTTCTTCAATATGATGTTTTACTGTTCCTATGCCAAGTCCTGGTATCCAATATAGGTTAACTAAAGTGTATATTTTCCTATTTAACTCTATATTTACTAAGCAAAACATACCAGATGTGTCTTGATAAGTGTTAATTATTCTAGGAGAAATAATTGTATTATGCATTAATATGGCTACTCCTCTCTTCTTTTGTTTGTATTGAGAACTTATTAATACTGTGTAGTTATTAATATTCAGATTGTTTATATCTTTATCTAATAGATGCATCTCCTGAAGAAATACTATTTGTGGATTGTGTAGATTTATTTATGTATATAGACTCCTCCTTTTGATGTTATTATTTAACCCATTAACATTTATATATAGATATTTCATGTGTTGGTTTATGTTTTATTTGTATGACAGTTAATATACATAGATTTAACTCTTGGTTTGCATTATATGTATAATTTACACTATTGTTTATATAGAAGATCTGCTTATCTTCTGTAGACACCAAAACAGTATAAGAAAACAATGAAACTTCTAATTTAACTAATTCTAATTGATTACACCTTTTCCTATCTCTATGAGGTAATATACCTCTTTGCATGAGTAACACAAGTACCCACACAAACCTCCTAAATCTGTGACTAGTGTTTAAACTAATCTCTCTTAACCTCATAGCTTAGTATGTCACTATTTACATATATTAACGAGTTGATATGATCAGCTAATAGACAATTATATGCAAATTTTTGTGAAAGCAATAATATTTATACATCAATAACCTGCTTATACTTGTTAAATCTTACTTGCAGAGTTTCTTATAATCAGGGTTACAAAAACAATTTTCCAATTACATTTAACAAAATTTGTTTCATCTTGGTACAACAATTCACATATCAATCCAACTTGACACATTTGCTTTAATTCACACTGCAAAGACTCCAATACCTTGTTAATTAGTTATTTTGGTTAAATTCTCATATTACTTATGTTCTTTTTAGATTGTAGTTTCTTTATACTTGCAATTTGCTTAGGGTAATTTTCCACCTCTAGAGTCTCGATCATGTAATATCTGTGCTATAAGAATATTGTTTATTCTATAGTTATGTGAATATTTCCCATTTTCTTTCTCACTCTTTATGAAATAATTAGATTTATTTATTCTTTAACTTTTGAGAAAGTAGTTTTCCAAGTCATATTCCAGAACTCTTTACAAAAATTGTGTCGGCTTATATGACAATATATGTACATATATATAAATATATATACATAAACTTATATATAATGGTCTTTACATATCTTAAGATTCAAAATACTGAAGTAAAACATAGTGGAGAGATAGGTTCCCGACCCACAGTCTGGTCAGACTCCAGAAAAGAACCCCGATGACTGGACGGGAGAGAGGAAAATCACCCCGGGGATCATAACGGTCACCTCGGCAAACAGGTGTCTAGGTAAGCAAACAATATGGAAAGAAACAGCCAGAGAACTGCCATGACTAGATTTATACAAGCCCCAGGGTCGATATTCTAGTAGCAATCTATGAACCCACACAGCTATTTATGATTCTTATTGTATATATGTAATATTCTAGTATTAGAAATTCTTAATATTAATGTATATAACTATGTATAGAGTATTGCCTTTCTGTATATCTAACAATATTTAACTTTTTTCTAACAATAACTATGCGTAGGTTGCTATTTCTGTTAGTATATAGAGAACCTATTAGAAAATTTGTTTAGTGTCTGTTTACTAAATCTAATCATGGTTTATTTTATTTGGTTTAAGTGTGTTAAATGTTTAGTGATAATCAGTAACACAAAAGAGTCAACATGTAGCTTCGTAATTCAGGTGCACTGGCACTTTAAGTAGTGCTCGTTTTGGGATTTACTTCCTTGTCCAGGAATGCTGCAATTACGTTTTATTCAAAGGACGTTATACGCAAGCATGAAGTGCTCGCAATGAGACATAAGACATTAGGGTGTTGCTTGCGTGTGTATTTAAGGCTACTGTCTCGTGGACGGGGCGGGAAAAGTAGTGAAGATTTTTCTTGATTTTCAAGGCATCACTCGTGGTAATATTTATTTTTGCATATATTCATCTATGTTATATGCAAGACATTCCTATGTTATATGTGAGATACACTACATGACACCTGCTAGTAAAACAAACAGCACCAAATGCTTTGCTTCATATAAAAGATTCAATATGACATTCTAGTAGTGTAGAATAATTTACTGTAATAGCATGTAAGTGTTTAAACTCTTAACTAACTATAACCATCCAGCACAACTCAATCATCTTCTATATACACATTATTTTTCTTCTTCTAGTCGAAGAGTTTTAAGATGTGCTTGTTTTGAGATTTACTTCCTTGCCTAATGATATTGCAATTACATATTATTTAAAGGGCATCATACACAATCACAAAGTGGTTACAATGAAAATTACAACCTTTATATATTAGTTGTATGCGTATTTGAGACTGCTGTCTCGTGAAAGGAGCAGGAAAAGTAGTGAAGATTTTTCTTATCTTTCAAAGTATCGCTCGTGAAAATATTTTTCTACTGCATAGCTACAACACAGTTCAAGGATCTTCAATAAACAGAACATTATCCCCCCTTCCAGTAAGGAAGCTTTGTATATATACGTTAAAAACACAATAAGAGTCCATGAGGTGTACTGGGATGCTACGACCTCATAATCCATACAACCAGACATGCGCGTACACCCAAGCTGTCTTTCTATCTCAGTAAAGCAAATCATTACAACAGCGTTAATGGATTAAGTACTTTAACTATGCAACTCATTTAACATAAATATATAATTTTTCAAAGAATACATTTATCCCGCTCCCCTCCCTGCCCCGATCGGAAAGCCTAGATTAGACATATTATATGAATGGCGCATTCAAAGATTTTACAACAATTTGCTAGTATAGTTACATATATGGTGAGATGGTTATATCTGCTTGAACCAGATATCCATTTGCATATATCTTGAACATATTGCTATATACATTTTATTTGTTGATGACTAAATCAGAGACGCAGAGAAAGAAAAACATTGTTATCAAGTTTCAAATATGGATAGACCTAAATGATAATGTTAATTTACCCAGTTTATATTTATTCTAAATTTTAAGTGAGATAAAATAAATAGAAACTGTACCTGATATATTACTGTGATTAATTACTGGAAGATTTCTTGTTAGTTTTTGTGACATTGTTTAAAGTTTTGTGGTACATGTAACATCTAAGTTATTTGTCCTTTAGTTTTTTTTTTTCCTTCTGTTCAACAGTCTTCCAGTTGTTTATTTCTGCATTTCTTTTTGGTGTACTATTTGTCCAATCCATAGATTCTTCCTGTGTTAAAATGTTGTTTGTAGTGAGATATTTTATTGCTGATTCCACTGTTTCAAATATTTTTATTCCCACTGGAAGCATTATACAAAGTCTTGCTGGAAACAAAAGATGGGTCTTCAGTTGTTTCTTTTTCAAGATTTTTATTATTGGCATGAATTCTTTTGAAAACCACTTTTGTAGAGTAATCATTGTCAAATCTAATTAACACATCATTATATTTAATGGGTGAGTTAGTCCAAGCATTTTTGAGGATGAGTTCCTTATCTTGCGTGGAGAAAAGTTTAACAATTATTGATCTTGGTTTGTTTTTGATTAAAGATGCATTTCCTGAAGTTGACAATGACCTGTGTGCACGTTCTATTCCAAAAGAAAGGGCTTCCGGTAATTTTAATACATTTGGGATCCAGGTAGTAAGAAAGTTTATTATATTATCCCCTTCCGCTTTTTCTGGCAGACCATATATTCGGATATTATTTCTTCTCATTCTGTTTTCCATGTCATCTATTTTCTCCAGAAGATGTGTATTTTGTTGCAGTAAAAAATCAGTTTGTTCTTCTTCTTGCAGGAGTCTGGAATCAATGTCATTTAAGGACTGTTCTATGACAGAAATTTGACCTTTCTGTTGTGTGAACATTTCCTGAAGCTGTTCAAGTTGTTGAGTACATTTTTCTTTAAAAAAGTCCAATTTATTATCCATCTTATCTATTTTAGATGTCAACTCCTGAATATTTAAAATAAGTGAATGTAAATCCTTTTTGAATGTTGGGTCCTGAGGTGGATTCCTGAGATGGCTCATTCTGAGTAGGTGATGCTGCTGTTGATTTTCTAGTAATTAATTTGACAGAAATTTTCCAATGAATGTTGATAAAAATTGTTCTGATGATGTCTCTGGGTATTAGAAAGTGGTTAGTAGCGAAGATATCTTTTTATGGTTGTTTTTTTCTAAAAATTACTGTCTGAAATATTATTGAGGAATGAGAGCTGTGAGAAAGTGCTGTTACCAGGTCGCCATCTTGGCCACGCCCAGTGTCTGTTATTCTAAAAGTGTATTAGTTCTGGTTTAAGCACTTGGGCACAGGCCAGTTATTTTACATTAAGAAGGTTCGTGGTCTGCACTCTTGTGGGAGGAGAGGCTGGACTCTGCCCTTCTGAGCTGGGAATTTCTAGTTAAAGGCTTATAGTGCCTGTATATTTAAACTGTTTCTTACTGAAATTGGTGCGCCTTGTTTGCTGAAGCATAGACTAGATCCAGGCCTGCTGAATCTAGCTTTGTTTGTATAACTTGAGCACTAATCCAGGCCTTCTTTTTTGGAGAAGGTTCCCTTGCACCCCAGTGGCAAGAGTGTGCAGTTAGAACTTGTCTGATTGAAGACTACAGGAACAGGGCTCAGTTTTGAGATTTTTTTAATGGTTAATTGGGTAATTTGTTTAAAAGCCTTTTATGATTGCTTGTAGTCATCTAAAGCTATTTTAAGTGTATTTTTTACTGTTTGTAGTCGTTTAAAGCTGTTTTAAGTGTATTTCTTACTGGTTTTGCCTTACCTTTTCAAAAAATTTTTTTTTCCTTGTTTCCCACCTTTCTAAGCTAGTATAGTCCAGTTTTCAGGCTAGTGCTGAATTCAGGGCTGTGCTACAATTTTCTGAGTTGCCCATACCTTACTTGTTTAGCAGGAGGTTTCTCTGTTCACCTGTGAGAGAGGGAGCTTTGAGCAGCCATCTGTCCCTGGTGGAGTGGTTCCAGCCCAGAAACTAGTAGTTTATAGGCAATTTTGGACTAATTTCTATCTCTTTCATTTCCCTGCTGTAAAAAATGCATTTGCATGGTTTTGTACATCCGGGCAGCGCTGGTTAGCTAGGGCTATATTTATCCCGGCTTCACCAAGTCTCCTCTTCTGTTTTTCCCTTGAAAGTAGTCTAACTCAACCTAAGCACTTAAAAAGCATCCTACAGTCCATCACTTGCTCAGACCTAATAGCAAGCACTAATATACCCTGACACTTGATTGCCCAGCAGGGCAAGGCTCTTTATTCACCCCTCATCAACCAAGTGACTAAGCAGCTCACCCTACTATTCAGGCATGACCAAAGGGCAATTTCAGGTACACTCTCCAGTCCAGCTGGAGAACCTGAGTATCCTGAGTCAATGTTACAACTGCCTTATGTATACAGACAACCCTCTCCTCCTACCACAAAACATTAACATATGTGAGAGATGCAATTATATAGCTAAATTGGAGGCTAAGCTCTCTCCACCCAAGACTGGAACAGGCAGTCATGAGGAGAAGGTTAACACTTGCACCACACCTCCAGCCTCACATAGACATACTAAACCAGCACTGGCAAAAAATACACATAAATACACATAATCATACTCGGAGGCTCTAAATAAAAACCTGCAAAAGCATCACAGACCTCCAAAGCAGACACCCAAAAAACCTGCAACTCCATTCACAAACCAGACAACACATAAAACACAAAATCAGTGTGCCGCACAATCACAGCCCTTAAGGCAAAATAACATACCTAACAAACTAGTAATAGGCGACTCTACAGTCAGGCACACTGAAACTGAAACCTGGTTCAAGGCTCCACACAGCACCCCAGCACTACCGGACTACAACTCATACCGCACATTTCGGCCACAGAACATGGACCGAAACACAAAAGGAGGGGGTGTATTCATATTCATCAAGGATACCTACACCTCCAGGTTAATGGCACAGCATGATACCTCCGAGATCATCCATGTGCAACTAACATCAGGCAAATCTGCAATGCAAATTGTGGCCTGCTACAGATCACACTCCATGACCCAGGACCATGACTCCACCTTTCTGGAGAAACTGAAAAACATGACGGTCCTACTGAACACCCTGATATTGGGCGATTTCAATTACCCTACCGTTAACTGGGAAAACTACTCAAGTACAAACTCCCAGGTCCAGCGCTTCCTGGAATTTATCAACTCAAATGCCCTGGATCAGCTGGTAAACTCCCTACCAGAGGTGAAAACATATTGGACTTGGTCATCACCAACATGGGCGACAGGTGTTCCACACCGGAGGTCAACCCGTCACTGGTTAGATCAGACCATAAACTAATCACTCTGGATGTCCACACCACCACCTCCAACCAAGGAAACCACAGTGAAAAACTTTTCTATAGCAAACTTCACCTTACTTAAGACAGAGGTGGTAAGTTTCACAGCCCCCACACTAAAGGATAACAGTGTCCAAGATGCAGGAACCTTTACAAATGCACTCTATGAGCACCTACAAGGATGCATGAATTGTGCCATCCCTAGCAAAACCAAGACTCACTCCCCTAAGAGAAGGAAACCAGTCTGGTGGACCCCTACCATAAACAGGCTATACAATAGGAGAAAACTAGTTCAGAAAAAAAGCAAATCCCAAGAAGGAAAGACATCCCTGATCAGTATCAGTAAGAAACTAAGGTCCCTCATAAAATCCTCCAAGGCTAACTTCAAAAGAAAAATAACCACAAAGCCTTCTTTAGCTATGTCAAGAATCTAAGTGGCAACTCACAGATAAGCTCTGAGCTAGTGGAAAATAACACAAAATATACTGAACCCACTGATATTGCCAACATCCTGGCAGATAGATTCAGTGCAAACTTCACCCCCGCCTTTCACCCCCAAAAGGGCTCACAACAATACCAGAAAAGTGTAATGTCCCGGTCACGCACAGGTGAAAACAGCCCTTTCAAAAGCCAAAAGCACAGCGTCAATGGGGCCAGATGGTGTCCCAGGCTGCGTCTTGCACAAACTACAGAACAAACTAACCCCCCACTTAAACACACTGTTCAACCTCAGCCTCTCCACAGGCTATGTGCCTATAGAATGGCGCACAGCAACGGTTATTTTGCTCCACAAAGGAGGGGCCACAACTGACCCTGGTAACTATTGCCCCAAAAGCCTGACTAGCCTGGTCTGCAAGGCTATGGAGCGCATCATCATGGAACTCATTAACAAAGACATTGGGAACCTCGAAACACTTGACCTGACCCAGTTTGGCTTTGTTAAGAGCAGATCATGCCTACTAAACCTGGTTGACTTCTTCAAGGCAGTCACCAAGGCCATAGATGGGGGAAGGTAGTTCACACAGCCTACCTTGACCTCGCCAAGGCTTTTGATACCATTCCTCACTCTGGAATTATAGAAAAACTCACCAGCCTGAACATAAACCCCTATGTCACAACATGGGTTGCCAACTGGCTTACAGACAGAACTCACACGGTAAGAATAGTGGGCTCCAGGTCTGACTCTAAACCAGTCATAAGTGGTGTCCCACAAGGCTCGGTCCTGGGACCCCTGCTGTTTGGCATATACTTCTCAGAAGTATAGGCAAACACAGGAGGACTATGGCTAACCAAGTTCGCCGATGACTGTAAACTGGGAGCCATAACTGACTCTTCAGCTGACATGGACATTCTCCAAAAGGGCCTTACTGAGAAGGACACCTGGTGTCAAAGTCATGGTCTCAAAATAAATGCCAAAAAATGCATAGTCATCCCGTTTGGGAAAAACAAAACACCTATGAATTATCACATATGTGGCAGCCTGCTTAATACAGAAGAGATAATAAGAGATCTGGGGACCCAGGTATAGTAATCTCTCCTTTGACAATCATATTGCCAAAGTAGTTAGGAAATCCTTCTATGTAGCCCATCTAACTACTAAAGGGTTTGGATCTAGAAATAAAGAGGTTATAGTGCCCCTCTACTCATCACTCATCAGACCCATCATAGAGTACAATGCCCCATTTGGGATGTACCTCACAAGACACTTCCAACAGCTGGAAAGACCACAAAAGTCCCTCACCAAGAGGATTACTAGCCTCAAACATATGTCCTATGCAGCCCAACTGGAAAAACTCCAGCTGTACTCAGTCGCATATCGCTTAGTCAGAGGTGATCTCTGCCTGACTTACAAAGCCATGTCCGACTCAGAATTGATGGACATGCTCCACCAAAAGAAATCCAAGTCACTGCGAGCCACTCGCTCTAGTGAGCTAAACCTTGCCACAACAATAAATAGAACATGCTGGAGGGATAGATTCCTGTCACAGAGACTCCCCATGCTTTGGTACAAAATTCCTAACTACATTAGGCAGAGCCCTTCACTAACACTCTTCAAGAGAAACCTTGATGAGCGGATGGGTAACAGAAAATACACCCCTGGGATCACTTCATTGGCTCTTCTTGACAAAGGCTTAGTTAATTAATCAATGGGGTGGCAAAAGATGACACACTCTGGCTAGGCTTATAAATGCCCTTGGGCAGATAGCCTAGTACCTAACATACAAGGCCATGTCAAACCCAGATTTGATGAATATGCTTCACCTCAAAAAATCTAGATCCATCAGAGCCACAAGGGCGGGAGACTTAAACCTCGACACGGCTATTAATAGGACGTGCTGGAGGGATAGATTCATCACCCAAAGACTCCCTATGCTGTGGAACAAAATCCCGGTACATGTGAGGCAGAGCACCTCGCTGGCCTTGTTCAAGAGAAATCTTGACCAATGGATGGGAGATCGCAGATATACCCCAGGAATTACCTCAGTGTCACTGCTCGACAGAGGCACAGCAAAATAATGGGTATAGTTCCCCATACTAAAGGGGTGGCGTAAGCCACAAAACAATGGGCTAGGCTTATAAATGCCCTCGGGCAGATAGCCTAGTATGAACCTATGAACCTATGAACCTACCTATGAACAAGTGTTGTTGCATACAGCACCTGTGTATTCTGCCTAAGTCTGGGTATTTATATTTTTTGAGGGGGCTGGATGGTTGTATAAAGGGTGTTGGGAAACAGGTGTGGATGTTTGTCGTAGATGGACAGTTATTGCGTCTTCCACTTTTTTGTCTGTAGGTAGGTAATAGTTTGAGTTTTGTTTTGAGGCCCCATATTTACTGGTGGATGTGGCCCCATTGACACTATTTTGCCCATGCTTCAGTCCCGTAGACATCACTGTTGGCCATATTTTCCGTATACATACCTATGTTTGTATTTATATATGGCTTTGTATGTATGCTGTTGGGTTTTGTTTCACTGTACGATAATGTAAGAGTCCACAGATTCAGAAATCCATACAGAGGCTGTGACTTTTTGCACACAAGAGATCCGTACCATTACCTTATCATACACATCTGCACAAAGAATCAGGGTAGTGGGACCTCTGATATGGCATATCCTATCAAATGGCCATAGGATAATGTTGGTAGGTAGGAATAGTAATATATTTTCTGCTTATTTATTATACTTCTGTGTGCTGCTCATACAACTAACAGTAGTTTTTTCTCTCCATCTTGCTTGCTTTGCCGCAATCATTCATTTTCTTATTTCATTTGGTGATTGTTGTTTTAATCCTCTCCTTTTAAGTTTCCATTTTCCAAAGCTTCTGCCATGACTGTGATAATACTGTGGCCCAGGACCCAGCCTCCTCATCAGGCCCAGCCTTCTCCTGTCAGCACTCTACCTGGCTTCAGGCCTGCCTCCCTATTAGGTGCAGTGGGGTGGTTGGCCAGGTTGCACTGCCTGGACCTCAGCAGTCACTCATTGAAGAGGAGTGCTATTGTCCCTTCCAGTGGCACTGCCAGGTGTGCACAATTTGCGATGTGGTGGGAGCTGCCAGAGGTCATAAGGGAGATGGTGTACTGGCAGCATTAAGCCAGTATCAGCCACCTGGGGAGAGTCCTCATGTGGCTTGATGAGTCACAACGTTGTCTGGCACTGTCTTCATATCCTCAGGCAAGGCCCAGATGGGAGGATGGTCAAGGTGCTGTATGACCTTCTGACCTCTCCCTGGGATTAGCCCACTGTCTGACCTCACCCTGGGATTAGGCCACTGTCCGACCTCTCCCTTGGATTAGTCCAGTCATTGTAGACAAACAAGTGCTATTCCTATTCCCCACCCTATTGTTCCCTTTCACTGTGTCATTTCCTTTCCCAAGTTTATTGTCCAGTCCTCCTCATGACCAAAGTCCTCCCTTTGTCTTTATGTGTATAATTCTACTGTCACCCCCCCATATTTATTTGTTTGTGTACCCTTATTTCAAAATCTCTCTCTTTCCATCCCCTGCGTTACCATTACATCCTTCCCCATCTTTTCTTCTCCAAAAGGTGTGGGGGAGTGCTTGTCCCTGCAAAAACGTATGCGCTTCCTCCCCTTCCCACTCCTATTCTTCCCTTCCATGTTTTCTAGTGTATGTTCCTCTGCTTGCTGTAACCCTATTTATAATTTCCTATACAACCATTTCCAGTTCTTTTAAAGGTTAAAACCTAGATATAAACATTGCACTAAGTCATTTAATGTGTCTTGTAAGTTTTCTCATAGTGTCACTACGTAGCACATTTGTATATGCTCAGGCACATGCCTGCTGCTTGCTCACCACTTCTCTTCACATTAATCCTGGCCATTCTGCGATATTTTAGTGACTTGACCTATCATATATACCTCTGAAGAATTTTGAATTTTGTAGAGCATCCTTATTTCCTCTTTTTTCTGTCCACAGTACAATTTTTATTTTATATTAAATCACTGATGTTGCAGTCACTGCATAATGACAGACAAGGTTCATATTTTTGACTTTGTCCAAAACTGTTCATCAAAAAAAGCAAATTAGCTTTTAAATACTGCTGTTTTATGTGCCCTTTTATATTTTAGCAATACTCTACGATTGTGTGTGATATTACAGGATTTGCCTATGGTTGGCATGATGTGAAGACATTATAGATTTGCCTATATTTTACCCTTTGGTTATCTGCACCATTTGACTATATGTGGACCGTGATGCTCTTCGTTATTTAAGTGTATGATGATGTATATGTATAATACAGACTACATGAACAGTATTGAGTGCTCCCCTGTTAATGCTTAAATGGAAGTTGTCATGGTCATACAGCTGGGGCCTCTTCCTAATGAGTAATTTATCTTTTTTTTTTGCTTAAGTAAAACTGACCTTGGTAAACAAGTTGTCACTTAGCCTAGGTGATGGCACAAGTTCACTAAAACTGATGTTTACCCTATATTTATTTCTAACATCAAGAATGTCTTCTTGTAGCTTGTATATATGTGAAAGTGTTATGGTTTTAAACTCATTACAGCCTACTAACACTTCCAGGTGTTTATGTAGTTACATCCTACTGACACCTCCAGATGCTTCCATAGTTACATCCTACTGACACCTCCAGGTGCTTCCATAGTTACATCCTACTGACACCTCCAGATGTTTCCATAGTTACATCCTACTGACACCTCCAGGTGTTTCCATAGTTAAATCCTACTGACACCTCCAGGTGTTTCCGTATTTATAACCTATTGACGCCTCCAGGTGTTTCCACAGTTACATCCTACTGATACCTCTAGGTGCTTCCATAGTTACAGCCTACTGACACCTACAGATGTTTCTATAGTTATATCCTACTGACACTTCCAGATGTTTCCATAGTTGCATCCTAATGACTCCTGTAGGTGTCTAATACAGCCTACATTAATAATTCCAAAACCATGCTGCATACTAAGCTACGATGGGCAACATAACTGCACTGATATACTATTTATATTGCCTTAATGTTCATATTTTTTCTTAAACAGTTTAACTAGAACTAATCCTATACCATTCTCTAAATCATATGTTATTACCACTATCTTCCTTTATTTATTATTATTTATTTATTGCATTTGTTTACTGGGAAAGTCCACTGGGCCTAGGTGAACCCATTTTCAGTGGAGGCCCAGGGACAAAAGCTCCACATAAAAGTCAACATTATAGAAATACAAATATCAAAAATACAAATATCAAAAATGTAGCACTATTTACAGTTTTTTTAACAATTCCATTGCAGTTTTATGGTAGTCCATCGATGATATTAACATGCATTTTTGGTCATATAGATTCCATAGACATTACTGGTTGGGAGGCAGAAAAAGACAGTAACATTGAATACAATTACTTACATGCATTTAAATGTGTGTAGGCAGTGTAGTAACAGTCATAGGTATAATACTGATATCTTCCCTATCCTCCTACATAATTTTATAACCTACGTTATTATATCTCTTGAACTCTTTATAAACATACATCTCAATTGTCCAGATTTTTGCCTCATATTTTTGGTCTATTCCTCATAAAATTTGTGGTTTTCTGAAAAATCATTGGGATGATCTGAGGATTAAAGTCACTAAATAATGAAACACACAACTTTCAGACTTCAGATCCTTTTGAAAATGAATGTTAACACAACCCCTGTTACTCTAGCAACTGTCTAAGCTTCTTAGAGCAATATTTAAAATCTGTCCCTAGTTTTGGGCCTTTGTCCCCCAATTTTGTTAGACTTTGTCTAGATTTCTTGTGCTAAAAGGTTGAGAAGTATGTTTATAAACCCAAACAATACTAAAATCCCCCTTCCTACATAATTTTATAACTTACTTCATTACATTTCTTGAACTCCTTACAAACCTTTCTTTACTGAAATATAAGAACAAGAAACATCTTTACATTTTCCCTTCTACAGACAGTCCATTTACTGCATGCTACATGTGTTCATATTACGTAATCGAACTTTTACAAGTTCGAATGCCATATGGTCAAACCATATGTTCGAACTTGCAAAAGTTCGAATAGGTAAAAAAAAGAAAATAATTTTCTGACGGTTGTAAGAAGGGAGCCAAGCCCCCTACACCCCCACACCCCCACCCCCGCTGTTTAAATATACCAACTCCGAGATCGCACTACAATTCTGCACTTGTAGTGCAATCTCAGAGTTGGTATATTTAAAGAGTGGGGGGTGGGTACAGGGGGGCTTGCCACCCCTACTTACAGCAGTTAATTAGTTTTTTCTTTTTTTTTTTTAGATGTTCGAATTGTTGCAATTTCGAACATATGGGTTCGACCTTATTACGTTTGAAGTTTCAACAATTCGATCACATAATAGAAACCCTGCTGCACAACTGTATAGTCTTATAACTGCTGATGTAAATACTTTACTGTATATATCTGTCCTGTTATTATGTTTGCTTGTTTTTTCTGAGAAATGTTAACTGTTGTATTTTTTTCTGAGAACTGTCTGAAATTCATTTGTTAATGTAAATGTACTGTGATGGAGCTTTTCTGCCTGGGCCTCTGTTGAAAGTGGGCTCTGTCCAATCAGACTTTCCTGGTCAGCAGAGGCAGATAAATAAATACATATCTCAACAACCATGTAACACATATAGAACTGGATAGCCTCATATGAAAGCTCACAGATGGACAAACAAAATGCTGTTGACAGAATGCATGTAGCTTGAGTGATTACTGAGATGTTCTAAGTTGTTTACAAAATATTACAAAATTAATATTTACTATGTTTATTATGACTTATAAGATGTAGGTCTTAAAGTCTTTCGCCACAGCGGAACTCTGGTCCGCTCATGATTGGCAGTTGATTTTTTACGGTGCTGAGCTGCCAGCCCGATGCCCAACCTTCAACGAAGGCACGCCCATTCATGCTCGCACCTACCTGCATCTCTTTAGCGTCACTTATAAGATGTAGGTAAGTGTCTAAAATCTCATGAGCACTATCGCTGTAATGATTTGTGCTGAACGGATTGCCGTTTACATTAGTAACCCTTATGGCTCCAGAGATATGAACATTTCTTGGAAATGGGAGGATATAACTTTGCTTTGTGAAACACTCAGGATGCAATCATTAGTTAGAGTATAAATGATAAATGGTTTTATCATTAATTCCACCATCTATAAAAAGACAATTGACCCACCATTTGTCTTTAAACAGCCACTGCAAAAGTTCAGAAACTTGGTTTAGAATCAAACGTCTCAGGTAAAATACCGTTACCCTCTTTCTCCCCAAGCTAACCAATGGATGTACAACCTTATCTACAAGGAAGCATCTCAGAAAAAGGAAACATCGATATCATATGATGCTTCATCTGGTAAGGTGGAATGATACATCTTCCCAATGTATCATAGGCTCTTCCTTTCAGTTTTCTCCTTTTCACTCTCCATAAATATAAGTGAGGTGAACTGTTTATGGCTATTGCTCTAAACATACTGCACCAGACGTGGGAGAATGAGGAAGAGCATGTTACTGTGGGTGTTCTGAGTGTTAGAGAGCCTTCTAGAATTTTTTTTCAGCATGCTGTGCCTGCATTACATTTGATATTGGCTCCTCTGTATCCATATCAATGAATGTTGAGGAAGCTGAAACTTAACGCTTGCAGCAGAAAGGACTTTCTTCTCGATATTCTCTAAGTGTAGCTCATCCTTGGGGCTAAAGATGAGGGTCCCAGAGGGGTAATTCATAAATGACACATTGTGTTTCATCAGCATCACTGAGCTTGAACTATGCATGTTCACAATGTCACATGCTGCAGCCCTGGCTGAGCCCCCAGTGGCAGTACAAGTTACCCAACTTCCTGCTGGCTACAGCTGATGATTGGAATAACAACTTTTTCTTACCCGGTCCATCAGACAACTGGTCCATCTGTTAGTGCATTTCATCAACTAGACCTCACTCAAAATCCACCATTTGCATAAGGTAGTTTACTACCCTCTCAGTGAAAATTTGGAAGAAGTGTAAACTTGTTTCCCCAAGTCAAGTTGTCTATTGCTCTGGGCTCTTTTCCCTGCAGACAGACTACAGGGATCTGGGGAAGTGGAGCTTTTGTTTTGAGGTCAGCTGCTGAAACTAAGGTTTCTACCTTTGTGATCTCTACCATGAGACCAGGGGATTCAGTTTTCCTATGCACTATCTTAGCAACTTCCCAAATATGGGGTCTTCAGGAGAAAATGCTGAGGAGTCTGCATCTTCCTCTTCATCAGCATTGAGTGTTAGGGACTCTGCAGGGGAGACCAAATGTTTTTACAGCTTGAAATTAAAGGAATTTATACAGAATTCTGATCACTGTATTTGTCTATTACTGTACTGGATTTATATGCATCATATTTTACGGTTTTGGAGACCATGTGCCTTCTGTTACAGATGGCTTTCTTCAATGCCTTTGGAGGTGAGGGAGTCTGATGATGAGTAAGACATATGCCTGGGTTGATATCATGGATGTTGGGAAAAGGCCTTGTGCCACTCTGTCTGATTCTATAACAGAAGGCTGTGTCAAGGTCTCAAACAAGGACTATGCTGTGGGCATAATAGGTGCCAGTGCCAAGGTGGAAAAAGATGTCAGGGGTGACCAGTGCAAAAATGATTGTAAATTCAGCAATGAGAGTAATGCGATGACTGATTCAAACAATGAAAACTCGGGCAGCAAGTACTGCACTCTAGGCCTGGCACATCAGGACTGACATTAATGCAGAAGTATCTGGCATTAACACAATCACCAAATCGCCAAAACCAAGCACTGGTTCTAAGAAGCCCTTTACTACATACACTGATGGCACCAAGTACATCAATATCAATTGAATGCTCAACAGCTGTGTCACTGATGCTAATTCATATTATATTGACAAAAACTTTGTAGTCTCAGGCATCAGCATCACTCTCAGCGTTAACACTAATGTGAAGAGAGTTGTTACTATCAACCCGAAACTTGCGTCAAAGCCAGGAGGGCTGGTTTGGAAACTTGTGATCCATTATTTTGGTAAACCAGAGCTACAAAGCCTTATAACCAATAGAACTAGCAGTGTAGGGGCTGCACAGAGTCTCTTCTTCATCCACAACAAAGTCACTGTCAGACAGTCACAGTTTAACTCAGGAATGACAGGGAGGGAGTAATCCTAAGTGTAACAGGCACAGTGTTTAAAATTTGTAAAAATATCGGCTCTACATGACA
Source organism: Protopterus annectens (assembly GCF_019279795.1). NCBI lineage: Eukaryota > Metazoa > Chordata > Ceratodontiformes > Protopteridae > Protopterus > Protopterus annectens. The sequence goes on along the minus strand of NC_056747.1, from coordinate 117,970,422 downwards.
CGTTATGAGACTTGGATAATAGCACAAGAGGAGATCAGTCAGATTATAAATCAATAAATTGAATAACGTTTGGAACAGCATCATCCATTTTCTTGCTAGTAGCTTCAAAGACTGGACAAGGAAGTGATGGTTTTGGGACACAGTGAGTTTAGGAATGCTATGCTCTACAGGAGACTGGATGTCCACATATGTCAACCTTCTTGATGCCAAAGAGGTAAAATGCCCTTCTTCCTCCTCCTGGTACAAAATTAATCTTTTAATGCAAAACGTTGCAAATGGATACTTTGATTTTTAAGGCTTATAGTAACAAAGTAACAAACTGGTGACAAATATGGTGCCTGTTAATGTTTGCCCCTGTGCTTAACCTACTACAGAATTTTGTTTCCACAGGCATACCAAAAGAATGAAAGGTTAATAATCAGGAGTATAGCAAAATCCTATCAAAAAGTAAAGTAAGAAAACTGAGTGAGTAATGCTAGGAAAAAAAGGAGAAGACTGAGGCACTGGTACAGTATATATCTGCCTGTACATAAAATGGCAGCCTGCAGCTCTTCTGAATGCATGATCTACAGTGCAGTAATGAAGCTCTCGAGAGACACTTAGCACCACCATCAGTTATGGAAGAGAGCGAGGAACTATGGCAACCTGATAATGTTTTAAGTACTTGTCAGTCCTAATGCCTGTAGGCTTTACTGATGTTCTTACTGAGGATGGACTGCCTCATCCCAATACTGATGCACATGTACAACTTAGAAATTAAATGAGTGGTGAATAGCTCATTTGATTTCTCCTTACAAGACAAAACAATATTTGTTTCTCTAAGGACTTTTGCGCACTGCAAAATACATGAAGGCTTACATATCTATATTGCTACCTATAACTATATCTGTAGCTCTAGCTCTGTCTATTGATATGTTTATCTGTCTATCTATCAATCAGTATCAATGGCTTCATCAAGTTGCTCTGTACTGTCTCGATGTTCACCGAAAACATCTACATGAAAGACTTTTCACAACGTGCTACTCAGGCTCTTCAATGGGTTTTGCAGTGAGGCAAGTCCTACTTTCCCTATGCACCTATGCATCCTGTCAAAGAGCGTGATTATGGAAGTGTGTGTTTCTCAGTTTTGGAAGAGAGAGAAAGAGCAAGCAAGTGAGAGGGAGTACGCAAATAAATGCAGTAGACTGGAAAGAGCAAAGAGGAGAATAGAAGAAAGGTAGAAAAATCTTCTGAGGAAAAGTAGAAATTATAGAGTATTTGTATAAATTAGCCTGAAATTTAATCAAAAAAGGGTATTGTTACAGAAGTTTTAGATGGGGAACAGGTCATGAAAAGGAGCGGGCTTAACCTTGTGTAAGGCAGAAACATTGCCATGATTCCAAAAAATATTGTTTTGGTGGATCTCTGAATGATATATATATATATATATATATATATATATATATATATATATATATATATATATATAGATATAGATACATAGATGTATATAGACCACATGGAAAACTAGCAATTGTGAGCAACAAAACTTCTAGCTGAGAAAACAAATTAGGAAAGAAGAACCATGCACTGTAGACAAGCTCAGTTGCAACTTCATAGTAATTAAGCAAATGTAACTTGTTTAGAAATCAGAACCTTTTATTGAAAAAATAGATGAGCGCTTTCACCCTTGAAAGAGCTTCATCACATCTAAATGCAGTTTACATGACATGCGGTATTTATATGCTTTAACAAAGAGATCAATTTCAGTTCCCAAGAGCTGGGGTCATAAATGCCTGTCATAGGCTATTCATGCAAACTACTATAGAAACAGTCTCATCTTTCATATCTGTTCTGCATAGCTCCTCCTAATGGAAGCTAATAGGTTAGAGCTTATCTGCTGTATTCCAGTCTGATGTGGCTAGTGCCTAACTGATACACTTTACATAACTCCTGTCTCTGGCTATGCATTAACTATTAGTACATCACTGTATCTGTGTTGTGATAAGGAGATGCTATTTGCCATGTTCGCGTGGGGCAACCAGTCAAATTAAAATCGTAAAGTATCATACTGTAGTAATTGTAACTGCAGCTAGTCGAGACAGTCTGGCTGAACCTGTGACTGGGAGTACCTACCTTGTATCCTTTATGTCATTTAGCAAACCGTCCTTTCCATGACAGGATGAATTCAACTTTCTAGTGATGCATCAATGATAAGTGTGCTCAGAGAGACAAGAAAGGGCTCTGTATGTGATGGGTCTTAGATAAACTGCACTATTCTGGCAGTAAACCAAACAGGTTAAATGAAGAAAGAAATAACTGACTCTTGTTTGAATTTGTTCCAAGTGCTGTCAAGTCATAGTCAAAGTAAACTTTATTGTCATACAGATCAACACAGAGGAAAAAGTACGTATCACTGCACAAAATTTTGATACTCAGGCTCATATCATATGAATGACAGCTTACAGAAGGAAGATAGATAAAATTAATAAAAATTTTAAATTAAATTAAAATAAAAAATAAGATACAAAAAAGTAAATAAAGTAAAACATATTTTGTAAGCTCTGTTTACATCAGAAACACAACAAGTACAACAACAGGAATAGACTCTGTAGAAATATACAGATATGCAAAAAACAGTACTATAAGAAATGAGAGGCACACGTAAATTTACCCACCACTAATATGTACCATAAACTTACAGTTCACAGTTTTCCTAGTGCAGATAGAGACATACGAAGTGAGCCATTCAAAGAGTTTATGTAAACAACAATGACATATTGCACATAAATGTTTTAGTCATGTAGCGTGTTAGGCTATGGGTTTGTTACTCAGCAGTCTGCTAGCGTGTAGGAAGAAGCTGTTATGGAATCTGGTTGTCCTTTATCTAATGCTTCTGTAGTGCTTCTTGTTGCAAGGAGTTTGAGCAGTCCATAAGCCAGATGGTGTATATCCCTCAATAGTTTTTGGACTCTGCCATAACATCTGTTTAAATATTTGTCCTGTAGGGACAAATATTGTCAATTGTCAAACAATGTCAAAGCTGGTGCATTATAAGAGGTTGTTAGTAAATCATAGCTGCCACAGTAGTGATACCTATAAAACAGCAAAGTGTAGTTCCCACCATGAGACTCAGTGAGCCTCCAGTAAGTGCCTTGTACCTGTGCCTGTTGCAAAAACCTTTGCAGAGATGTCTAGGGAGCATGAAAAAAATATGCAACTGTATGGACTGTGTAATCTGTAGGAGTATACTGAATATACTTATCATTAAGTATACGCAAGTCATTAATTATGGGATCATAGGGTCATAGGAGGTTACTAGGCTAATGGCTCCAGGGCCCTTACAATCCTAGCCAAGTTCAACTTGTGTTCCCAAGGTTGTCTGGTTCAAGCAGACACTAAAATCAGCATCTATTGTCCCTGTCCAAGAGGGACACAGGTGGACCCCCCCAGGGTGAATTTACGGTTACCTTTCCAATTGTCCAAACTGAAGTTAAATAGAGCCAATGAGGGGCTTTGTTTAACTTGAATAGGAAGCTTGTTCCAAAGGTGGAGCAACCTCTGTGAGACAAATTTGTCTCTCCTGCAAGTTCTGTTGATGTCACAAACTAGGTTAAGGTCCTTTGATCGAGTGACCCATGTGCCATTTGGCTTGCAAATGTGCAGTGTTTCTATCAATGCTGGGTAAGAGATTGCTCTATATGCAAGACACAGGTCACCTCTGAGTAGTCTGTATGACACAGAGTAAAGTGACAATGATTTCAGTCTGTCCACATAACACAGATCCTGCAGACCCTGAATTGTCTTCATAAGAAACCTTTGCGGTCTTTCCAATTGCTACAGGTGTTTTGAAAGGAACATACCAAATGGACCATTGTACTCTATTATTCGCTTGATGAGGGAAGAGTACAGCAGAGTTTTAACCTCTTTTTTTTCTGGAGGCAATGCCCTTGCTTATGAGATGAGCAATATAAAATGCCCTTCTTACCACTGTGGCTTACATGGTGATCGAAGTTAAAGTTGCTGTCAACCTGTGTGCCCAGATCACTCACCACTGACTGTGTGCTATGGGTATTGCAAATAATGTGGTAATTGGCAGGAACATCACCCTTGTCAAAGAGGATGATAATGCATTTTTTTGCATTAAGTTTAAGACCTGGACTTTGGCAACAGTCATTAGTTTGCGTAAGACCTTTTTGCAGGATGTTGACATCAGCAGGAATTTCAAAGATCGCTCCCAGTTTGTAGTCATCAGCAAACTTTGTCAGTCACAGTCCTTTAGTTTTAGCCTGTACTTCGGAGAGGTAGATTCCAAACAGTAGGAGTCCCGGAACTGATCCCTGTGGAACACCACTGGTTATGGGTATGCTGGAGGAGGTGGAGTCCCCTATTTTCACCATATGAGTTCTATCAGTGAGCCAGTTTGCAACCCACCTTACAATATATGGATTGATACCCAGCTGGGTGAATTTATCAATGATGCCTGTGCGGGGGATTGTGTCAAAGGCGTTGGCTAATTCTAGGTAGGCAGTATGCACAGATATTCCCTCATCTAGGGCTTTGATGACTGTCTCAAAAATGTCCACCAAGTTTAACAGGCATGATCTCCCCTTGACAAAGCCAAACTTGGTGGGGTCAAGCATTTGGAGATTTCCTATATCTTTCTTAATAAGTTCCACGATGATTCATTTCATGGCCTTGCAGATAAGGCTGGTCAGGCTAATGGGTCTATAGTTCCCAGGGTCCATGGATGCACCCCCTTTGTGAAAAGGGATGATGGTAGCTGTTTTTAATTCCGCTAGAATGAAGCCAGTGCTCAGGCTGTGATTGAAAAGCATGCTCAATGGTGATGCTAATTCCTGTTTTAATCCATATATAATACAGCCTGGATGTTGTCTGGTCCCATGGAGACTGTGTTTGTGGCCTTGGAGAGGGCATTTAAGACCTGATCTTTGGAAATACTAGGTGGGGGGGGACAGGTGTTTGGGATGCTTTGGGGTATATGTGGCAGGGACAGGGGAGTGAAGTTTTCACTGGACCTGTCAGGCAGCAGGTTTGCTATATCCACAGGTTCTATATATGCAGTACCATAAACTATGATTTCAGGGCAAATCTGGGCCTTACCTTTGAGGTTACAGATGTAACTAAAGAATCCCTTGCAGTTATCCTTAGCTAGGGAAGCTAATTTGGATTCATAGTTAGCTTTGGAGGACTTCAGTAGGAGTCTTATTGGCTTGATTAAGTTGGGGAGGGAGTGTTTCCAGTTTTGTGACCGTTCCTTCCTAGTCTTGGACAGCAATTTCTTTCTCCTACTGTATAGCCTATTAATGGCAGTTCTCCACCAGGCAGCTTTGTTTTTCCTTGAAGATCTTGCTTTGGTTCTATCAGGTATGACGCAGTCAATACAATTGTACAGGTGTAATATTAATATAAATATAAAGCATTAGTGTATAAGTCAGCATAGGTGTCTGTTCCATCAGTGGGGTGGGGGGCAATGAGGATATTTGTACTGTCACATAACAGGTTGCAATTGGCCTTGGAGAAGTTTTGTAGTCTAGTTGTTGCTAAGGGGGGTCTTGTGCTATAGTTACTTTGAGCGAGACTGATTTATGGTCAGATCTCACCAGGGATGGTCACACTGGGGGGTGGTGCAGTGGTCTCCCATGTTTCTGAGCACCAGGTCTAGGATGTTTGAGCCCCATGTGGGTGTGTCAACCAGCTGGTCCAGGGCATTTGAGTTAATGAACTCAAGGAACCTTTGGGCAAGTGAGTTAGAACATGTATAATTTACACAGTCTATGGACGGGCAATTAAAGTCACCCAAAACCATGGTGTTTGGTTGTATCTTGATTGACTCAAGTAGATCCAAGTAAGCTGAGTGGATGTTCTGATTCATGGAGGAGGTCCTATAGCTGGCAATGACCTGAAGAGGGGTCTTACCTATAGTCAATTGTACCTGAAGTAATTCAAGAATCATGCTGTTTTAACTAATCTGGAGGTGTATTTATCTTTAATGAATATTGATACACCACCTCCTTTAGTTTTCATGCCTTCAGTTTGTGGTCTGAACGTGTGGAAGGAAATGTAACCTGATGTAGCTGGGGTGCTCTCCGCAGCCTTAGACCAGGTCTCACTGACTGTAGAAATGTCAGCATCTTCCAGGGTGAGGACTGCTTCCAGTGAGTGCAGTTTCTGGCTTAGACTCCTAATGTCTAGCAGCATAACCTTGAGGTTGTTTTTACGGGTATTTTTACATCAAGAATTTTGTTCTTGTGACATTACCTAAAAAAAGCCACAATGGGGATGGCAAGAGCCTTAGCCAGTAACCAAAATCCCAGGGGTGACAGATGAAGACCATCTCTGGCAAAGCATTGAGGGCTGTTCACCATGTAATCCCAGGTTGACAGATATTGGATTCCCTTTGAATGACTCCAGAAACTAAGCCAATTGTTGAAATCAATCATTTGTTGTTTGTATTAAGGTATCATTCTAAGATAAGTTAAAATGCTACTTAAGGCTAGGGACATATTTGCCTGAGACATATAATCTGAGAGCTCAGTCATGTCTCTCTTCATACAGTCCAGTGAGGTATGTCTCAAGTCATTCATACTAACATGGATTTTGACTGTTGTTGAGAGACTTGAGTGCATGTGTGAAGTGGTGAATCCTGGCACCCGACAGCTGACCATGGACCTTTTCCTTATCCAACCTGGTGAGAGGGACATCTTTGTGTCTCACAACTGAGTCACCTATGACTAAGATGCTTGTTTTTGTGTTATGCCTTAGGGACTTGAATGGTGAGACACTGTTGTGTCATACATTATATGTACTATGTTCTGCAGAGGCTGTAGCATGAGAAGTGTGCTTGTGTTTGTGTTTGGGAGGTCTCTAATGTTTAGGTAAGCTTCTTGTAAGGATTTACACATATGTAGGTTTATGTGTTGTTGGTTTGGTAGGTGCAGGAGGTGAGGTGTGCATGCTGACTACCTGCTTTGAATCAGATGGACTGACTGGTGAGTGACAGAGCCTGGATTCTAGGTTCTTGATATAGATGCATCGCTCACATGATGCATTTGTGTGGACTAGAAGAAGTGGGTTGTCAGTGTACATGAGGCAATTGCTACATTGCCTCAGGATGCCCATGTCGACCAGGCTGGTTGAAGAAACTGTGGGAAATTGTCCATTTATAATACTAGGTAAGTTGATGTGGTCAGAAAACAGGGAGAGGACAGAAAGGAACAGGTAAGTACAGGACAGGAGAAGTGGGCAAAAAATAGGAAGGGCTAGTAGGTAGGATCTGTGTTGGTACCTCAGGAGCTTCACTAATGTATCTCCTGTCAGCGAGTGACAATCACGAGAGCTCACCAATGGAGCACCAGCAGAGTACTAATGACAATTTGTAGGCAAGACGTGTTTGTGTCTATAACCAGCAACAGTGCCCACTTCTGTGTGGCAGTGTGCAATGAACAAATGCAGTGCTATGCAGCAAACAAGTACAAACGGATCTAAACAAATTAACCAAAAAATAAGCTCAAAACCGAGCCCTGTTCCAACAACAGCCTTCAATAAGATGGCTTCTAATTCCACACTCCTGCCACTAGGGTGCAGGGAAACCCTCTCCAGCAAAAGATGGCCTGGTTTAGTGCTCAAGTTATACAAACAGAACTTGATTCAGCAGGTCTCAATCTAGTCTATGCTACAGTAAACAAAGTGCAACAATTTCAGAACAAAAAAAACAGCTGAAATAAGCAGTGATATGGTAAAAAATGCATTCAAAAGTGCAATATGCAGTGAAAAATTCTACTTAAGTTTTGCAGAGATCAGCAGATGGCTTGTATTTGATATGCATCAAATGAGAGCAAACTGGTTTAAACAAATTAACCAATTAACCAATAAAAGGGCATAAAATTGAGCCCAGTCCAGCAATCTTCAATCAGATGAGATCTAACTGTACACTCCTGCCACTAGGGTGCAAGGGAGCCCTCTCCAACAAAAGATGGTCTGTTTTTGTGCTCAAGTTATTCAAACAGAGATAGATTCAGCAGGTCTGACTCAAGTCGATGCTACAGTAAACAAAGTGCACCAATTTCAGAAAAAATAAATAGTTCAAATAAGCAGACACAATACATCTTCAACCAGCAATTCCCAGCTCAGAAGGGCAGAAGCTACCCTCTCCTCCAATGAGTATAGATCACAAACCTTCTTAATGTAAAATAACTGGCCTGAAGCCCAAGTGCTTAAACTAGAACTAAGACACTTTTAGAATAACAGACACACTAAGCCTTCAACCACCAATTCCCAACTTAAAAGGATGTAAGCTACCTCTCCTGCCACAAGGGTGTAGACCACAAACCTTCCTAATGTAGAACAACTGGCCTGAAGCCCAAGTGCTTAAACCAAAAGGCTTAGAATAACAGTTACAGTTTAATCAGGGTAATAATCTATAATTGAAACAAGCAGAAAATAATTCATAGATTGCTATTACAGTCAAAGAAATATTGGGTATAACATAAAGATACATCCATTGCCAATAGTCTTACATACTAAAACAGTGCAGATGTTACAGGTTGTAAACTAATACAAGTTAAGCCTATGACAGCAGGGATATCACAAATGTGGGAATCTTTGTTGAAAACAGACTTTAAAGAGCTAAATTAATAGGAAGCCGTGAATCAAATCAAGCAGGATGGCAGCATTGCCTCAGGCCACATAAACTGAGCCTTAGCAGGTTTATTACATAAACTTACATAAACTTAGAGATAAGATTATGGTTGGATGACTATGGTAACATAAAGCAAAAGGTACATTTTGGCCTTGAGAAACATCAGTTTACTGATGTTACTGAAAATGATATCTGTCTTAAATCAGATAAATAATGCATGTCATGTAAACTGGATTTAGATCTGATGAGGCTCTTTCAAGGCTGAAAGTGCTCATCTGTTTGCATTTCAATAAAAAAGTATATTGATTTATAAACAAGGTACTATTGCTTGATTACTCTAATGTCTCAAATGACTTGATCTACAGTACAGGGTGCTTTTTTCCTGTTTTCTTTAGGTTTCTCAGCCAACAGCTTGGTTGCTCACAAGTACCAGTTTTTCCTGTGGTCTATGGTTTGTCCTTAGGAGACAGAGATGTCTTACCCGCTAAGGCTGAAAAACTATTATGTCTCAATTCAAGGATCTGTGCTTTATGTCTGTGTCTGCTGCTGTTTGGATATTTTATGCTTTTTACAGCACGCTCCTATCCGGTTCCATTCTTTTTGCTGTTGTATATATATATATATATATATATATATATATATATATATTCACTTTAGAAGCTCGAAATACTGAAATATCGAAATTCAGTATTTCGAGCCCATAAAGTAGAATCCTGAAAAGTGCGAAACCTCAGAAGCACGAAATTCAAAACCTTACATACCGGAGGTTTTGAATTAGTGCTTCTGGTGTTTCGCTGTAGTTATGGATTCAGGTAAGTTTTGATGTGTTAAGGGTTTTGGGTAGGGTGTGTGTGTGTGTGTGTGTGTGTGTGTGTGTGTGTGTGTGTGTGTGTAGGAAGGTGTGTGTTTGTGGACAGCAGAAGCGCTAATTCAAAAACTCCATTATCGAGATTTTGAATTTTGCGCTTCTGAGTTTTCGTTCTTGTTAGGTTTTGACTTTATAGTCTCGACATACTGAATTTCGACATTTCAGTATTTCGAGGATATAAAGTGAATCCATATATATATATATATATATATATATACACACACACACACACACACACACACACACACATGTGCATCAACAGAAAGAAATTCAGCACCTGAAGACATATAATGAAATCAGTCCTTCAATAGGAACAAAGAAACATCTCACAACAGACCCAGGTTTCACCCATAGGCCTTACCAAACATTGACAAAGCCAGTAGGTGATACCTAGGACTGCTTTGTTCCTATTTGTAACATAAGAATATATTAAGCAAGAGATCACAGGGACCATAAGATGCCTAACCATACACACCTTTAAGCAGACAAACTTAAAAGTTCTTCCCACCCTTTTCTAGTACTTAATAGTACTTGCCTCCCAAATTCAGCAGGGCCGTAGCTGATAACCCTGGTGTAAATGTGTTTCTATTCATCCAGTCATCAAGACTAGCCTTAAATGTAGCCAAAACAGTACTTTGGCCTGTAGGGGTAGCTTATTCCATAGGCTGGGAATGTATTGAGCTGTACTTTGACCTGTAGTGGTAACATTCTATAGGCAGGGAATGCACTGAGTTGTACTTTCACCTGTAGTGGTAACTTATTCCATAGGCAGGGGTTGCATTGAGTTGTACTTTGGCCTGTAGGGGTAACTTATTCTGTAGGCAGAGAATGCATTGAGTTGTACTTTGGCCTGTAGGGGTAACTTTTTCCATAGGCTAGGAATAAGTTGAGCTAGGAAACTATCCCTCCAATGGCTCTTATTTATCTGTTGGTGTAGAGTTAGGTCCTTAGTGTGGGTGTTTATAAAGCCACTGGTTTTGCTAGAAAAGCCAGGATTTCATGGCTTGAAAAGTAAGACACAGTCATCTCTAAGCAATTTGTTGGTTGCAGAGTATAAAGAGAGTTGTGCTATTGGGGTAGTTAAAGGATTTAAACCCTTTAATTTTCCTGGTCAGAAATCATTGGGTCCTTTTCATTTGAGCAATATGCTTGGATTTGTACATACCAAAGGGGTATTGTATTCAGTGATGTGTCTGACAATGGTAGGATGATGTCTTTGGATCTTGAAGATATTCCCTTGGAAATTAACTGGGCCAGATAAAAGGATTTCTTGACTATGCTAGATACATGACGATCAAATTAGCGTTATCCACATAAATACCTAGGTCTCTTACGACAATAACTGAAGACGAGTACCATTTATTGCAGATGAGGTACGACTGCCTTTTATGCAAAATGCTACAATGCTGCACTGTTTTTTCATTTCACTTGAGACTATTTTTGATAGAGTATGTATGTCCATATTTCATCCCTTGCTGAAGCTGTTTTATATCAGTGGATACGCGGATAACTGTGCCCAGTTTGCAGTCATCCGCAAACTTGGGCAACCACACTTCTGGGATATTGGCTTGGATGTCTACAAAATAAATAAGGATAGGGCCCAGAACTTATCTCTGTAGCTCCCTACTAGTTACAATTTTACATTTTGAGAGGGAACTAGCAAATTTCACAGTTTTGGGATATGTTGGATAGCCAATTGGCAATCAAGTGGAAAGGTATGAGTTTACAATAAGCTTGTCTAAGTTTTCAATACTGCCAGCAAGGAGGCTGGTGTTGAAAACCTTGGCCAGGTCAAGATAAGCATAGAATGACCACTGTCCATAGTCCATATAACCTTTTCAAAGAAGCTTACTAGGTTCAGGAGACAAGAGCGGTCATTCCCAAAACCAAAATGATTGGGTTCTACAGCTGTTAAGTTACCTACTTCTGCATAAATGAGTTCTGTTATGATATATTCCATGGCTTTGCATACAATTCTGATAAGGTCGATGGGTTTATAATTACCAGGCTCTGGTGAGGTATCACCCTTGTGTAGAGGAATCACAGTAGCTATTCTACAGGAATCAGGAACAAATCCTCTACACATGCTGAGGATGAACAGTTTCAATACAGGCTTAGACACTGCATACCTGGCACTGATGAGAATGTAGCCTGGTACATTGTGCGGTCCCATGGAAATATTATTTTTAGCCTTTGACAGGGATTCTCAGATTTGTTCCAAGGTGATTTCAGGGGAAGCTAAAGTCTCAGGGATAGTGGGGGCAACAATGAAGGTAGGGGGGCTAGAGTTATCACTAGAATGGGTGATATTACTATGGATGAATTCAGTGCATTGTTGGACATTTTTCCTTAATTTCTATTATAACTAAAGAAAGATTTGTAGATTCCATTGCAATCTGTAGCAACCAGCTTTTGCATTTTCTAATAAAGCATTTAAGCTCCTTTCTAACATGTTTCAGTATAGTCTTGAGATAGGGAAATGGCGATTTCTTGCAAGTTGTTATTTTTCTTCTTTTGTTGTATGTACATTTTATTCACACTGGAATTCCACAGGAGAAGTTTATTCCTGAATTTACAATTACATTTAGGAGTTTGTTATGATGGTTAAGGTGTCAACCTCAGACACATAAAGTACAGGGCTTGACTCTTACCTTTGGTTATTGGCTAAGCATGTAATAGTTTACAGACTGATTGTTTTGATTGTTTAGTATTATTATTTTTTTAGAGGACAGAAGTCAGCATAATGATTAAGGTCTTTGCCTCACAGATACAAGGGACAGTGTGATTGTGACCTCTAGTGACCTCTAGATATTGGCTAGACTTGTAATAGTCTGCAGACTGATAGCCTGGTATTTACCTACGAACCTATGAATCTTTGTAAGGGTGTTTACACTTCTGTGCATCTGTTCAGGTGCAGGTAAAAAAAGGGGTGAATGCAGCTGCAGTCACATCACTTGGGTCCATTTGCATGGAATTGTTGAAATTTTGCATATGTCTTCTACTAGCTGAAGCAGGTTTACCTTGGAGAGGTCCCAAAAGATGGTCTCATTTGGTGGTTGGGGTGATACCACTATCCCTGACAGAGAAGACGACTGATTTGTGGTCGGATTTAAGTCAGGATGAGGTGATGTGGGGAGGGATGCAGGTGGGAGCTAGGCTGGTAAGGACAAGGTCAAAACTATTATAGCCTCTAGTGGGGAATTTTACAATTTGCTGCAATGCATTAGTATTAATGAGGTCTTGGAAACAATGATCGTAACTATTTTTAAAGGTCTAAGTGTTTATAGGTTGGTACTAGGCTATCAGCCCTAGGGCCTATACAAGCCTAGCCATAACAATTCCCTGGCTATTTCTTCCCACACTATTTACTTCCCTGCACCCCTGTCTAACAGGGCGAGTGACGTGATCCCCGGGGTGACTCTCCTTTCTCCCATCCAATCGTCAAGGTTCCTTTTGAAGAGGGCCAAAGAGGCACTCTGCTTGACATGTATGGGCAGTCTATTCCAGAGTCTAGGGAGTCTCTGTGTCAGGAACCTATCCCTCCAGCATGTTTTGTTTATTGTGATGACAAGGTTTAGATCCCTGGCGTGTGTGGCTCTGAAGGATTGGAATTTCTTTAAGTGTAGCATGTCCAACAGCTCTAGGTTTGACATGGCCTTTTATGTTAAGCAGAGATTGCCTCTGAGTAGACGATATGTGACAGAGTATAGCTGTAGTTTTTTAAGGCGGTCAGCGTAGGGCATCTGCTTTAGGCCTGTGATTCTTTTAGTGAGGTATTTCTGCGGCCTTTCCAGTTGTTGCAGATGTCTTGAGAGGTACATACCAAATGGGGCGTTGTATTCCATAATGGGTCTAATGAGGGATGAGTACAGTGGGACAATGACCTCCTTTTTTCTGAATGAAAAGCCCTTAGTAATGAGGTGTGCCACATAGAAGGTTTCCCGACTGTTGTGGCAATGTGGTTATCAAAGGTGAGACCACTGTCCACCTGTGTCCCTATATCTCTTATCACACTTTCGGTGTTTAGTGTACTGCCACCTATGTGGTAATTCATGGGTACATGTTTTTTCCCAAAGGGGATAACTATGCATTTCTTGGCATTGAGCTTGAGCCCATGGCTTTGGCACCAAGCATCTGTTTCTGTAAGACCCTTTTGTAGAGTATCCACATCATTTGGTTTATCTATGATTCCACAGTGGGGGATGGTGTCAAAGGCTTTGGCGAGGTCTAGATAGGCTGTGTGGACCACCTTACCCTTGTCCATGACTCTGGAGACTGATTTGAAGAAGTCAATCAGGTTCAGGAGACAAGATTGGCCCTTCACGAACCCAAACTGGGTGGGGTCCAGTGTTTGAAGGTTGCCAATGTCTTTGTTTATAAGTTCCATGAGAATACACTCCATTGCCTTGCAGATAAGGCTTGTCAGACTGATGGGATGGTAGTTTCCAGGATCTAAGGTGGATCCCCCCCTTGTGGAGTGGGATAACTAGCTCTGCACCACTCAGTGGTCACGAAACCTGAGGTGAGGCTATGATTAAACATGACACTTAGGTGAGGTGCCAGTTCATATTGTAGTTCATGTAGTACACAGCCCAGGATGTCATCTGGTCCCATGGATGCTGTATTCTTAACTTTTGAGAGTGCGTTTTTTACTTGTGTGGCTGTTATTAGTGGAATTTGGCAATCTTCCGATATTGAGATATAGGGGTGAGTTTAGGGGGTGAGAGGGGGGTGAAGTTGGCACTGAATCGATCTGCCAGGATATTGGCAATATCCTTGGGATCAGTATATTTAATGCCATTCTGTTTTAGCTCAGAGCAGATCTGAGCATTGCCATTTAGATTCTTGACATAGTTATAGAATGTCTTGTGGTTGTCTTTGGAATCTTTGGCAATTTTATTTTCGTAACTAGCTTTGGAGGATTTTATGAGGGATCTCAGTTTCTTACTGAGGCTGGTAAGGGAGTTTTTTGCATCCTGGGATTTTCCTCTTTTTTGCAACAGTTTCTTCTTTTTGTTGTAAAGTTTGTTTATGGCAGGGGACCACCAGATTGGCTTCCTTTTTTTGGAGGAGAGCATCTTGGTTCTATTTGGGATGGCACAATTCATGCAAGAGTGGATGTGCTCATACAGTGCCTTAGTGTAGGATTCAGCAGTCGAACTTTCAGTTCCCGTCTGCATGGGTGTCATGAAGTTTGTCACTTTTGACTTGAGTAGCATGAAGTTGGCTTTGGAGAAGTTTTTTTATGGAGGTTTCCTTACTGAGGGGTGAGGGTGGGATGTGGATGTTAAGGGTGATTAGCTTATGGTCAGACCTGACTAACGAGGGGGTGACCATACGTGTGGAGCATCGATTTCCCATGTTGGTAATGACCAGGTCTAGGATATTGGAGCCCCTGGTGGGACTATGGATTAGTTGATCCAGGGCATTGGAATTTATGAATTCCAAGAACCGTTGGGCAAAGGTGTTGGTACATGAGTAGTTTTCCCAGTTAATGGCAGGGTAGTTAAAATTACCCAGTATTAGGGTGTTTGGTTATATCTTAATATTTTCCAGTATGTTTAGAAAGGTGTAGTGAGAATCTTGGGGCATGGTGGGGGATCTGTAGCAAACTACAATTTGGATTGCAGTCTTACCTAGTGTTAGTTGCACCTGGAGAATTTCAGATGCATTGTGTTGGGCAACTAGCCTGGTGGTGTGAATATCCTTGGTGAATATGGACACTCCTCCACCTTTAGTGTTTCAGTCCTGGTTTGATGGCCGAAATGTGTGGTAAGAGTTGTAGCCTGGTATTGCAGGGATGCTCTCTGGAGCCTTGAACCAGGTCTCAATTACTGCACAGATACTGATGTTCTCCATTTTTAGGAGTGACTCGAGAGAGTGCATTTTGAGGTTTAGACTTCTAGCATTGAGTAGCATTACCTTCAGATTCTGCATGCTTGTACCTGTTATGGTGGTGGTTTTGTCCTTTGAACTTTGCCTAAAAAATGCACTATAGGGGTGGCAAGAGCCTTATCCAGTAACCTGAATCCCAGGGGAGACAGGTGCAGACCATCTCTGGCAAAGCATCATGGTCTGTCAATCATGTTGTCCCATGCAGACAGATACTGGATCCCCTTTGAATGACACCAGAAGCTTAGCCAATTGTTGAAGTCAATCATTTTGTCCTTGTATTGTGGCATCATTCTGGGCACAGGAAGGATGCTACTCAGGGCTAGGGTCATACCTGCCTGGGCCACATGATCCAAGAGCTCTTCCATGTCTCTTTTCATGTAGTCCAGGGAGGTATGTCTCAAGTCATTCACTCCAACATGGACAATGACAGAGTCATATTTGTACTTGTTATGGAGTGACTTGAGTGCATGTGTTATGTGGCAGATCCTGGCACCCGACAGGCAGCTGACTGTAATTTTCTCCTTGTTCAACCTGGTGAGTGGGATATCAGTGTGCCGGACTATAGAGTCACCTATGACTAAAGTGTTAGGTACGTTGTCTTGCCTTAGGGGCTGCTGCTGGGTGGCATGCTGGTGTTGTGAGCTATGTGACACTTTGGTTGTGACTGGTGTTTCTTTGCATTTCAGCTTCAGAGGTCCTTGTTGCTTGGGCAGGTTACAGTTAAGGGCCTCTGCATGTGTGGATTTAGTGTTGCTATATGTGGGTGTTGGTGGTGTGGGTTTAGAAGGGCTATGTGTTGCTTGAGGTGTAGTGTGGGTGTAAACTTTCTCCTCTTGACTGTATAGCACAATCATGGGTGGAAAGAGCTTTGCTTCCAGTTTGGCTATGTAAGTGCATCTCTCACAGGTTGTAGTGTTGGGTGGTAGGAGGAGAGATTTGTCTGTGTACATGAGGCAATTGCTGTATTGCCCCAGTATGCCCAGATTCACCAGGTGGACAGGAGAAATCACCAGAAGCTGACCCTTGGACATGCCTGGTTTGGTGCTTTTTTTTTTTTGTAAAGTACAGGAGCTGTTTTCCTTACCTTAGCAAGGTACTTTGCAATTATAGGCTGTTTAGTGCCTATGATTAATTTCTCCTTATTAACAAGGAGAGTTGAGTGCTTGTATCAGTTTAAGGCTTCCTAGTTCTTTCCAGCAGGTATTACAGAAAGTGCTAGTCACAGGGATGCTTAAAGGTAAGATGAAAAAAATGCACACTGCAGTGTGCACTAGAGAAGTTAGATGTGAAAGTAGGTAACTTAAGTTTTACCTGTTTAAAAAGTTAAGGTTTAGTGGAGGGTTACTATTTTTAAAACAGGAAGATGGATTGAAAGGGGTGGTCACTTTTGTATTCTGGTACTATGGAATACAGTAGGATGGCCAATAAATTTAAATAGTTGAAGGGGAGTGATTTCAAAAATGATAATTTTGTGATTACTCACACAAGCCAGTCAAAGCAGAGAGGAAATGAGATATATGGTCATATTAACATAAGAGGCAGGCAACTAGAAGGACAGTGGTATTTAACAAGACAACTGTAACTGGGTGGGTCGGTGGGTGGAGAAAAATTTCTGCCAGACTCAGAAGAGACAGAGCTGTGGTTTCTTTTAAAGTTTTAATATGCAGTTAAAGCAGAATGCAAGTAAAACACAAGGTACAGAAAACAAACCACAGTATTCAAAATATGAAAATGCAATAAAGTAATACAAAATACAACAAATAAAAGCAAACTTACAATTCCTTCACAGCAAAGTGTAGCAGAGTCTGGATGAGCCTTTCTGGTGGCAATTAATGCTTAAGTAATTGAAGCCTGCTAGTGAGAATGTGTTTGGCTTGATATTTAATACCTCAATGCTGTTGATGTAATTTCTGTGATCTTTGAGTGACACTGATGATGATCCGTAGTAATAGCTGGATTTGTTACATGCGATTAGGATCTCCAGTAGCTCCGAGTTAGGGTTGTGAGTAATCTTTTATTTATTTTATTTTACGCTTGTTTACCAGGAAAGTCCAACTGAACAAAATGTCCTTTTTCAGTGGAGGGCCAGGGAGAAAAGCTCAACCTTTATAAATAATAGTACGATACATATACAACATACAGATACACATGTTGTTTAATCTGATGCGAAGTAACAGTGTTTCTAACAAATATAGATACTCCCCTGCAGTTTCTCAAGGGTCTGAAAGTATGATGTACACTAAATCCTGGTAAACAGGGAGTGTTGTCATTGTATTGAATCCATGTCTCAATAACTATATAAATATGAATGTTCAAGTTGCAGAAAAGCCTCAATTTCTGGCATCTTTCTATTTAGACTCCTACCACTGAGTGGTGCCACCCTGATGGTGTCCAAATTTGATCTTGAGTTTTTTATGTAGGAATATCTAGTAGGGGATTCTGTCTAAATAAGGCAGTATATGGGGCAGCAAAGGCTTTAGCCAGTATGTGGAAGCCCTGGTATGACAGGTATGTGCCATTCTTTATGAAACCTGAAGTCTTACCTGCCAGATTATTCCAAGGTGACCTATACAGGAACACCTTAGAATGACACAAACTACTTAACCAATCGTTAAAGCCAGTTATCTTGTCTTTGCATCTAGGTATCTTTCTTGGTGAAGGTGAGATAATACTCTAACCCAATGTCTCTGATACATGCATAGTAAGGTCCATCATGCCTCTTTACATAGCTCCCTGGGTGGAATGCCATGGGTCATTCACTCCCATATGGGTCAATACTATGTCATAGTCATCTTTGTCTAGCTTAAGGGACCTTACGGCCCTTGTAACATTACAGAGCCTGGCACCAGACAAGCAGTTTACAGTCACCTTGCTCTTGTAGTCTGATAAGTGTGCACCTTTGCTGAGTTACAGAGGGTGTAACAGGATTTTGTGTGTTTTAAGGAAATGGCAGCATTTACATAAAATATTTGACGGTTGTCAAAGATCATCATAATAGATTTATCACTGCTAAAGAGTAAATCTTTACTGTTCAGAAAATCCCAAATTTAGCTAAAATCAGCACAGGCTGTGCAGTTGATAAAGTAGAGATCAAAAGTGAGGTTACTTATGAATACTGAAAACAAAAGAGGTCTCAGCACTAAACCCTGTGATACACCAGTACTGAAAACCTCATAGTCTGAGGCAGTGCTGGCCATCCTAGCTGTGAAGGTCCTTCTTGTTCATATGAAAGTGAACCACTGTTGTGCCGAATCACCAAGACCATAATTATGAATGTATGTAACATCACAATGTGATTAATGGTTTCAAATGCTCATCCAAGGTCAATAAAAAGGCACTAGGAAGTTGTCCTTTTTCTATTCATTCATATTATATAAAACTAGTGATTGTGTAATGCTTCATCAAGACCTGTTGTTCAAAAAGAATTAAATTGTACTCCTTGCACAATACTTATTTTATGCCCTGTAGGCTGAGAGAGAGGTGCCTAGCTTTTGCAGTTAAAATTGTAAGGGTGTCACAGTATGCCATGCTGTCAAAAGAAAATGCCAAACAGCATTACCAGAGAAACAGAAATCTGTTTCTTCAAAAATCATTTTGGGTACTTTTTTTTCTTTATACACTTAATGTGTCATCAATGAAAAGCTCCTTGGAAAAGAAGAAAAAAGTGTTTACCAGTTTCTTTCAATTGCTTTATAGCTCTCAGTATGTCCTGAGGATATCAGTCTAAGACATATCATTAAATATAACTGCACATGTTCAGGCAGAGTGCAAAACTATGAGACATATACAAAGGCTACCATGAAAGACATTAAAATGTCAAAAGTCAGTCCTAACACGATGCAATGCCTGAAAAAGAGACTCAGGCATGCATTTCACCCCAACCCCTCCTATTAGCATTCATGGTCTTGCCAGTGCAAAAGCTTACCATAAAATCCAGCATTTTTTTTTTAAAGAGAATGCCTTAGGCAGAAATTTGTTTGGAGAATGAGCTAATACATGCTGATAAAGTACAATTAAAGATTTAATACATACTTTTACATACTGTACTGAAAACGTGTTTTCAGCATCTTGTGAACAATGCTTGACAGTAATCTCTGACAATAAAAACATGTCAGTATTGAATAACTGTTGTTAAACGAAAAAAAAAGCGTGATTAAAAACGTAAGTCATATCACAGCCTTCGTTGTTTTCTTCATAGTCTGTGCATAAGAGATACAAGTTTTAATATATACTTTTGGGCAAAATTGCATAATGTTGAAAGTACATTTTCTTTCAGGGATTTTTTATAAATGGGAAACAAAACTATTTCAGCATGTTATTGTATGTGGTAAACTAATATTGGGAGAATTACTATAACAGCAAAAAGAAGTTATGTACTCACCATAACGTTCCATCTGAGTAGTTTTCTGCAACCTGTGGGTATACGGATCCATATCAGATCCAAGCCAGCAACTTTTTTCTAGAATCTGCTCCAAGCTCCGAGCTCCTCCCCTTACCCATAATGCCCTACCATCTCCTATCTTCCCCTCAAATCGAGTTTGCTGCAACTAACAATATATATGCAACTCAACCCAATAACCAACCAGAAAACAGGATAAGGTCTGGAGGAAGGAGGGAGGGAATGTTGCAGAAAAATGAAGTATAACTACTCAGATGGAACGTTATGGTGAGTACATAACTTCTTTATCTGAAGTAGTTAACTTCATTTTATCTTCAACCTGTGGGACAGAGTCCCCAGCTACTCTGATCCTGGAAGGTCTTTATGGAAGGATATTCCTGAGCATCACAGAGCCAAAGGATGCTCTACCCCTCGAAATCAGATCCAATTTGTAATGGGAAATGAAGGTATGTGAATTGGCCCATGTTGCTGCTGCACAAATATCATCCAAAGGTACCCTGGACCAAAGAGCAGCAGAAGTCGTCATGGACCTGGTAGAGTGAGCCTTAACTATACCAGGAGGAGATAAACCTTTTTCTTTGTAGGCATGTGAAATGCAAAGAGTGATCCATCTGGCTAAAGAAACTCTAGAAATAGCTTTTCCCATAAATGCTTTGGAAAAGGAAAGAAACAATTGGTCAGTCTTGCGGAAAGACTTCGTTCTATGAAGATAAAAGCGAAGTTGTCTATGAACATCTAACAAATGGAATTTGTATTCACCTTTATTTTGGAAGTTGGGAAAGAAAATGGGCATATTAATGGACTGGTTTATGTTTGCTTCAGATGCCACTTTAGGTAAAAAAAGAAGGGTTAGTACGGAGGAAGACCCTGTCCTTATGGAAGACCAAATACAGAGGCATGGCAGACAGAGCTTGAAGCTCAGAAACTCTCCTAGCCGATGTGATGGCGACTAGGAAAGCTGTCTTCCAGGACAAAAATTTTAAGTCCACCGAAGCTGCGGGTTCAAAAGGAGGGGTCACCAATGCCTGTAAAACAAAAGTAAAGTCCCAAGGAGGTACAGAATCCTTGACAGGGGGCCGTAACAGAAAAGTACCTTTAATGAAAGCCTTACACAGCCTAGAGGAGGCTAAGGCCATGTTGTCTTCACAAATGTGAAAACTGGAAATGGCTGCCAATTGTACTTTCACTGTAGAGGAACTAGCTCCTTGCTGAAAGATACCAGACAGGAAGTCCAACACCGGTGGAACAGTTGCTGTAAAGGAATCTATTTCTCTCTGTGAGGCCCAAATGGAAAAGTGCTTCTATTTACTGCAATAAAGTTTCCTAGTGGAGTCTTTAAGAGAGGCCACCAGAATAGATTTTACCTGGGATGAAAGATCGGGAGTCCTGGCAATTAACGGAACTGGAGCAACCAAGCTGTTAGCTTGAGGCTGCCCAGATCGGGCGGACGTGTCCCTGACGGATGGGAAATTAGATCTGGGCAGAGATCCAGAACCCACGGGGGAGCTAAGAGATGAGACCAAAGGAATGGAAACCAAACCTGACGAGGCTAGAACGGGACAATGAGGATCACTTTGCACCGTAGTTGGCAAGCTTTCTGAACAAACTTCAGAATGAGAGGTAAAGGTGGATAAGCATACAGAAGCCCAGGGGGCCAAACATGGACTAGAACATCTCTGGGGACTTCCCCTGGTGAGGGAATCAGAGCGAAGAACTCACTGCACTTCGTGTTGGAAGGAGATGCGAAGAGATCGCAGCAAGGCTGACCCCATGTGAGGAAAATCTCCTCCGCTACTGACTGTTTCAGAGACCACTCATAAGGCATCAGAATGGCCTGGCTCAATCTGTCCGCTAAAATGTTGGAGCACCCCGGGATGTGCGTTGCTATCAGAAACCGACCAGTGGAAATCGCCCATACCCACACTCTCATGGCCTCGCGACAAAGAAGGTAGGATCTGGTTCCCCCTTGCTTGTTGATATACCAGATGACCGACATGTTGTCTGACTGAATTGCAATCAATCTGAGAGGGAGGACTGTGTGAAAGGCTTCCAATGCTAAAAGCACTGCCCTCATCTCCAGAACATTTATGTGCAAATTGGTCTCTGTCTGGGACCATGTGCCTTGGACTGTCCTTCCCGAACAGTGTCCTCCCTCCCGAGTTGGGAGGCGTCCGTGGCCACTGTGGTTTGGACTGGGGGTGATGCAAATGGGCGTCCTTTGATATCTCTGGTGAAGTTAACCACAAAAGAAGAGATCTCCTGCAGACGTGACTGATCTTGATCAAAAATTCCATGGGTAGGTCTAGCCAAGACCACTGAACAGCCAGAGTCCATTGAAAAACCTGCATGTGAACGCACGCATATGGGTGAACAGATATGGCTGCAGCCATGGAGCCTAGAGCGTGGAGAACCTTGCTCGCCTTTGAAGACTTGGAGTTCGCTATCTGAGCTATGTGGCACCTGAGATGTAGAATCCTGTCTGGAGTTAGGAATACCTTCATCTGCAAAGTGTCTAACCGTGCCCCAATGAAGTCTAGAATTTGTACTGGTTGCAAATGGGATCTGTGAACACTGACTGTAATTCCCAGTAGGTCTGCTAACCGAATGAAATAATCTCGGGCCAGACACAAGTGATGCTTGTTGTGCACAGTGAAGAGCCAGTCGTCCAGGTATGGAAACACCTGAATACCCTGAAGCCTCAGGTGAGCCTCTACAACTGCCATTACCTTGGTGAACACCCTGGGGGCTGTGGTGAGACCAAAGGGTAGGGCTCTGAACTGAAAGTGACTGGCTCCCAGACGGAAGTGCAGAAACCTCCTGGAGCTTCTGTGTATTTTGATGTGGTAGTAAGCATCCTGAAGGTCTAACAAGCACATCCAGTCGCACTCTCGGAGATAAGGTAGAATGGACTGTAGGGTGACCATCCAGAATTTCTGTTTTGCTACAGACAGGTTTAATGTTGACAGGTCTAGAATGGGCCTGAGGTCCCCTTGTCTTTTTTGGCACCAAAAAGAACCTTGAGTAGACGCCTAATCCAGACTGATCGTGGGGGACCTTTTTGATGGCTTGTTTGGGAAGGAGCTTTGAAACCTCTACAGCTGCAGCCTCCCTGTGAGTGGGGTGGAACATCCGGGAGGTGTTTTGTAATATTTGGAGGGGCAATGAAAGGAATAGAGTAACCTCTGGATATTATCTGAAGAACCCAGCGATCTATCGTAATGGACTCCATGCTGCTGGGTGTAAGGACAATCATCCCCCGACTGCCTCCAGAGTAGGACAGTCGGGCAACCCCTCAGGGCTGCTGACCGGGTCTATTAGAGAAGGGTGCCCTAGACCTGAAATTCCTGGGACCCCCTCTACCTCTGGGTCAGCGTCGATCCTGTCCCCCTCTGCCTCTGGGGGAATAGCTGTCCTGAGAATCCCAGGAAAACTGAGATTTTTGGAACCACATCTTCTTCTGCCCTCCTTGATTACTAGAGACGGACCGCTGAGGGTTAGAGAAGCAGACTCCAATGGCAGACAAAGTCTTCCCATCCTTTTCGCTCTGGACACGTGTGTCACGTACTGTCTTCCCAAAGAGGGAAGAACCATCGTAGGGAGCATTGATAAATGACGCCTTGAAAGGGTCCGCGAACTGACACAATCTGAGCCAGGCATGACGCCTCATGGCTATGCCTGTCCCAGCTGCTCTAGCTGCTCCTTCCGTGGCATAGGAAAGTAGCCGCATAGATGTATTTGAGACTGACTTCAGAGTAGACATTTTTGCCGAGAACAGCTGTCTGTACTGCAGCGATAAAGACTCCGGGGGCGACTCAGCAATTCCGTAGCAAGGTCTCGCTGAAGTCGAATTACATGTGCCAAATAATTCAGCGCACTGATAGAAAAAGTTGCTGAGGAGTATATGCGCATCCCAAACCTATCCACCAACCTGGACTCCTTGTCTGGAGAGTGGACTAAGGAACTCTCCTGTGCTAGTTCCTTCTTTGTGGCTGCTGCGAGCAACATAGCATCAACTGGGGCTCCTTTCGACCAGGGTTGTCTATCAGAAGGAGGAAATAAAACCTTGTCAGGACATTTGGGGATGGGCTCTACGGTGTCGGGCTCCTTCCATGTCTTCGTGGTGATGAGGTCCACCAAGGGGTCTGCTGGTGGGGACACCAAAGAAGTAGATTTGCCCATGCCAAAGGCCTCCAGGAACACTGACTCATCCCCAGAAGGTTTTGGGGCTGACCAACCTCCCCTCTGGTGGAGGATCTCCATAATTTCTCCGAAGGAGATATCTTCGAGAGGTGACCTAGGGGGAACCTTCTCCTTCATCTAAGTCAGTGCCAATGGTGACGGACTCGGGGGAGTCCAAGTGTCTCCTTTTGCACTTGTGGTGACCCTCTTCAGTGGGACATTCAGAAGGGGATCCGCGAGCCGCAAGGGTTTCCTTGGGGAAAATGACCTGGGTATCCTCTGGCATGGGCTGTCCCTGAGACAGGATGAAGGGAGTCTTTGCCAAATCCAGGGGGGCCTGGGTGGAATCCGAGGGGATGGGCTGGGGTCTCAATCCCTGGGAGAGAACCCTCTCCTCCACTTCAAAGGCCGAGGGAGACGTCATCCCCAGATCCGAAGCGGGGACCCGAGCCAAAGACAGGGTAGCCTGAGGTCCGTGGGAACAGATCGGGTTTGAAAGAGTCAGAGCCGAACAATCCATTCCCCTGGGTCTGACTCCCTGTCCGTGGCTCCGAGAGTCACTCAGATCCGAACAAGTCGGATCCGAGGAACTCAAGGTAACAGCCGAAGTCAAGGTTGGAGGAACCGTCCGCGCTGAGCTACCAGCTCTGAAAAACCTCTGATCCAAGAGCTCCGAAGCATGAATCGGGGAAGGAGAGATGGGGCGGAAAAGAGGCATGGAGGTTGCCCCTCCAGAGGGAGAGGGACTTGGCCAGACTCCCATCTGAATTTGGGTTCTTTTTCATTTTCTTTATCTTTGTCAGACTCGCTGACTGAAGATCTGTCCTTCAAGGACCCATTGCCAGACGAAGAGGGAGGTTGAGTCCCTGTCTGGGGTGGTACACTAGCAACCAAGGCCGAGGCAGATTCCAGCATGGCAACAGGGAGAAGGCCTTTGGTAACTAGCTTGGCGTTACGATCCCTAAGTGCCCTAGGGTTGAAGCCTGAACAGACAGCACACTGAGTGGATAAATGTGCCACTCCTTAGCATATCACACATAGAGTGTGACCATCGGCAGGGGAAAGCTTATGGCCACACTCTGTACATTTTTTGAACACAGGCTTTGGCTGGTCATCCATACTCCTGCACTCAAAGGTATAAGCACTACCTTTCCAAAAACCACACACACACACAGGTAGGGGAAGGGCAGGCCTAACTACTGCTCTAATACAAAAACTTTATTTTTTTTTACACTAACGACCAAACGCGTTCCTGCAGAAAGGGAGGAAGGGTAATCCTAGACAAGCACACCTACATATAAGCAAAAAGTTTCTACTTACTATCCCTTAGCTCAGAGCAAAGGAGACCACGATGCATACTACTGGCACGGCAAACGAGATCTGAGGGAAGATAGGAGATTGTAGGGCATTATGGGTAAGGAGAGGAGCTCGGAGCTTGGAGCAGATGCTAGAAAAAAGTTGTTGGCTCGGTTCCAATACGGATCCATATACCCACAGGTTGCAGATAAAATGAAGTTAACTACTTTAGATCTGATAATATCCAGTAACATTTGAGTTACCGACTTTCTCCATACCGCATTCATTCTGAAATTTTTCTTATTTGTCTGCTTTCCCTGCAACAACCAGTGTATGTCTTCTGCCCCCTGCAGATACATCCAAAGTGGTATTAGGTTATCTTCTAAAACTGATCTTTATCTATACTGTCTTTAGCTTTTCTCACTTTCTGAGAACTGCTGTTCACTCAGTTAGTGTTACGGAAATTCTAGCTGGGTGAAGACTTATGTGTACATACAAAACTATTTAAGTACTACAAAAACTGTTTATTTTATTTGGGACCATGTCACTTGCTTGATAAAAGCGAAATCTATCATTTCTGAAGTATAAAGCTTTAACATCTTATCTAAAAAAAAGTTAAATTCTAGGATCTTATCTGACAAAAAATGTTAAATTCTCTCTTTAGAAACACAGGGAAAAAGACACTGATAATCCCAAAAAGCTCTTAAAAGTCAAAAGAAGAAGCGAAAGCTAGAAAAGAAAAGAGATGGCAAAGAAAAGAGGTGACCATTAATTCAGATAAAAAATATAAAATAAGACATCTACATGACCCATGGAGGATAGTACCTCATCTAAGGCTGCTCCCAAAAAACACAGATAATCGTCCAGAGACTAAGATGCTCAAAGCTTTCACATGCCCTAATGCTGTAGTCCATAAAGGAAAGAGAAGCAACTTAGTAAGTTTGCTAGTGTCAGCACAGAGGTCTTCAAGAATTATGTTTCATACACAGGAGGCTCCAGATCAGGAGAATGTCATGACAAAAAAAAATCTGTCATACTTAAATAGGATTTCTCATCTCCTGAGTACTCTTTTAGTACTTGAGCAATTTATTCTCAATGATATAACAACAGATTGTTTGCCAGGAGTATTTTAATATTGCCACAGTGGCAGGGATCTGAGCTACTTCTCCCAACAGACGAGTGGGGGGTCTATGTTTTAAAGAAGTGCAAAAACTTTCAGTAATAGTGAAGAAGGTACAAAATAAAATGAACCCCTTCCCCTTCATCTTCTGTGAATAAAGAAGATTTTTATATGGATTATGTAGTCTACTCCTCAAGCTGAGATGGATCATATGGACACTGAGTCCCTGTTTTTAAGGTCTCCCCAAAAGGTGTTGCTTCTGGGTGCCTATTGAAATTATAAGGACCATAACTGCAATCCTCTCAGCTGTGGAACTACATATGTGAATAAAGGAGATATAAACAAACTGCAAGACTGCTGTCCTGCGGGTATTTGTGGCGGGTTGTTGAAGTCAATAAAGGAGATATAAACAAAGTGCAAGACTGCTGTCTTGTAGGTATTTGTGGCAGGTTGTCGAAGTGAATAAAGGAGATATAAACAAAGTACAAGACTGCTGTCCTGTGGGTGGGTCTATGCCAAATCTTCGAATGCTGGAAATGTCGAACGTCATATGGCCGAGACCATATGTTCCACATTTCAAGTGTTCGAAGACTGAGTTTTAATGGCGCCGTACAGTGCAGAATGGGAGAATTTCCCATTTCTGCACTGAAGTGAGGTCTCGGAGTTGGTATATTTAAGTAGGGGGGTGTGGGGGGTGCAAGGGGGCATGCCCCTCTGCTCGCACTATTAAGTTGTGTTTTTCTTTTTTTTATTACATATATGAACTTCCAAATGTCGACCATTTGGTATTCGACATTTTGGACATTTGAATATATAACATAGACCCCCTGTGGGTATTTGTGGTGGGTTGTTGAAGTGAATAAAGGAGATATAAACAAAGTGCAAGACTGCTGTACCTGCTGGTATTTGTGACAGACTGTTGAAGGTTAAGGGAGATGAAGCCCCTCTGTGTTTACATCTGAGAGTCTGAGAGGTGCAACACAGAGTTTTGCAATTTGTTGTTCTTCTGTTTGAATTATAATTTATTTTCTGAAATTTTGGAACTCACTCTAATGTGTCAAAAACTTCAAATACAACACCATTACCTTTAGGGGCACTAAAAATTGCATGGTGCCTAATGCAGGAAGGCACTGATGCGATCTGTCTAGCTTTCAATCTCAAACTGGAAAATCTGTTTCTTTGGCAACTCCATCTTCCAATAAGCAATCTAGGTTCGAGTCACGTAGAAGAACAATATGTCTACTTCAAGTAACCTGATAATAAACGACACACATAGGTTCATAGGTAGGTACTAGGCTACTGGCCCTAGGGCCTATATAAGCCTAGCCAAATGGTACCCTATGGTACATACTAATAAATCACAGTTCTATTTTGCAGCAGATGTAAAAAAAAAAAAATTTAAAATGCCCAAGTCTGATAACATCGAAAACAAAGAGGTTAACTATCATTTCAAATAAAAATTAGAGTCAGTTTGTTCAGTTATGCACAAGTTGCAGTAGATGTTATGCTTAGGTTAGCTCTTTCTGAAATGGTCCTAAGACATTATGCCTAGCTTAGAAATGAAATATACTACAAGGGGAAGAACTCTAAGCTTTTCATTTAGCTCATCTCTCAGGAGGTGTTGTTTGGATAACAAGCTGAGAAAATCATTATGAATTTAGTGAACAAAAGGGACACATATCCTCCTTTAAAGAAATCTACAATTGTATAACCTAGTAGTTTAAAAAAAAAAGTTAATAACAGGCCCCAGTCCTTCTGCAGGAAAGCTACACCAGAGTAGCAACCTTTTTGCCAAAGAGAGTATGAGAAGAAACAGTCAAGATCATGAGGAAAGGGTAAATACCATTACAAATTGTCAAGGTGAGTATGTATTCTTCATCTCCTCCTGCCCATCCCCCAGGGCCTGCCAGAAAGAAGGTTTCAGTACCACCACACAGCTTGCTAAAGGATTACTGCAGACAACAGGTATTACATACGGAAATTCAGGCTACACCAGAGACACCATCAACATGAGGTTTTCAGGCTATGTTTAATAATAGGACTGTTACCATTTAATGAACGATATGTCCTGGAAGTCAGTTTCTCCAATCTCAGCTCCCCAGACTGAGCAGCTTCTGAATGTTTTTTAGGTGGCATCTGTACCACAAGATCACAGCAGTGTAAATACATTTTTTCACACCTGTAGGGTGCTTCTTCTTCCCCATGATTATGTAAACATGGAATTAGTATCTAGGTATATGTGTGTGTACGTGTATATATATATGTATGTATATATATATATATATATATATATATATATATATATATATATATAGTTATCAATAAATACAGGTATAGATAGCTTTGGATATATACATCTATCTATATCTATAGCTGTATATATTTACTTATATGTATGTGTGTACATACATATATATGTGTGTGTGTGTATACATATATATGGGAGAAGGTGGGTAACAGGGGCTTTCTCCCTAAAAAAAAAGATATACAGGTATTTATTATAAATCTCTTTTTTTCCTTGATGTCACCCGCAGGTTTGACAAATGTCTTGTTTGATGAGCTTAACTCTCCCATTTTGTTGTCACAAGTTATATGTTGACTCATATCACTCAAATTTTTATTGCAACAATTTTGGATAAAGCCAAAAATAATGGTTGGGCAAAGGCCTTAAATCAAGGACAGATTTTAAATATTACTCTTACAAACTTAGAAAGTTGTTAGAACAGCATGTCTTGCATTAATATGTGTTTTCTGTGAGCTATGAAGACTGAAACGCAAACATGTCAATATTTAGTGACTTCAGTCATCAATGATTTGTTAGAAAGCCACAAATTTTATGAGGAACAAACCAAATATATGAAACAAAAATCTGGACATTCTGCATAACTGTGGACAGTTGAGAGTTTTCCATTGACTTCTTCAAGGGGACACATTGTTAGCTGGTTCATGGGTTTGCTGAACCTGCTCAGTCAGGACCTATTGACATGGCCATCAAGGAACTTGATGCCCCTGATGCATGCAGATTTGTCTCTCCAGAAGCAAAAGCCCTACAGATCATTCATTCCTTCTTGGGCATGAGGGTGAAGTAGAAAGGATGGTGCTGTTGTCGACCATGGTGATTCAAGGATGTTTGCTTAAGACCCACAGAGTGAGCAAAACAATGCTGTGCACACATACAATATATATTGTATACAATCCCTATATACACAAAACTATATACAAACTACTATACACTCATAACCAAGGAGTGAACAACAAACTGCCCTACAAATGTATACCCAAAGTAAGCAACAAATTACCCCACTCTTATACCCAAGGAGTGGGAAACAACAATAATCCAATGCATATACCCCAAAAACTGATAAAGTACCACACACACACACACACACACACACACACACACACACACACACACCTGCTCAAGAAGTGTGCAACATGCTAGCCACCACACATACCAAGGGACTGGGCAATAAACTCAAGCACTTACCCAAGAAATGGGTAATAAAGATCCCTGCACATATTCCCAAACAGTGCATAAACCCAAGGAGTGAGCAATAAACTGCCTACAAGCATGTAACTCAGGGGTTTGTAATAAACTACCACCACACATATACCCAATGGATGGGCAATCAAGTACCTCACAAACAATGAGTGCACCTCACAAACAATAAAATGGGTCTACTTCATAACATTGAAATTTCATAATGATGAATTTCATAACATTGAGACCAAAACATCTAAATCCCAAAACACAAAAAATCCAAAACATTGAACATCCACTGTAGTGCGATCTTGGAGTTGGTATATTTAATTTATGGGGGGTGTGGGGGGTGTAGGGGGGCTTGCCCCCTCCCTGCAGAAACATAGTAGAAAGTGTGTTTGTTAGTTAGGTGTCGTTGTAGGTGGAGGGGATCTTATTTACTTGTGCAATGTAGTTTTCAATGTTATGAAGCACACTTTCAATGTTCTGAGTTTTCAGTCTTTTGAATTTACGATGCTATGATCTCAATGTTATGAAATTCAATGTTATGAAGTAGATATATATATATATATATATATATATATATATATATATACTTTTTTTTCCTAAAAGTATACAGAAAACTATCCAGCACATATAACCTAGAAGCGTACAATAAACTATCCTAGAAACTTACGCATTGACTGAACAACAAAACACCTCACATACATGAAGAAGTAGGCAGGAAAAGAACTGGTCCACATCCTTTGCAGTTAGAATAGATGATTAAGGCTATGGACTGTTAATAAGCTACTTTCTGTGGTACAGGGTGTGATTCCCTCAGCTTTCATTTACCTACTACCGGACAGTGGTTGTAGACAACTGGGACTTTGGGTAGGCTTCGCAGTGTTCCCTTGGACTGCAAGCCTAATAACTACCTATGAAACTATGAAACTACAAAATATGGACATCAAACCATTCCATACACATAAAGTAGCAGGCAACAAGCTAATCTGCATGTAAACAGCTGAAAATAAGGCAAGAAGCTACCCTATACACATACCCAAGACATGGACAGCAGCTGTCTTCCCTCTGTTACCCAAAAGCTATCATTTGCATATACTGAAATATACTGAATGAGTAACATCAGAACACAATATATGGGTTCCCTTCAGAAGCTCAAAATACTGAAATATCGAATTTCAGTATTTCGAGCCCAGAATCCTGAGAACAGCGAAAGTTCAGAAGCGTGAAATTCAAAACCTCGAATACCGGAGGTTTTGAATTTCACACTTCTGAACTTTCGCTGTGGTTATGTATTCAGGTAAGGGTTTTGGGTAAGGGCTGTCATGTGTGTGTGTGTGCAAGGAGAATGCAGCTTGTGTGGTGGTGTTTTGTGTGTGTTTGTATGAAGTGCAACATCGGAGTGAGAATATTTAAGTAGGGGGGTGGGGGGGGCGCAGGTGGGGCTTCCCCCCCTGCTTTCATGTAGTAGAGAGGTTATGTGTGTGTGTGGGGAGAATGGTGTGTATGTGTGTGTGTGTGTGTGTGTGTGTGTGTGTGTGTGTGTGTGTGTGTGTGTGTGTGTGTGTGTGTGTGCAGTAGTACCCTGAAATGCAAAATCTCCGGTGTGCGAGATTTTGGTTTTCGTGGTTTTGTGGATTCGACTTTCTGGGCTCAAAATACTGAAATTTGATATTTCAGTATTTCGAGCTTATGAAGTGAATCCATATATATATATATATATATATATATATATATATATATATATATATATATATATATATATATGTGTGTGTGTGTGTGTGTGTATGTATATATATATATATATATATATATATATATATATATATATATAGGTATATATATGTGTGTGTATATAGATATATATATATATATATATATATATATATATATATATAGTCATGGGCAACAAATTTCTTAAAAGACAAACCCTGAGAGTCGGCAACAAAGCAATACACAAATACACCTAAGGAAAAAGCAAGAATCTATCTTCATGTGTATAACCAAGGAGATGGTAACAAACTACCACCGCACATGTACTAAGGTGTGCACAGAAACCTACTCCCAAATATATACTTAAGAAATGGGTAGCATAATGTCCCCAAACATACTCAATGACTCAGCAACAGACAACCATGTGCATATGTCCACAGACGTGACGATAAACTACTATGTGCATGAACCCAAAGCATGAACAATAAAATACTTCCACATACCTGCTCAAAAAGTAGACAGCAAACTACCCTATGCACATGCCCAACAAGTGTGTAAAAACTGCCCCTCAACTATATTCCCTAAGGTTGAACAAAAGACTGTCCTTACATTCCCCAGATGTGAACAACAAACTACCCATGTGCGTGCCCACTGACTATATAACAAAGTACTCCTCATATATATATATACAAGTAATAGTCAACAACCGCACATACCCCAGGTGTACACAACAACATGTCCCACATACTTACAAAAGGAGTGAGCAACAACCCACCTCAGACAGAAACCAATGTACCCTCCTTAAACTGCTAGCAAAGAACTTCTTTAAGTTACATTTCAATCCCTAAAATGTTTCTCACAATCATGTCTGCAAGGTCTGCCCCTTGTTTACACCCTACCTCCTAAATAGGTTGATGTCTAATTATAGTGTTGTACATAACTGCTGACATCACTATTTGACTACTGGAAGACTCATGAGACCATTTTCACCTTTTCACCATGTAACGTGCACCTATAAATACACACAAACCCATGTGCTGTTTTTTTTGTCTATAGACTTGCTGTTACATAATCATCAAAGCCTCAACCTTAGGGTGGTTAGACTAACACAACAGCACAGCCATACTTTTAGGAGAACGGCAAATGACTGCTCATTCCTACCATCAAGAAAATATCTAGTCATTTTAAATCTCAAACTAGAAGTGCAGAATGAGGCACAGGGTGTTGAACAGTAGCGCTTATGACCTTTGAGATAACTGTGGGATGAGCAATTGAGGAAACAGATAGTCATTTCAGAGATGGTCATTTCCTTGCAAGTTACTAGACATTGTCAACATTGCGTTATGCATGCTGTTGTGCCTTGTCCTTGCTATCGAACGTAGTGTATATTGCTCCTATGGTTTTGTATTCAGTGAATACAAGACTGGTCATTAGTGCATTGAATGTGCATCTAATTAAATCTTTCATTCTACTGCATACATTTGAAAGTTCATAGGTTCTGAGGTATGTACTAGGTACCTGCCCTTGTGGGCCATTATAAGCCAAGCCAATTTCCCTTGGTGAGAATCAAACCCTGCACTTGTCTGTGAGGTAAATGCCTTAACCAACCCTTACATTAACTACTACATTAGGCACCAGGGATCTCTTCTGAACAATCACCATTCACAGACTTGTTAGCACTTCTTGTAGATCATTATTTCTAAAGGACACAAATTATATTCTGTTTCCCACTTGCTCATCTATCTCAGTTCAAGCTTAATGCCTTTCACAGCCTACCTATATGTATATTATTGCAGCTCTTTAATACACACACGTATACTGTTTTCCTTCACTTTCATTGTACTATTATTTATTAGAACAGATAATTATTAATCACATGGAAAGTATTCAGTGTGGGCTACTTTCTAAGACCTGTCCTGCTCCAAAAAATAAAAAGAATTACGGGTTAAAGTTCCAGTACAAGATAAAACTTTCTGGAACTCTCCATTGTTTGGTTGCCTCTTCAACTCCCAACCCTACTGGGCTTTGAAAAAAAAAATCTGTTGACTACAAAATATTAGTCAGCCCAAGTTCCCCCATGACAGAGTGATCAAGCGAGCTTAAATGCCCACTACACAAGGAACAAGGCATTACTGCAGATGAATGGACTCTTTACGGAAACAGCTCTGCTATATGTCGTGCTACATGGTCAATGACTGAAAAACAGGTCTGAAATGAAATCCTAGACTCACCATTCCAGCACTGCCCCTTCCATAACACTTCAGTAACCCATCATAATGAAACGATTAGCATATGTGTAATACGCAAATAAACAAATCTCAACGTTTTACTCCACATAAATCTCTTGCCTAAGTATCCTATCTAGATTTCTGCTGTTACCATTTATGTTAATAGATCTCTCATGTCCCAGTAAAACTGGCAACTAGTAATCATGCCAGAGAAAAGAAAATTGATTCAGGCAATACTATCGTCTCCTTTTTATTGTCACTAACAAATGCAGAGATCTATGAATTCAACCACCATACTTTGATATTTTTCTACTCCCTACAGCATACTTTTTAAACTCTACAATCCAGTTTAATTTTCCTCAGAATTCCACTACTATCACTATGCCCTCCAGACATTCCCATGGTTCATTGTACTGCCCCTTCAATGCACTTCATCCACTTGATCCTAACTTCACACACTGCCTTTACCCATAATGCTCTACATCAGAGCGTGAAAATGAATTTAACTAACACTTCTGCATTTTACATGTACAACTGTACAAAGCAGCATACTGACTGTCTACTTGGCTCATAAGTTTCAGAAACAATTCCCTTTCGATTGAACAAATTAGATGGTGTTACATAAAAATGTCTAAAAGTGGGAACAGACCAGATTGCTTCCATTGACTAACTTCTAAGTACCTAAAACCTCATGAAGCAACACTTGTCTTACCCATAACTACTATCATTAACAGAAGTATCACTGAAAACTAAATTCAGTCTGTCTAGGAAACCAAATAATTACAGTTCCTCTTCATGAAGCCAGCAACCTTTTTCTTTGGTATGATGTCTTCCCCATTTACCCTACTACTGCCTAGAGCCAAAATAAAGAATCAATACTTCAATAACAGCGCTTGGAATATATTGCTAATTAACAGCTCTTACTTCAACTCAGCATGGATTTAGACCAGATTAATGACTAAATACACCTAATGATCTGAATCAACATGAACTAAGCAATGGACAATATGTAAGTACAATGTATCTTGACTTCTTGCGGCATGTGTTACCATTAACCATACCCTGTTGGTGTTAAAGGCTATCCTAGCTTGACAATGAATGCCAGATTTTAGCTTGTTTCACCAGTTACTCAAACTAGAGCCCAGTAGGTAAATTAGGACAGCAGCCTAGCTTTCTTATCTAATTCTGACACTGATGTTTTACAAGGCCAGTTTTGGGACCTTTTCTGCTTTCAGTATATTTGTTAAGATTATGAGTGAGCACTGGGCACAAAAATGCACAGGAGAATCTACAACTAGTCACACACATGATAAATCAATTTATCTGTAAAATGATGACTAGATAACTTTCAAGTTTTATACTGAAATTCTATAAAGTGAAAATCGTTTTTCCAAACAGACAGTTCTAGCACCTCAGGCTTCAAGCTTGCTATTATCCCATTTGATAACACCCCAGTGAGCAAAGAATATAAAATGTCTGCATTATTTTTTAAAACAGCCTGGATTTTGATATCCACATGAACTCGATCGTGAAAAGAATCAACTAACAGCCATGCAGCTTTACAGAACCAGATACTAACTCACCACAAAAGTTTAATAACAATGAGCTATTATATCCCTCCTCCCAGAGCAACCCTATGGTGTCATCCTGCATGTAAACATTAAAGTACATTTCTGTAGCCAACCACAAATGGCCTTCAACCATGCAGCTGGATTACCATTTCCACTTAAACTCAGAAGCATTCCTGCCCTATCCTGTGATAGCCACAAAGGCTTAACTTCTTAGATAGATTTAAACACATCCCTCTGTGAATCCCCAACATATTTTTCTAAAGCTACTTCTACCCAGCTCTCTCTATCACCTTAAACTGACATCAGCCAAACAAAAAAATATGACTAATCTAGAACTTCTAACAATAGCAAAAAGACAGCAAGTATTTATGTGTTAATTGTCGTCAAAGACTATGAAATAAATTACCTGAAGATCTTACTTCCAAGAAAATGGCACAATATTTATACAGGAAGTAACACTGGTTTCTTAACAACAGGGACTGTCAACTGCTCAACAACCTAACTTGCTGCTTCAATGAGTCATGTACAACTGCTCTACAACCTAACATGCTGCCTGCAATGACTCCTGCACAACTCCTCTACAACTTGACCTGTTGTTTACAATGAGTCCTGCACCATTACAGTATTGCAAAAGTAATCCTTATATGTACTGTCAAACACATCTGATCTTCTATTCCTTCTTTCTTCCTCCTCTTCGTCATACTCTTCTTCTGCCAATCTTCCTTCTCGGACTCACTTGTATAGCCACCCTATTGTTCCTTCTCCTGCATCTCAGACTAACTACTGCTTACCACCACTTCCCTTTTCTATTATCTTCATATGCCCGTTTCCTTTCACCATCTCAAATGTGTCTCCTTGTTATCACTACTCCTTCAGTTTCATGTCCCGTCTTCACTTCTGTCATTTATTTTTCAAGACAATCCCAAAATGATGTTAGCATACCTCAGGAGGGTCTTATGCAGACCAATGACTGGCATCTTAGTCACGTTCTCAAAATGAATGCAAAGAAATGCATCATTCCCTTTGGTAAAAACAATGTCCCTTCACACTATCAAATTAATAACAATACCCTATGTACCTATGAAGTGGGAACAGATCTTGGATCACAAGTACATCGTGCCCTTAACTTTGATCACCATGTGTTTACTGTAGTAAGGAAGGCTTTCTAAGTAGCACACTTGATTAGCAAAAAAACTGCGGTGGTGGTGCTGCGGTAGCGTTGTCGCCTCACAGTAAGATGTTGTCTCGTTCGATTCTCAGCTAGAGCGTCTTCTATGTGGAGATGTGCGTGAATAGGCGTACCTTCGTTGAAGGTTGTGCATCAGCGCTGGCAACTCGGCACATAAAAATCTGCTGCCAATCATTAGCGGACCGTAGTTCTGCTGTGGTGACCCCTAACCATGAAAAGCTGAAAGACACGACGACACTTCATTAGCAAAGACATCGCCTCTAGAGTAAAGGAGGTTATAATCCCTCTATACTCATCACTAATCAGGCCCATAATTGAGTATAATGCCCCTTTCACCATGTACCGTACAAAGCACCTGCAGCAATTAGAAAGACCTTAGAGGTTTCTAATTAAGAAGATCAAGGGACTCAAGTATGCGCCTTACACAGACCGACTAAAGTCTCTGTCACTGTACTTGGCATCGTATAGACTTCTTAGGGGAGACCTATGCCTGGCTTACAGAATAATCTCGGACCCAGACTTAATGAATTTGCTACATATCTGTAAATAAAACAGGACTAGAGCTACCCGTTCCAGGGACCTAAATATGGCATGCAACTTGAATATCGATGTGGTGGAGGGACAGATTTAAATCCCAGAGACTGCCACATCTTTGGAGTAGGCTGCCAGTTCATGTGAAGCAGAGCAACTCTATGACTCTGTTCAAAAGGAACCTGGACGAGTGGATAGGACACCATAAATTCTTACCGGAGATAGCACCCACAACCCTCCTGGACATGGGAAGTCATTACTAAATACAATCCTGGGTATTGACTAGAGTATCTATGGTATTACATTGGGATAAAATGGGTAGGCTTGAAATGACTTCTGGGTCAATAGCCTAGTAAACTCCTATGAATTTAATAAGCAAAGTTTGTCATATTACATACTGTAATATGCAAATTCTGAAAAACAGAGATTACCTTACACATACCTATAACTTGTTTGTGTTAATTTTCTTTATACTATTTTGCTCTGTGCATTACTTAATTGTAATATTTACACATAACACCTTGTCTCACAAACTTAAATTATAACCAGCTGCAAATATTATTTCTGCTTTGTGAACTACTTTATTTTTCTTCTCTTGACCATATTAATACCAATAAAATGTAATTTTTGGAGCTTTTCTCAATAGGCTTCAACTAAAATTGGCTGCTACTCAGTTGGACAGCCTGGTAAACAAAATATAAATAGATGATAAAAGTTTGCTGTGGTGCAGTGGTTAGTGTTGTGAACTCACAGGAAGAGGTTCTCTGGTTTGATTCTCGGCTGCAGTGTCTGAATGTCCTCCCTGCAATCACGTGGGTTTGCTCCAGGTTATCCAGTTTCCTCTCACTTTCCAAAGACATGCAGTAGGTGGATTAGACACTCTAAACTGGCTGTAGGTAACAGCGAGTGAGTGGTACGCATAAACTACCACAGGGCTAGCCACCCGGAGGTGTAAACCTTGGCTTGAGATGATTATCACTGGTGATGTGGCACCCAGACCCCATGTGCAAAATGGGAAAAGGGGTTGAGGATGGATGGACAGATAAAAGACTATAAACAGATCAGATCACATCAACACGTTATTATAATGGCACTTGGACTTGATTAAGAAGGAAGTGAATAGTTATATACTAATTATAGACATGGGATTATAATGCATTACTCAAATGAGTACAGCCTTATAATCCCACAAAAGCAAAGCTGTGTTCTGAAGAACCATCCTTCGGAGGAACAACAAATATATTCTATTGCTGCACTAACTTGCTATGCTTAGCCCAGGATCATGGTAAAATAAAGGAACAGATGATAAAAACTTTGAAATATCCATTCTGTTTTGTTTGTTTTCATGCACAATTTGTATGTTTCCATGTTTATTAACTATAACACTACATTTCATTGTAAATTCTACCTAAGTACAGTATGCCCTTCCTTCTTCCTGCGAGACTTTCCTCACCATCTTGTTCTCTCTCTTTCCTTTCCACATTCTTCTAACTTGCACTTCCGTTGCTGTCAAATGCAGCTGTTCTTTTCCTGCACTGCCTGTACTAGCCATAAATGCAGCATCATCTCCCCCAATACCTCATTCCTATTATCTGCAGCCCCTGTTCTGACTCAGACAGCCTTCTGTGTATGCTTCTCCACTCTCCAGTCAGTTTATTCTACTTCTTAGATGTTTTTCTATTCATGTATCACTTTCTACTTCTGTCTTCCATTTTTTCTAACCAGCTTCCAACCAGAAATAGCCTTACATTGTCCCCTGTGCCTTTCTTGTCTCTGAGTCTCCCATAGTGTCCATTTCTTTGCCGATACTGCCCCTCTTTCTTGTATCCCTCTCCTCTAAATTACTCACCCCCCTCAGTACTTGCACAATGACCTCAGTCTACCATATGTGACTCTGATACCCTGTTCCCTTCAACAAACATCTTAGTTACTGCCACCACATAGCATGCACATCTGCCCCATTTCTCTCTATTCCTTCTATCATAATGCACTATGTGGGTGTGTTTGTGTGTATGTGTGAGCGTGAGTGTGACTGAATGAGTGAGTGTACCTGTGTGCACATCTGTGTGTATTTGCACTTGTGTGTCTGTCTTAGTTCATGTGCGTGCGCATGTGTGTGTGTGCCACTCATGTCTGAATGCATGTGCGTGTGTGTGTCTGTGTGTGAGTGCTTGTGTCTGTGGGTGTATGCGAGTGCGTGCATCTGTGGGTATGTGTACTCATATGTCTATGTATGAAGCACTCTCTAAAACCAAAAACACGTCATCCATGGACCGGATAACATCCCAGGCTGCATTTTACACAAACTTCAGAATGAACTGGCACCCCACCTAAGCACCATGTTCAATCATAGTCTCCCATCAGGCTTTGTGCCCACTGAATGGCGCACAGCAACAGTTATCCCACTCCACAAAGGGGGAGCCACCACTGATCCTGGGAACTATCACCCTATTAGCCTGACGAGCCTGGTCTGCAAGGCCATGGAATGTATCATCATGGAACTCATAAACAAAGACATTGGTAACTTCCAAACTCTGGACCCCCACCCAGTTCGGTTTTGTGAAAGGCAGATCATGCCTTCTGAACCTGATCGACTTCTTTGAGGCAGTCACCAAAGCCATAGACAAGCGTAAGGTGGTTCACACAGCCTATCTTGACCTTGCCAAGGCTTTCAACACCATCTCCCATTCTGGAATTATAGCTAAGCTCACTAAACTAAGTATAAATCCTTATGTCACAAGATGGGTTGCCAACTGGCTCACTGAAAGAACCCACACTGTAAAAGGTGCAGACTCCAAATCTGACTTCAAACCAGTGACAAGTGGAGTACCACAGGGTTCAGTCCTGGGACCTCTCCTGTTTGGTATCTACTTCTCTGAAGTACAGGCTAACAGAGAAGGCCTCTGGCTAACGAAGTTCTCAGATGACTGCAAACTAGGAGCCATAGTCGAGTCCCCAAATGATGTGGACATCCTACAGAAGGGTCTTACTGAGACAGATGCCTGGTGTCAGAGTTATGGCCTCAAGCTCAACGCCAAAAAGTGCATTGTCATCCCCTTTGGTAAAAACTCTGCACCCATGAACTACCACATAAACGGCAGTCTACTTAATGCCAAATGTGTGATAAGAGACCTTGGGACCCAGGTGAACAGTAGACTCTCCTTTGATAATCACATCGCCACAGTAGTCAGGAAATCCTTCTATGGGGCACACCTCATCACAAAAGGGTTCTCATCCAGGAAAAAAGAGGTCATTGTTCCCTTTTACTCAGCACTCATTAGACCAATTAGAGAGTACAACGCCCCTTTTGGAATGTACCTCACAAGACATCTGCAGCAGATGAAAAGGCCACAGAAGTACCTAACAAAGAGGATTACTGGCCTCAAACAGATGCCCTACACTGACCATATCAAAAAACTCCAGCTTTATTCTGTAGCATATCACTTACTCCAAGGAGATCTCTGCCTAACATATAAAGCTATGTTAAACCCAGAGCTGTTGGACATGCTACACCTAAAGAAATCCCATTCCCTCCGAGCTAAATGCTCTAGGGACCTAAACCTTGTCACCACAATAAACAGGACATGCTGGAGGGATAGAGTCCTGTCCCAGAGACTTCCTACACTCTGGAACAAGCTACCCATCTATGTCAAGCAAAGTTCCTCATTAGCACTCTTCAAGAAAAATCTTGATGAGTGAATGGGAAATAGGAAATACACCCTGGGGATCATTTCTGTGGCTCTGCTCAACAGGGGCACAGGAAATTAACTTTCTTGGGTGGCGTAAACCAGGGAACCTTGCTGGCTAGGCTTACTTAGGCCCTTGGGCCGATAGCCTAGTACCTACCTATGAACATGTGTGCATGTCTTTGTGTCTGGGTTTGTGTATATGTATGTGTAAGTCATGCATATGTATGTGTGTAGTTGTGTGGCTGTGTGCATGTATATTTATAAGTGTCGGGGTGTGCACATCTATGTGTGTGTGTGTGTGTGTGTGTGTACTTATGTGCATGTGTGGGTGTGTGGGTGTGTGGGGGGGGGGGTGCTCTCCTATATTTAAATCAGTATACCAATGAGAGAACAGCATCAACTTTTATCTTTCCTTATAAACCTTTTCTCAGTCATGTCTCGTGTCTTGAAGTTGTTTTATCATGACTGGGTTTGCATAGTTTCAAAAAGTTAGAAATTGTCTTCTCTGAACAAATTAGATTTTAGTTAGTCTTGGATTTTATCCTGCCTTGTCAATGGCGGAGTATAACCTCCAGCAAAGGACAGCTGAATCTGATTCTGTCATACTGTGATTGCATGTACTGTAAGGTTTTAGGTTTCTGCGTTCTCCCACCATTAGTCTAAATAACACCACCACTGTTATTCATTTATTATTTGTTAATATAGTAAGTAAACTGAACAAAGACCATTTTCAGATGTTTACAAGGCACAATGCAAACATACAAATACACATAAGTACAATAAATACAGCAACGTACAGAACTCGTGTTACAAACACTAGTGTAATGCATACATCTGAAGTTGTTTCAGAGCATAGCAAATTATATTTAGTCAACATTGCAGCTGCATATATTTGAGGAAGGTTAACAATATAGTAACATATCTACACAGCAAGAGAAATGCTAAACAAATAGTAACACATCTGCACAGTCAGTAAAAAATCTTAAGACATACATTTACATGGCAAGACAGATGGCCGAAAAAGAAAAGAAGTAGTCCTGTAAATAAGTAGAATACGTTAAGGGTCATGGACATCCCTCTGAAAAACGAACTCAGCCAAGTCCAAATAGTGAAGAATACAAAAAGTTACCAGCTGCGTGGAGTACAGAGATGAAGCCCAGAATACACCCCAGATGACCTGAGTACAACTTGTGTCTCAGACAATGGAAGAGCCACGTAGAGGATGGTGACAGAGAGAGAGAGCAGCTTTTGCTGACTCACCCATCCTGGATGGAGGGACTAGTTCTTCTGGTCAACCAATTGCCAACATGTAAGTAGAGGCCTGCAGGCAATTAATAGGACCATACACTGAGAATGTGAGCTTGGTCCAGCCAAACTAGTGATGGCAGCCCTCCGCAGAGTGTGTGTGGAAGCATCCACAGATTCGGGGATGGCATAGATGGGATTTCTGTGGTGAAACAGGTGCTCATATCAGCCACCAGGTAGCAACATTAAGGCCATAAGTAGAAAAAGCACTGATGGCTACCAGAATATAGGCAATGCAATCAGATTTCATCTCTCAGGGAACAAATGGGCCAGGAACATGAAGGGCTTTAACCTGGGAGGAACAAATAAGCCAAAAGATCACAGAAAACTGATGGTAATCAGGTAGCTGGGACCACAAAAAGAAATACATAGGTTCATAGGTTGGTACTGGGCTATCTGCCCGAAGTCATATATTAGCCCAGCCACGTTGTGCGGTATTCACCGCCCCTTTAGTAGTTCCCTAGACCCTTGTACTAGCAGCTAGTACCCTTGACCCCTATCTAGTAGTGCTGTTGATGTGATCCCCGGTGTGAACTTTCTGTTACCCATCCACTCATCAAGGTTTCTCTTGAAGAGTGATAGTGAGGGGCTCTGTCTTATGTAGATCGGGACCCTGTTCCATAGTAAGGGAAGTCTCTGCGAAGGAAATCTATCCCTCCAGCATGTTCTATTCATTGTTGTGTTGAGGTTTATATCCCTAGAGCGTGTAGCTCGAGTAGATTTGGTTTTGCTAAGATGGAGCATGTTCAACAATTCTGGGTTGAACATGGCTCTGTACGTTAGACAGAGATCGCCTCTGAGAAAGCGGTATGCAACAGAGAACAGTCTTAGCTTTCTCAATCGTGCTGCATAGGGCAACTGTTTGAGGCCAGTAATCCTCTTGGTTAGGTACCTTTGTGGTCTCTCCAGCTGCTGGAGATGTCTAGCCACGTACATTCCAATTGGTGCATTGTACTCAATAATGGGTCTGATGAGGGAAAAGTAGAGGGGCACCATTACATCCTTAGATCTTGATGCAAACCCTTTCGTGATCAGATGGGTCACATAGAAGGATTTTCTAACCACTTTGGCAACATGGTTATCAAAGGAAAGCTGACTATCTACTTGGGTCCCTAGATCCCTTATTTCTTCTGAAATGCATATGAAATTTCTTGTTGAAAGGCATAATCACTGAAAATACTCAGTTCAATGCATATAATTATTAATAAGTCTTTCTCTCACACACTACATATAAGAAAATTCCTCAGTACCCCACTATTCCTCACTAACCATATAAATATAAACCTAGCCCAAATACCAAACTTAAATATAATTCTAAAGCTATACATTCAGAGA
The DNA here is from genome assembly GCF_019279795.1 of Protopterus annectens. Classification (NCBI taxonomy): domain Eukaryota; kingdom Metazoa; phylum Chordata; order Ceratodontiformes; family Protopteridae; genus Protopterus; species Protopterus annectens. Next base: position 117,926,979 of record NC_056747.1, on the reverse strand, counting down.
AATGCAAACACTTTTCAACACTTGATTCCTAAATTTAAAATAATGTCAATTATTTCCCACACTGTAAATCCAAATGCTTCACATATATTAACTGAAAAAATATGCACCCAATCACATGACAACACAAAATGTGGAAACCAATAAAATACAAGTATTAATAAACAAATATTTAAAATTAAGTTTATTGTTCATGATTTTATAGATTCATAGATTCAATGATATTCTGAGGTCATTAAGTCTTCGGACCATTAATGCCTTGTCATTATGTTTCATCAGGGAGCACCACTTCCTCTCTATAGGAGGTCAGTCCTGGAGTAAATCTGTGGATGCCCATCCAGTCATCTCATTAATGGCTGAAACAAGATAATGAGTCACACTGTTTAACATGCAGGAAATTTCATTCCAGATGTCTGAGCCATTGGGTCATAAACCTGACCTACTACCATGTTTTATTTATATGTTGGTGAAGATTTAGGCCCTTGCTTCTAGCTTTGGTGGAGATATTGGACTTACACAGAACAGCAGGTTCAGGACAGTTGGGGAAAGTGATGCAAAGATCTCCGCAGAAAAGTCTAGAGAGAGAGCTAGCAACCTCTTTTAATAACTCAGAGACTTTAGGCCTGTGATCTTTCTGGTTAGGCATCTTTGTTGTCTTTCTAAATGTTTGATAAATTTACTGAGATACATCTCAAAGGGAGCACTGTACTTGACAACTGGCCTGATGAATGCTGGGTATAACGGAGTAATTATCTCTTTACACCTTAATGATGTTTCTTTGGCAATTAGCTGAGCTAAATAAACACACATTGCCACATGATGGTCAAAAAGAAGGGAGCTATCAACCTAAGTACCCAGGTCTCTGACTCTATTTTTAATGTGTAGTAGTGTGTTGTCTAAACAGTATAATGAGTGGAGGGCTTGTCTACCAAAAGTGATGATACTCCACTGCTTAGCATTTAGTTTGAGCCCATTTTTCATACTCCAAGAGTTTACTAAGGAAAGTTTATTCAGGGAGGGGTGTTATACAGTGACGACAATAATCCCAAATGGGCAGTTATTTGCAAATTGCATTCACCAGAGGTCTTGGCTCTCTGCTTGGAGATCACAGAAGTAAATAAATAAGAGAGGTCTCAGTATTGGGCCCTGAGGGGCAGCGTTCATCACATTCATTTCTGATGAGACACCTGCAACTCACACTGTTGGGACAGTTGATTTTAGGGTACAAAGTTTCTAAAGAAAGAATATGTTTCACCTTGTACTAAACTGGACCTAATGCTAAATGCCTGAAATAAAGAATTTTAACCCAGGATAGTCAAAATAGCAGAATATACAACAAAGAAACACACACACACAAAGTCTGACACCACTTATACCTCTGTAAACACTCACACAAGCAGTCACGCACATGCATACACCTCCAGCACTAACTACCCACTAAACTTGCCAGCCATACTTCTCAACTGTATAGATTTTCGCAGAATGTCTAGATTTTTGCTTCATATTTTTGGTCTGTTTCTCCTAAAATTTGTGGTTTTCTGGCAAATCAGTGTGGACTGAAGTCGCTAAATAATTGCCTACATTTGAGTTTCAGACTTCATATCTTCAGAAAATGTATGCGAACACAAATCCTGTTACTCTAGCAATTTTAAAGTTCATAAGAGTAATATTTGAAATATGTCCCTATTTTGGGGCCTTTGTCCACCAGGCTTTGTTCAGATTTCTTTACCAAGAGGTTGAGAGGTATGTTGACAGCACTTACCTCTAATGCATGCTCAGCCATTGAAATTAATGGATAATTATGAGTTTTTGGCTGAGTTAATTAATGCTGATGACATAAAGGATTTACATGCCTGAGAAGTTCTATGAATTGTCTGGCTGCGTAAAGCACTTGTCAGGCACTTCCAGGGGAAGAGCGCATAGATAATTACTATATGCCACTCTCCCAGGATGCCACATTAACATTTGCAGTAGGCCACAGAGACAGTTGACCATGGTGCTGATCCTGTTAGAAGTATGTACTATTGTAGAGCTGTCTAAGAATCAGAAATAGTTACAGCTAGCATTAAAAAGGGCTTACCTCTCATAATAGCCTTTCTGAATCCTGGCCACTGTCCCAATGTTTCTTTATTATGTTTAATACACCCCCTTGGAAAGGTACATATCTCACAGCAAAATAAATGTCTTCGTCAGGATCAGTGTTAGTACTTCTATGGTGGCCATAAAAAGTGCCCCTTCCTGTAATTTTATGCGGACAAGTACCCAAATCTGTTTGTGCTAATCCAACGAAAAAACTCTTCAGATAAATGCTAGGGGACCTTTGATAATACGAATCATAGCAGCAATAAAGAGTTTACATAAATTAAATGATTTTCATAATGATCAGTGTGGATATTTATGTATATGTATTGGATATGTGTAGATATATATATATATATATATATATATATATATTTATAAAATGTATGTGTGTGTATGTATATAGATATAGACAGACAGATATAGATATATAAATACACTTACAATTATTGAAACTCTCAAATGTCTGCATTACTAACATTACCATGTAAATGTTGAAAAAAGAATATCAACACTCCTTTGTGAATACTCCAAGGTAAAACCTCAGACCACGCAAATTTTAAAATGTGTGTCTTTTGCAGGAGGCAAGCTCCCCTACACTTCTTGCTAATTATTTTTTTCTAACTAACAGACAGAGACAGCTCCTAAAATGCCTTATCCATACATGGGCCCCCTCAAATTATCTACTGTATGATCCCAGTTATTCTTATTAGGGGTAATATATAATTATTGACCATGGGATGGGTAAGGCAAATCTATAACCAAATGGGATAGGTTATTTTGAACACAAAAACGCAAACTGTTTAGGCTTAAAGTGGCCTACAAGGGCAGCTAGTCTAGTACTTACCTATGAACTCTGAGTTCATACAATTTGTGGGGAAAGGGCATATCACATAAAAAAAACAGAGATCAACTTTAAATTATTTCCTTATATATTTCAATTTAAAAAGCCCCGTGAACAAATTTGAATAATCTGAGGCAAGCATCCAGTGACTATAATCCTAAACCGCAAAATATATTCCCCATTAAAGAAGAAAATATTATAAACAAAATTTCAGAATACATAACTGAAAGCTGCACTTTATTTTGCCACAAGGAAACACAGATTTTTCTTTAATGACAATCATGAGCGGACAAATGATCCGCTATGGCGACCCCTAACCGGGAAAAGCCGAAAGAAGAAGAAGAAGAAGACAACCAATCCTTGAATCCTTGAAATGGTCAATGGTCGGATCTTACCAGGGAGGATGATAGTGTAGGGATGCTGCAGTGGTTACTCATGTTGGTTAATACCAATTATCCAACTGTTGACGTATGGAACATTTAAGTTTAAGGAAGTGTTTCTGCAGGGGGCAGGTCTCCTTACAATCACTGTTCCCCTTAAATTATGTATACAAAACTCCAAAGTTAAAGAAACTGGGAAAGGAGGAGGAATCTTTTCCCTGCAAAAAAGTAAAATAAAATATTTATTCATATTATATTTCGTATTCCACCAAAATACTGATTTAATTACTCATTTCTGATGACTCTGGCAGTTGACTGACCATCACTCACCCCATGGTGGTACATGGAGGAGGTAGATTCATGTGGTAATAAGGAGAAACAGGGGTTGCCATAACAATTAATGAGTTTACCTTCTATACACAAGATGCAGGGTTTGATTCTGAAATGGGATAATTGGCAAGGCTTAAAATGGCCCACAAGGGCAGTTACCCTAGTACTAACCTATGAACCTACCTGAGGGAGAAAGAAAGAGGCAAAGAATAACAGCTGTGAAGCACAGTTCTTGATTACATATGAAGTCAGTACTTTGGAACCTGCTGCCAACTAGCAGGCTATATATGGAGGATAAAAAAGTATCTAAGGAAAGTAGGCAGTAAGTTACTACTCAGGGTCACATCCTGTTGGGCTACTTGGAATAACATAATGAATCAGTATGGCTATTAGTAACTGTTATGCACACACCCACTGTTTACAGTAAAGGGAAGTTGGCTAAGTCACTTCAGCAGATTTTACTACCATTAGCAAAAGTTAGAGAGTAATGACATTCTTACAAGTTAGCAGAGCTTATATTCAATGACAGAAGTTATATTCTATAATTTGGGTATAAATGGATTTGCTCAGATATGTGACTAGAGACCGATTCATCATTATTCCAGTGCTGCGTTGGAAGGAACATCCAAGATCTTAACATCCACGTTTACAGTCATTTTAACAGTATGTAAATATACAGGCTGCCTGTTTACTTCCCAAGTATTATCTAACTGTGATCTGGGGCCACAGGAAACAAAGATGCTTTTGGAAATACTGGAGGTGGCGGAAACTAAATTAGGACATCGATCTTCAGAAAACAGTCTGTGCATAAGAGTGATAAGCAGATATGAGGCCCTTTCTCCAAGACTGAAACAGTGACTGTCTAAGAGTGTGCTGCAGTGAAAAAAAGTATTTAAAAGGCTAATAAATTGGCATATTCTGTTAAGAAAAGTTTGCAAGTTTTTTTGTATTAGCAAGTTTTAAAACATGCATAGCCTTCATTAATATCCTTTTAGTATGGCAGACAAAATGCAAGGTGAATACTATTTGAATACCAAGATATTTGGCAAATTACATTTGCTGAATGAAATTCTACTGGGGTCAATGAGACTAAAAAAAATTATTTTGATTGCATTTACAGTAAGATTTCTGTTTCTGAATCTCTTCCATATGAAACTAAACCCCTTGATGTGTTGATTTCAGACACCTTTCCATGAGGGTGTCTTCAGCATACAGTATGATTGGTGACAGAGAAAAAGTAAAGTCAGAGCCATAAAGGGAAGAAAGTACATGGCCAAGGAGAACCTATTGACTAGCTTACTAAAACTGCAGCGGGAATCCCTGAATTCAAGATGCTCTATCATACAAGTAGTTGGAAAACTAGATGTAGGCCCAAAGTTTGATTTTTCCAGTTGCATTGTAAATATACTATGCTGCACAGGCCAAAAAAGATGCTGTCATACATGCCTACATGCCCCCCCACACACACACACACACACACACTCCACGCATATAACATTTTATAGTTCTAGAAATTTGGAGGCAATTATCTGGGATGCAGTGTCAACATTTGCATAGTGCAGTACAAGAAGCCCAGTCAATATTAGAAAGAACCCAGAAAGAAGACTTGTGTCTACTGGGAAAAGGCTTACCAGTAACAATACTAGGTGGTGGATTGATGTGCTTAAATGACCACTAAGAGATAGCCAAACAATAGCCATGTAAGTAATCTGTGATAACCTGGGGACTCAGATATATGCAACAAGTAGGTATCAAAACACTTCAGAGGTAAATACAAGGCTAAGTGCACTTGTGGGTCATTTTAAGCCTACCCAACTTCCCTGAAAGGTAAAAATCAAACCCTGCACATTGTGTCTGTGACATAAACACTTAACCATTATGCCAACTCCCAACCAACTTTACAAATGGTTTAGTCTAACAAATTCACTCAACTAGCTATGGTGAGGCCATTGTTTTGCACAATGCAAAATTAGTTTAAACAAGCCTGCTGAAATTAATATCCTGACATAAATGAAACATAATTCTGTACTTATGTGTCCCACTTATATAGTACAGCTTGGAGTACAGAAAGGAAGTGGATGGAAGGTTACAGAAAGAAGCAATACCTTTGCTTGCCCTCTGTTGTTTTATCTGCTGGACAGTCCTGATGGGATTATAACAACAGCTTGAGTGATCACAATCTATAGTTTTAAACAAAGATCAATACTCTGCTGTCATTTTTAACATTGATACTGTCACTTCTGAAAACATGGTAGTTTCACATTTTTGACTGGGCTATAACAGCATCTTCTTTGAGATGGTTTTCAGCAGCAGAAGTAATAATCAACACCATAGCTAAGCTGACCACCACCTTCCCAACCACTAGCCCCAACTCAGCTGACTAACCTTCATCACATTCCAGACCATCCTCTCTAAATAACTTTTCTTTCTCTCCTATACCTATCTCCACTATAAAAACACTCCTTCAAAAACTCAAACCTTGTACTAATGCTCCAGATAACTTACCTGCTGAATTCCTACAACTATCAGCAAGCTCCATTGCTTACTCCAGCAGTATACTCCTCAATAGATCAATTCAGGAACCCCATATACCAAATATCTGGAAGAAAGCATACATTCGTCCACTCCACAAAGGTGGCAACAACTCGGATATCTCCAACTTCTGACCCATCGCTATTCTCTCCTCCGTCTCCAAAATATTAAAAAATGTGCCCACATCCAACTTCTTAACCATTTAGTTAATAACCAGTTTCTTTCACCTACTCAACACGTCTTTAGACCAGGCCACAGCACTAATACAGCTCTCATCTCCTTTATGGACACAGTAAATATGGCTCGTGATGCCAGCTTCACCGTCTCTTCACTCGTCCTTGACCTCTCAAAAGCCTTTGATACTAATATCCCATCCCCTTCTACTCACCAAACTTGCTAATTTAGGTATATCACCCCCAACCCTAAATTGGTTCTTAAACTATCTCTCTGGTACACAACAATCAACAAAATGGCAGCAATCCGATTTCCCTTCCTCAACATAACCACAGGAGTACACAACATTTAGGTCTGATCAGAAAGATGCATTTTGTTTAAAAGTACTTCTTGTGAACCTAAGACCCAATGCTACCGCATGCATTTTATACATTTAGACTTTATTCACTTTATATATTTTTAAAGTGTTCTGAGGAAGTCCCTAAACTGAGGGATGAAAGTGCTAAACCTTGTCACTGACGATTAAAGTTTGTATCCTTCCAAATGGTTGTGTTGGCTTCTCCACTTATCGGTTATTTAGTCGTGTTGTTTTTTGGTTTTCTATATTTTGAGTGTCCCAACAAGAAACCTTGTTTGCGATGTGTTTTTATCAGCAGCAGCAGGAAAGAAAGGGACAAGTTTACAACTTGCCTGGCACAATAGCAGAGTAGTCCTGACACCAAGAGGAAAAACAGGCATATGCAGATGTCAGTTACATGAGTGGAGGGAAATTTGTTTAACGGCAGTAGAAAATGTGAAACTGGAGCTTAATAACATACCTGTATTCAGTTTTGACAGTACATTACTGCACATTAGTACTCAGCACTGTACCACATCACTGCTTTTTCTCAAACTGAGAAAAAGAACAAGGCATCATGTTATGCATCACAGCACTGTCAACTAATCAGGAGCTACAAACAGACATAAACTGCACCTCCAGGTGCCTACACTTGTATGTTAGATAATTATTATTTATTTTATTTATTTATTTTACATTTGTTGACTGGGATTGTCCGACTGAGCTGAAGAGCCCTTTTTCAGCGGAGGCCTGGGGAGAAAAGCTCCAACATATTATACAATTTTCATTATAAATTAGCATTAAACAGCAATGTTACAGGATTATTACAAGGCATTAAGTAGCAATACAATGTTACAGTGTCAATAATCAGAATAGCAAAACTATTTCAGGATGTATAAAAGCAACTATGTCATTAAGACGAATATAGTTTTTGGGGTTAGTGGTTACAAAAACCCAGTTTTTTCATAATGTAGTTGCATGAAGGCAAGACAATTACAAGAATTTCTATCATTGTTTCATTATTACCCATGAAAGCCTGCAAATGAACTGTGTTTTACCAATGATTGTTTACTTTAGGACACACCATCAAAGTCTGCATAGGAGTGGGTGGTGCCAACTTGACAGACACTCCATTAGGGGTGTGAGTTAAGCATGGTGGTTGGGATGTTTTTTTGAATGTTATTTTTATTCTGTGAGCAATGAAAAGTTTAACAAGGTTTAAGTAAAAAAAAAATGAAACTCAAATATCAGGCATTAATGACTTAATGAGAGTGAAAGACCACACACATAAAGCAAAGGAGGCTGCCACCTCCCCACACAATTTTAAGTTCCACTGCCTTGTAGTCCTATGGTTTAGGGGATGCGAACCCCCCCCTCAATGACATTAAGCTATCTTTTTAATCTCTTATCTTAACAACTTACAACTATAAAGTTATAATTACAATGACCACGGGATTTACTACTGTGGCTCCTAGTGAGTCCTAATATAAACAATCACAATCTGACCCTGATCTTACTAAATTATATGCAAAAGCATTACTCCAATCGGTGCAGAGCATAAGCAGCACAAAGCTAAAGCACCACGCTCTGGAGTAGTACATGATTATGATAATTCACCTGGCACAGAGGGTTAAAGCTCTGAGCTGTTAAGGAGCTGCTTTCTCTGCCCAGCATGCATGGTTTGATCCCTTACACCTTCATTATCCTACTGTGTTACTCTGAGCAAGTCACTTAATCACACAGTGCTCCCAAATTACCCTTCACAAGGGATATTTGTGCGTAGTGGACTTGCCTGGTCAACAAATAGGTAAAATAAAAAATTAGCAACTGCTTACAGTCCCTTAGTAATCCCTGTAGAGTTTATTTTCAGATGACAGAATCAGTTCCACAACAATCATAGGATCATAGGAAGTAACAAGTCTAATGACCCTAGGGCCCTTACAAGCCTAGCCAAGTTCTACCCTTATTTCCATGATCAGCACCTATTGGCCCTGTCCAAGAGGGACATGGGTGGGATCCCTGGGGTGAATTTACGGTTACCCATCCAATCGTCCAGATTGCTTTTGAAGATGGCCAATGAGGTGCTCTGTTTGACAAGAAGTGGGAGAATGTTCCAAAGGTGTGGTAACCTCTGAGAGACAAATCTGTCCCTCCAGCAGGTACTATTAATGTCACATACCAGCTTAAGTCTTTATAGCGAGCAACCCTTGTACCATTTGACTTGTGGATATGCAGCATTTTCAATAAAGCAGGGTCAGAGATTGCCTTATATGCAAGGCAAAGATCTCCTCTGAGTAGTCTGTATGAAACAGAATAAAATAACAGTGATTTCAGATGCACATAGGACTGATGCTGAAGACCTTGAATTTTCATTGTGATGAACCTTTGTGGTCTCTCCAATTGCTGCAGGAGTTTGGAAAGGTACATACCAAAAGGGGCGTTATACTCAAGTATTGGCCTGATGAGGGAAGAGTACAGGGAGATTGTATTTTTTTTTTCTGGAGGCAATGTCCTTACTTATGAGATGTGCAATACAGAATGCCCTTCTTGCCACTGTGGAGACTTGGTGATCAAAGGTAAGGCTGCTTTCAACCAGTGTGTCCAGATGTCTCACCACTGAGTGCGTACTTAGGGTGTTCTACTGATGTTGTAGTTAGCAGGAACATCACTCTTACTGAAAGGGATGATAATATATTTTTTTTGCATTAAGTTTATGGCCATGACTTTGGCTCCAATCATTTGTTTGTGTAAGACCCTCTTGTACGAAGATGACATCATTTGGAGAGTCTATGACTGCTCCCAGTTTGCAGTCATCAGCAAATTTGTCAGCCACAGACCTTTAGTTTTTACTTGGACTTTGGAGAAATAGAGTCCAAACAGTAGAGGTCCCAGGACTGATCCCTGTGGAATGCCACTGGTTACAGCTCTGCTGTTGGAGGTGGATTACCCTATTTTGACTATATGTGTTCTATTAATGAGCCAGTTTGTGACCGTCTAATGATATAAGGGTTGATACCTAGCTGGGTGAGTTTGTGAATGATGCCTGAGTGGCAGATAGTGTCAAAAGCCTTGGCTAAGTCTAGGTAGGCAGTATGCATAGATTTCCCTTTGTCCAGGGCATTGGTGACTGTCTTGAAGAAGTCCACCAGGTTTAACAGACATGATCTCCCTTTGACAAATCCAAACGGAGTAGGGTCAGGTGTTTGAAGATTACCTATAGCTTTGTTGATAAGGTCCATGATGATTCGCTCCATGACCTTGCAGATAAGGCTAATAGGTCTATAGTTCCCGGGGTCAGTGGAAGCACCAACTTTGTGCAAGAGAATAATGGTGGCTGTTTTCCATTCAGCTGGGATGAAGCCGGTGCTTAGGCTATGACTGAAAAGAGTACCCAATGATGTTGCCAATTCATGTTGGAGCCCATGTAGGACACAGCCTGGGATGTTATCAGGTCCCACAGATGCTGTGTTTTTGGCCTTAGAGAGGGCGTTTACAACCTGCTCTTTAGAGATACAAGGTAGGGGACAGGTGATAGGGATGTCATGGGATATGTGTGGTGGGGACAGGGGAGAGAAGTTTTCACAGAACCTGTCAGCCAAAAGGTTAGCTATGTCCACAGGCTCAGTATATGTGGTATCATTAACTAACAGTTTGGCACAAATCTGTGCCTTTCATTTTAGGTTACAGATGTAATTAAAGAGCACCTTATGGTTGTCCTTAGTTGAAGCTAATTTGGATTTGTAGTTTGCTTTGGAGGACTTCACAAGGAGTCTTATTTGCTTGTTTCAGCTGAGCAGGGAGTGTTTCCAGTTTAGGGCTCACTCCCTCTTACTCTTAGACAGCAATTTCTTCCTCTTATTGTAAAGCCTGTTAATGGCAGTTGTCCACGAGGCAGGTTTGCTCTTCCTTGAGGAACTTGTTTTGGTCCTATCAGGTATGGCCAAGTCAATGCAGTTATACGGGTGTTTACATAAAGCATTGATGTAGAACTTGCCATACAGTAGCTGCCAGTTCCATATGAAGGAAGAGGTGCAGTGAAGCTGTTTATACCATCCCGTAAGAGGTTGTAATCTGCTTTGGAGAAGTTTTTTTTTAGTTTAGTTGCTTGTGGGGGGGGGGGGGGGTCGAATGTGACAGATTTGTGGTCAGATCTCACCAGGGGAGACCTCACAGTGGGGTGCTACAATGGTCCCTCATATTGGTAAGCACCAGATCCAGGATGGTGGCACCCCTTGTGGGGGGTGTCAACCAGCTGGTCTAAGGCATTTGAGTTAACGAATTTGAGGAACTTTTGGGCAAGTGAGCTTGAGCATGAGTAATTTACCCAGTCAATGGATGGGTAGTTAAAGTCACCCAAATCCATGGTGTTCAGATGTATCTTGATAGACTTGAATAGCTCCAAGTACACAGAGTCGGTGTCCTGATTCATGGAGGGGGTCTCGTAGCTGGCAATGACTTGAATAGGTGTCCTACCAACAGTTAACTGTACCTGAAGTATCTCCAGAGAATTATACTCTTTAACCAATATGGAGGTGTATTTGTCATTAATTAATATTGATAAACCACCTCCTTAGTTTTCATGCCTTCAGTTTGTGGTCTGAATGTATGGAAGGAGGTGTAACCCAGTATGGCTGTGGTGCTCTCTACAGCCTTGAACCAGGTCTCCATGACTGCACAAATGTCTGCATCTTCCAAGGTGAGGAATGCTTCCAGTGAGTGCTGTTTCATGTTAAGACTCCTAGTGTTTAGCAGCAGAACCTTGAGGTTGTTTTTAGATGGAGTTTCTTATCAGGCCTAAGGGGAAGGCACTGATAAATTGAAAAAAGCTTCCCAGACTGTTAGAAACACTGCTCATTGGTAATACTGAGCACCCACATCTAACAAAACTCCTAGTAAGGGACAGATATAGGGATCCAGCTATCCTGAAGCCATTGTAGCAGCCTGTCATTGCGTTACCATGATCTCCTAACTTCACCTTTACTATAGCAATTATAGTCAGACTGACCTATCAGATACACCACAGACAAACTCTAAGCATTCACAACATAATCTGTCATAGACTGACAGATTTTCAAACATCTCTGCATTCCAAATGGTTATTTGAGTTCACACATGTTAAAACATCGCTGAGGGACAGGTCAAATTGCTTTCAGAAGCTGGTCATCTCCACTGGTCACTTCAATATTCCTCATGTTAAATATTGTATTATTTCCGGTTTTATAAGTGAGTTGAGATAAACAGAACTATAGCTAGTTGCAACCAGACCTCTCAACTGTCACTATTTTCAAGGAATGGCGCTATTTTCAGGCCTAATTAACCCCTGCACAGGATATTCCTATTTTCGCGGTATGTCCCTGCTTTCAGGCTTTATTTACCTCTTCACTCAATTTTCTGAATCCCTTCATTACATTTGATATGTGGAGCCGTCTACATCGAAAAGTGCGCTACATGACCAACATATTAATGGCAGGAATAATTTAAGAAAGAGAACACACACATCTTACATCTCCCTTTTTCTGAAGCAAAAATAAATTACCTTGTATGGTAAATTTTCACAATACAGTACATTAAAGTCTACAGATTTTATACTGTTTCATAATGTGCTTATATTTGTCCATCATTTTCATCACAATTTTTTACATGTTTCTGAGTAGTTTTTCACATTTGTAGTGGACAGTGGAAGAGTTATGCGTTATTTGGTATTTGCATTTTATGCTAATTAGATGTAAAAGATAATAACAGAGAAAAACACAGAGTAGAGTCAGCCACATGGGTGCAGCCTTGCCTGATTTTAACGAAACTGAAAAGAAAAAAAATAATGACAATTTGGTTAACAGATATGGAGTAGCATTGGATGTATTCATGCATGTTAAAGTATATTGTGATGCCCGTGCACTGGCCCAGCAATCAGGGAGCCTCAATCCTCACCACTAACACCAGTGAGGGGTGTCCATATAGGGAAAGGATAATAAATACACACACAGTAAAGTACAATTTCCCTTAAGAGCACACAGAGATCACAGTCAGTCTGGGGCTGGTTTCTCCCTTTCTCTCCAGGTCCCCAATAAGATTCCCCACTAGTACAGCTATAGGGTCCAGATCTCAGCCTAGTGGGCAAGCTAAAACCTCTAGCACATACTCTGTCCAACCAGTGCTTTGTGTCCCTGCCCAAGTAGCTGACACACACACACTTTGAGATAAGAGTTTACACAACCACACAGACACTCCTGGGGAAGGCCAGCACAGGTTCTCCAGCTGTGCCCCTTTTATCCAGACTATACGGAAGAAATCACTGCCACCACCCAGCTAATATTTAGGAACTAATACAACATAAAAAAACAAAAAAAAAATAAAAATAATAAAATACCACTGATCCAAGAAATAAGCAAATTTAATGAAACATTTAGCACCTCGGCTTACACATCTTTCCAAGAGTAAAAACACTACAAAATACTGTTTGCTTATATACAGCATATTGCACAAAAAATAAGTTATGTACTCATCATAACATTCCATCTGAGTAGTTACACTTCATTTTTCTGCAACCTGTGGGTATTGGATCCATATCAGATCTGAGCAGGCAACTTTTCAAGCATCTGCTCTGAGATCCTCCCCCCTTACCCATAACTCATTACTATCTCCTACCTTCCCTTAGATTGAGTTTGCCACTACTCAAACAATCAGCAACTCAACTTTACAATAAACCATGACCAGGCGCGGGGGAAGGAGGGTGGGACGGTTGTAGAAAAATGAAGTGTGACTACTCAGATGGAACGTTATGGTGAGTACATAATTTCTTTATCTGAAGTAGTTAACTTCATTTTATCTGCAATCTGTGTGACAGAGGCCCCAGCTACTCAAACTCCTGGGAAGCCCTCATGGAAGGATATTCCTGAGCACCGCAGAGCCAAAGGATGTTCTCCCTCTGGAGATCAAATCCAAATTATAATGAGAAATGAACGTATGTGACCTTGCCCAAGTTGCTGCCGCACAAATGTCATCCAATGAAACCCTAGACCAAAAGGCAGCAGAAGTCACCATAGACCGAAGGGTAGGGCTCTGAACTGGAAATGATTGGCTCCCAGCTGGAAGTGAAGGAATGATGTAGTAGTAAGCATTGCATTCAGAAACCGACTGGTGGAGATTGCCCACTCCCACACTCTCATGGCCTCGGGTAAGATCTGGTTTCCCCTTGTTTGTTGATGTACCAGACAACCGACATGTTGTCTGACTGAATTGCAATAGTCCCTAGAGGAGGAACAGTGTGGAATGCTTGCAACGCTAAAAGTACAGCTCTCATCTCCAGAACATTAATATGCAATCTGGTCTCGATCTGGGACCACATGCCTTGGACCATCCTCCCCAGATAATGCCCCCCCACCCGAGCTGGGAAGTGTCTGTCGTCACTGTGGCTTGGGGTGTGGATGAAACAAATGGGCGTCCCCGCTAAGAGCTCCGGCAATTGGAGCCACCACAGAAGTGATGCCCTGCAGGCTTTGCTGATTTGAATTGAATATTCCATGGGGAGATCTAGCCAAGACCACTGTATGGCTAGAGTCAATTGAAGAACACGCATGTGAAGATGTGCACAGGGGAGGATAGAGATTGCTGCAGCCATTGAGCCCAGGGCTCTGAGAACGTCACCCGCCTTTGGTAACCTGGTGAGCCGCTATGACTGCCATTACCTTGGTAAACACCCTGGGGGCTGCGGTGAGACTGAAGGGTAGGGTTCTGAAGTGGAAATCATTGGCTCCTAGCTGGAAGCGAAGGAATCTCCTGGAGCTTCTGCGAATCTTGATGTGGTAGTAAGTGTCCTGGAGGTCTATCGAGCACATCCAGTCACATTCTCAAAGATAAGGTAGATTGGACTGTAGGGTGACCATCCACAATTTCTGCTTGGCAGCAGCCAGGATTAAGGATGACAAGTCCAAAAATGGGCCTGAGGTCCCCCATCTTTTTTGGCACTAAAAAGAACCTAGAGTAAATGCCTGATCCGGACTGATCTGGAGGGGGACCAGTTCAATGGCTCATTTGTGAATCAGCTTGGAAATCTCTAGTGCTGCCATCTCCCTCTGAGCGAGTGGGACATTTGGGAGGTGCCTTGGTTACTGAGGGGTAACAAATGGGATGGTGTAGCTTCTGGATATTATCTGAAGCACCCAACGATCTGCAGTTATGGACTCCCAAGCCATTGAGTGTAATGATAATCTTCCCCCAACTACCTCCAGAGTAGGACAGTTGGGCAACCCCTCAGGGCTGCTGCGTGAGCCTGTCAGAGAAGGGCTACCTAGAGCCAAAGTTCCTTGGATCCCCTCTGCCTCGGGGGTGGCATCTGTCCTGTCTCCCTCTGCCTCTAGGGAATGAGTTGTCCTGAGAGTCCCGGAAAAACTGTGATTTTCGGAACCACATCTTCTTTTGCCCTCTCTGATTCCTAGAAAAGGATCTTTGAGGGCTAGAGAAGCAGACTCTGACGGCAGACAAATTCTTCTTGTCCTTTTCACTCTGGACAAGAGTGTCATGTACAGTCTTCCCAAAAAGAGAAGAACCATTGAAGGGAGCATTCATGAAAGATGCCTTGAAGGGGTCTGCAAATTGACAGAGTCTCAGCCAAGCGTGTCGCCTCATAGCTACACCAGTCCCAGCCACCCTAGCTGTTCCTTCCGTAGCATGGGAAAGGAGGTGCATGGACGTGTTCGATACTGACTTCAGAGTTGACATTTTCATGGAGAACAGGTGCTTGTCCTCCGGTGACAAAGACTCTGGGGGTGACTCAGCTAACTCTGTGACTAGGTCTCGTTGCAGTTGTACAAGGTGTGCCAAATAGTTCAGCGCTCGGATGGAAAGCATCGCTGAAGAATACACTCGCTTCCCAAATTGATCCACCCCCCTGGACTCCTTGTCCAGAGGGTGGACCAAGGAACTCTCCTGAGCCACTTTCCTCTTAGTGGCTGCTGCAACCACCATAGCATCCATGGGGGATCCTTTATACCAGGCCTGTCTGTCTGAGGGTGGAGAGAGAATTTTGTCCTGGCGTTTGGGTATCGGCTCTATGGTGTCAGACTCCTTCCATGCCCATGTGGTGATAAGATCCACTAAGGGATCTGCAGATGGGGACACCCAGGATGTAGATGGGCCCGTGCCAAAAGCCTCCAGGAACACTCATCCATAGAAGGTTTTGGGGATGACCAACCTCCCCTCTGGCAGAGGATCTCCATGATGTCTCCAAAAGAGACATCCTCAGGAGGTGACCTGGGGGAACCTTCTCCTTCATCTAAATCAGTGTCTTCTGTCAAGGACTCTGGGGAGTCCAGGAGCCTCCTTTTATACATGTGCTTACTGGGACCCTCTTCAGTGGGACTCTCTGAAGAGGGCTTGTGAGCCACGAGGGGTTCCTCCAGGGGAACCACCTGTGGCTCCTCTAGCACGGACTGTCCCTGGGACAAGCTGAAGGGAGTTGTAACTGAATCTGAGGGAGTCTGCACGGAATCCAAGGAAATAGGCTGGGGTCCCGTTCCTTGGGAGAGAACCCTCTCCACCACATTGAACGCCAATGGAGAGCTCACCTTCTTAGCACCCAACAAGGAGGAAGCTCTCCTTGGGTCTGCTGTGAGGATCGGGGCCAAAGCTGGGGTAGCCGGAGCTCTGAAGGAACGGCTCAGATCCGACAAAGTCGGAGCCGAAGACACCTCCATCTCCTTGGATCCGACTCCCCGTCCTCGGCCCCGAAAGTTGCTCAGATCTGATCTAGTCAGATCCGAGGAACTCAAGGTAATCGCCGGAGTCAAGGTTGAAGGAACCTTCGGCACCCAAACCCCATCTCCGAAGATCCACGGATCCATAAACCCCGAAACCGCAGGCCAGATCAGGGAAAGAGAACTTGGATGAAAGAAGGGCATGGAGGTCCCTGCTCCAGAGGGAGAGGGGACCTGGCAAGACTTCCATCTGGATTTGGGTCCGAATAGATCTCATCATCCTATCCATATCTAATTCAGGGAGACTCCGATCAAGTGCATGGAAGCGACCCACTCGGATCTAGCTGGTCGCTGCGACGACCCGGATGAAGGCCTCAGATCCAAGGGCTCTGTTGACTCCGGGGAGAATCTCAGGGAGTGGTGCCGAGGAGACATAGGTCTCGACACCTTAGAAGGCGGGCTAGGGAAGGACTCCTGATCCGTAGACCATTTATGGGGGCCTATCCTCTTTCTTCTCTCTGTCTTTATCCTTCTTTCTGTCTCTTCCTTTGGCCTCCCCTTCAACAGGACTACTGGGAGGGTAAGTCCCAGCCTGAGGGGGAGGTTAGGCAGCAGCTGAGGGAGCTGAGGCTGAGGATGATGAGTCCAGCATGGAAGCAGGTAGAAGGCCTTTAGCCACCAGTTTGGCCTTCCTTTCCTTCAAGGCCCTAGGGTTAAAACCGGCGCACACACTGCATTGCACTGATAAATGGGGAACACCCAAGCAAACAACACACAGAGTGTGACCATCCACCGGTGAAAGCTTATGGCCACACTCTGTGCATTTCATAAAAGTAGGTTTTGACTGATCAGCCATTCTACACACACACACAGCCCACCTACTTAACTCCAACCGACTATAAGCATTCACACCTATGGGGTAGGGAGGGCCTACACTAAACAACTTTACAAACAAACTTTTTTTTTTAACCGATGAACAAGCATTTGGGGGAGGAAAGGGAACTAAATGATAACACACTCTCACTGCTCTAGAAAAAGGACCAAAAAAAGCACTTACAACAACCCTAAGCTCAGAGCTATGGAGATCATGATGCTGATGCACAAAGCGGCAAGCGAGATCTTAGGGAAGATAGGAGATGGCGATGGGTTATGGGTATGGGGGAGGAGCTTGGAGCTCAGAGCAGATGCTTGAAAAGTTGCCGGCTCAGATCTGATATGGATCCGAATACTCACAGGTTGCAGAAAAAATGAAGTTAACTGCTTCAGATCAATTAATCAATTAAGCATACAATTCAAATCACAAACTTCCAATTACATTCTGGACATGAGGTATTCTGTTAACTCTCAGGGAGATTCTCATTATGTCCGTGCTAGTGGAAAATATAATGTTTGTATTGGTGGAAATCAATCTACCAATGCAACTGTGAACAATGGAGATAAGAAAATTTTCTTAGTGACAACGTATAATGTTATAACTGAGGAAATAGTTAAAAAAGTATGTAGCTTGTGGCCTATGCTCCTAAGGGATAAAATTTTGAACTCTATACTATCTGATTTTGTGAGTATTGCATATAAAAGAGCTAGGAATGTGTCTGACATTCTGGTACATAACTAAGTTTGTTTGCCGTTAATGTCAGTCAGAGCTTAAGCATAAATAAAGGCACTGTTCCATGTGATGGTTGTTCCATCTGTCAATATGTAGTAAGATCTTTTTCCTATATTAATGGCATCAAGTTTACAGCTAGGCATGAATACAGTTGTAATACGGAGGGGTTAGTGTATGTGTTGAGATGTGGATGTAAGAAGTTTTACACAGGGGAAACGTATAGGAGTTTTACAGTCCGGTTGCAGGAACATATTAGGGACATAAAAAATAAAAAAAATTAGAGATTCCCCTTGGGAGTGATTTTTGACAGCACACAACTCTAACCCTGATTTTCTTAGGGGTTGTGTCTTGGAAATATTGCAAGTTTGCATAGGTGAATGTGTGTCTTCAAAAAACAAACTCTTAAAAAAAGAAACCCTGTTGATATTAAAGTATGGTACTTTGGAGCCTCAGGGACTCAACAAAGAAAATAATTGGAAGTATGTGATTTGAATTGTATGCTCAATTGA
This sequence comes from Protopterus annectens, assembly GCF_019279795.1. Taxonomy (NCBI): domain Eukaryota; kingdom Metazoa; phylum Chordata; order Ceratodontiformes; family Protopteridae; genus Protopterus; species Protopterus annectens. The sequence goes on along the minus strand of NC_056747.1, from coordinate 117,908,499 downwards.
TTTATTGTTTTGTGCAATATGTTGTATATAAGCAAACAGTATTTTGTAGTGTTTTTACTCTTGGAAGGCTGTGCAAGCCGAGCCCCTAAGTCATTACATTCGCTTATTTCTTGGATTGGTGGTCTTGGTGGTATTTTAATATTTATGAGCTACTCAAAAGCCCTTAAGAAAGGGTGTCCAATGATACTGTGCAATATTATTATCCAAATGGTAAGTGCAACTGAACAGTCAAGACTTATTTGGAGTGACTTGGTACAGTATCACTATATATATATATATATATGTAATGTACTCTTAGAGCTTAAATTATCTCTGCACAAAACAGCCACAGTTGAAAGGTTTAAAAATGTTTAATAATAAATAATAAAAACACAAGACAATACTTATTACTACACAGTACTAGTCAAGAGTTCAGAGATCACAGATAAATGTTTAAAATAATACAGTAGAAAAGTTCTGACATCACAGAAAAACAAACTAGTCTAATCTTCCTATTTCCTAGCTATATCTAAGAGAAAACAGTTCTAAAATCCTACTTATATATAGACACAGGCAGAGTGGTGAGCTGGATGTTCTCAAGACAAATGCTCAAATGTTATCATTCTTTCTGTCTTTAAATTGATAACACAGTACCACTGATTCATTTTAGATTACATAATTTCTTTCTGGTTCCCAGGCTAACAGATTCTCAGAGGTTAATAGCCCTTTTGATCTTGCAGCTGGTCAGGAACCAGAGCAATAAAAAATTATACATGCAAATTCTAGCCATTAACTCTGGCCTCAAAACAATAGGCAGAATGCCTCCCTCTAGACATCTCGGCTCTGAGTTTTGAATCAAAGAATTGACTTATCAGCAGAGTGCACTGTTGTTACATTTTTGAAGTTCCACATTTAACACCATTGTTTCCCATTTAAGAAAACAAGCCTGCGGCTTATATTAATATTTACAAATGACAGAATTATCTACACAATTCTATCTGGCTAGGCTGGCAGCCTTCACCTATCTTCACATATATTATCAAGGTATGCTAGGCATTTAGATGATTCATAAACGATAGCTGTGAGTTTTTAGGGTAATAATATGATGCCATCTTCCCCATACAAGTGTTCTGAAGAAAGAAATCAAGCAGCCAAGGCAAATCTGCAGATGGTTTAAACAAAGCAGCTGGTCACTTTGAAAGATAAAGCTCACAGGAGAAACATGAGAATGTATAAAACTTTGAACAGAGAGGAAGGTTCTGACTGTAAGGAATCTGTGAAATATAAATTGGCTTCTAAGACTGGATTTTCTTAGAAATTAATAGAAATTGAGAAAACACTGACTATTGGGAAGCCTGGACCAGACTGATTCTAGTGCAGTTTGTTATCTGGTACATGAATAAGTGTTATGGCAAGTTTGGCATCCTGGGAAAAAGTGTGCAACACAGGATCATCTAGCATATATGGAACACATTTTAGAAACCACTCTGCTACAGAGATCATAATTTGTGGAGGTTATTATATTTGCTGCATGCAGAACATTAAATATAAAGTGTTATTTCTGTTGGCGCTCAGGGTGTTTTACCCAACATGGATGCAAATGTTTTCATATTCTCAACAAGGTAAAGATGTTGTTCTTATTTATTAGAATGTGAGACTGAAGACAAAAATGAAAGGATGCCTGTGAGGCCAGTTATGAGACTGAAAACTGTTGAAGAGGATGATGACTATACCTATAATGAAGATAAAAGTTGAGTATCACTTTTCATTTGGAAATTAGTGCTGAGAGGAAAAGACAGTTTTTCACTAACAGTACACTTAAACCAACTAGCTATGGACCTTTTATTCAAGTATTTAAGATCTGAATACTTGACAGGACAAGAAGTAGGACATGCCTGGGGATTCAATAAACTCCGTGTAGACTTACCATGAAGCCTACACAGAGTGTATGTGTTTGCGTGGTCAGCAACAGTGCTAATTGCATATGCATGCCGCTTACTGTGTTTAACTGTAAACAAGCGCAGTTTCATGGCCAGCAACAGTGTTGCTGGCCAGGAAACCGTGTAAAACATGGACACCAGCAGACACGACTGTTTACCTATGGGCAAACTAGATCTGTGGGATTGCGTGGAATGCCACAATGATTACCGGGGTTATTAATAAAGCAATGTATATACTTTCAACACATTACATGAAAGCGTATACAGTGCAAAGTATATTCGTGGAAACCTGTATCGGGTATATTGAATAAAAGTTGCACAAATGATCGGTAAGGGTATATAGACTGTATTATAAATAAATAGTCGGGGAAGTATGTGTATTGAAAAGGGACACACAGATGAACTGTAGGAATGAACACAGTGGAAGAGGACAGGTGAAAAATGGTAATTCACAGCAGATGAGTGCATGTCAGTGAAGACAGTTGTAGCACGAACACTAATCACATACTGACATGATACAGTATGGACTGCACAGTTATTGCATATCATGTGACTGTCGCACAAGGTGGCATATCAGTGGAGAAGATCCTTTGTGATATAAGCATCCTGACATGAATAACAGAGACGATATATAGCAGGGATGGTATATATTAGGGGTTAGGTGCATATTGTAAACCTGTGCATACTGAGTTGCCTGAATATGAATGTAATGTCAGTACAGGTCTCAACCAAGTGGGGCACATAGTAATAGGCTAATGGACAACAATATCAGAAAAATACCACCAGTAATCCCATGTCTTTGACATAACATACTGTATGTGACTGTGAGTAATCATACATGGTTCTGCAAGAACACACTTGTACAACTATTATGATTTGTCTGCAATCTATGAGGGGAATCAAACACACCTTCCCCAAACTTTAACATCTACTGCAGGTGTTAGAAGAGACACTGTTACACCTGTATTTGAGATTACGAGCACTTTTGTCTAGCTGACAGATGTGCATGGCATATATATGACACAATCCACACTGTCACGAATGTAACCAATGTTATTTATGTTGTCAATTAGCTATGTGTGCATCAGAAAAACAGGTATCACACATGCATCTTGTATAACAACTTGATCGGGGTTCTGCATCATCAACTACTAATTTCTAAGCAACAAAAAGAATACTTAGGTATGACTGATAAGATGTGTGGGAGCTCACTGTGGCAAACATGGTACACTTAAGTAACTCATCCCTGGAAGACATGTTGGGATGGGCATGAAAAAGGATGCATTGTACTCAGTTATTGGTGTGATAAGGGCTGGGAACTATGGAACTATAATGCCCTTTAATTTGGATGACCTGTACATACTCAGGAGTTCTGTTACATACAAAGGAGTAGTCACCACAGTGGGCACATGCTGATGGACTTTCTGCTTACCATCTACCTGAGTACACAGATCACATACCACTCAGTCTGCACATAATGGAGTGCTGTCCATATTATAATTAGCATGTGTATTTGTTTTTATAACATAACTAATCCCCCCTTGATAAGTGCTGTCTATATTATAATTAGCTTGTGTATTAGATTTTATAACATAACTAATCCCCCCTTGATAAGTGCTGTCTATATTATAATTAGCGTGTGTATTTGTTTTTATAACATAACTAATCCCCCGTTGATAAGTGTTGTCTATATTATAATTAGCTTGTGTATTTCTTTTTATAACATAACTAATCCCCCCCTTGATAAGTGCTGTCTATATTATAATTAGCATGTGTATTTGTTTTTATAACATAACTAATCCCCCCTTGATAAGTGCTGTCTATATTATAATTAGCGTGTGTATTTCTTTTTATAACATAACTAATCCCCCCCTTGATAAGTGCTGTCTATATTATAATTAGCTTGTGTATTTGTTTTTATAACATAACTAATCCCCCGTTGATAAGTGTTGTCTATATTATAATTAGCTTGTGTATTTCTTTTTATAACATAACTAATCCCCCCCTTGATAAGTGCTGTCTATATTATAATTAGCTTGTGTATTTGTTTTTATAACATAACTAATCCCCCCTTGATAAGTGCTGTCTATATTATAATTAGCGTGTGTATTTGTTTTTATAACATAACTAATCCCCCTTGATAAGTGCTGTCTATATTATAATTAGCTTGTGTATTTGTTTTTATAACATAACTAATCCCCCCTTGATAAGTGCTGTCTATATTATAATTAGCTTGTGTATTTGTTTTTATAACATAACTAATCCCCCGTTGATAAATGCTGTCTATATTATAATTAGCGTGTGTATTTGTTTTTATAACATAACTAATCCCGCCTTGATAAGTGCTGTCTATATTATAATTAGCTTGTGTATTTGTTTTTATAACATAACTAATCCCCCTTGATAAGTGCTGTCTATATTATAATTAGCTTGTGTATTTGTTTTTATGACATAACTAATCACCCCTTGATAATTGTTGTCTATATTATAATTAGCTTGTGTATTAGATTTTAGAACATAACTAATCCCTCCTTGATAAGTGCTGTCTATATTATAATTAGCATGTGTATTTGTTTTTATAACATAACTAATCCCCCCTTGATAAGTGCTGTCTATATTATAATTAGCATGTGTATTTGTTTTTATAACATAACTAATCCCCCCTTGATAAGTGCTGTCTATATTATAATTAGCATGTGTATTTGTTTTTATAACATAACTAATCCCCCGTTGATAAGTGTTGTCTATATTATAATTAGCGTGTGTATTTGTTTTTATAACATAACTAATCCCCCGTTGATAAGTGCTGTCTATATTATAATTAGCGTGTATTTGTTTTTATAACATAACTAATCCCCCCTTGATAAGTGCTGTCTATATTATAATTAGCTTGTGTATTTGTTTTTATAACATAACTAATCCCCCCTTGATAAGTGCTGTCTATATTATAATTAGCTTGTGTATTTGTTTTTATAACATAACTAATCCCCCCTTGATAAGTGCTGTCTATATTATAATTAGCTTGTGTATTAGATTTTAGAACATAACTAATCCCCCCTTGATAAGTTCTGTCTATATTATAATTAGCGTGTGTATTTTTTTTTTACATAACTAATCCCCTGTTGATAAGTGTTGTCTATATTATAATTAGCATGTGTATTTGTTTTTATAACATAAGTAATCCCCCGTTGATAAGTGTTGTCTATATTATAATTAGCGTGTGTATTTGTTTTTATAACATAACTAATCCCCCCTTGATAAGTGCTGTCTATATTATAATTAGCTTGTGTATTAGATTTTAGAACATAACTAATCCCCCCTTGATAAGTGCTATCTATATTATAATTAGCATGTGTATTTGTTTTTATAACATAACTAATCCTCCCTTGATAAGTGCTGTCTATATTATAATTAGCGTGTGTATTTGTTTTTATAACATAACTAATCCCCCCTTGATAAGTGCTGTCTATATTATAATTAGCGTGTGTATTTGTTTTTATAACATAACTAATCCCCCCTTGATAAGTGCTGTCTATATTATAATTAGCGTGTGTATTAGATTTTAGAACATAACTAATCCCCCCTTGATAAGTGCTATCTATATTATAATTAGCATGTGTATTTGTTTTTATAACATAACTAATCCTCCCTTGATAAGTGCTGTCTATATTATAATTAGCGTGTGTATTTGTTTTTATAACATAACTAATCCCCCCTTGATAAGTGCTGTCTATATTATAATTAGCTTGTGTATTAGATTTTAGAACATAACTAATCCCCCCTTGATAAGTTCTGTCTATATTATAATTAGCGTGTGTATTTTTTTTTTACATAACTAATCCCCTGTTGATAAGTGTTGTCTATATTATAATTAGCATGTGTATTTGTTTTTATAACATAACTAATCCCCCGTTGATAAGTGTTGTCTATATTATAATTAGCGTGTGTATTTGTTTTTATAACATAACTAATCCCCCCTTGATAAGTGCTGTCTATATTATAATTAGCTTGTGTATTAGATTTTAGAACATAACTAATCCCCCCTTGATAAGTGCTATCTATATTATAATTAGCATGTGTATTTGTTTTTATAACATAACTAATCCTCCCTTGATAAGTGCTGTCTATATTATAATTAGCGTGTGTATTTGTTTTTATAACATAACTAATCCTCCCTTGATAAGTGCTGTCTATATTATAATTAGCTTGTGTATTTGTTTTTATAACATAACTAATCCCCCCTTGATAAGTGCTGTCTATGTTATAATTAGCTTGTGTATTAGATTTTAGAACATAACTAATCCCCCCTTGATAAGTGCCGTCTATATTATAATTAGCGTGTGTATTTGTTTTTATAACATAACTAATCCCGCCTTGATAAGTGCTGTCTATATTATAATTAGCGTGTGTATTTGTTTTTATAACATAACTAATCCCCCCTTGATAAGTGCTGTCTATATTATAATTAGCATGTGTATTTGTTTTTATAACATAACTAATCCCCCCTTGATAAGTGCTGTCTATATTATAATTAGTGTGTGTATTTGTTTTTATAACATAACTAATCCCCTCTTGATAAGTGCTGTCTATATTATAATTAGCGTGTGTATTTGTTTTTATAACATAACTAATCCCCCCTTGATAAGTGCTGTCTATATTATAATTAGCATGGTGTATTAGATTTTAGAACATAACTAATCCCCCCTTGATAAGTGCTGTCTATATTATAATTAGCGTGTGTATTTGTTTTTATAACAAAACTAATACCCCCTTGATAAGTGCTGTCTATATTATAATTAGCGTGTGTATTTGTTTTTATAACATAACTAATCCCCCGTTAATAAGTGCTGTCTATATTATAATTAGCGTGTGTATTTGTTTTTATAACATAACTAATTCCCTGTTGATAAGTGCTGTCTATATTATAATTAGCTTGTGTATTAGATTTTATAACATAACTAATCCCCCCTTGATAAGTGCTGTCTATATTATAATTAGCGTGTGTATTAGATTTTGGACCATAACTAATCCCACCCTTGATAAGTGCTGTCTATATTATAATTAGCGTGTGTATTTGCTTTTATAACATAACTAATCCCCCTTGATAAGTGCTGTCTATATTATAATTAGCGTGTGTATTTGTTTTTATAACATAACTAATCCCCCCTTGATAAGTGCTGTCTATATTATAATTAGCATGTGTATTTGTTTTTATAACATAACTAATCCCCCCTTGATAAGTGCTGTCTATATTATAATTAGTGTGTGTATTTGTTTTTATAACATAACTAATCCCCTCTTGATAAGTGCTGTCTATATTATAATTAGCGTGTGTATTTGTTTTTATAACATAACTAATCCCCCCTTGATAAGTGCTGTCTATATTATAATTAGCATGGTGTATTAGATTTTAGAACATAACTAATCCCCCCTTGATAAGTGCTGTCTATATTATAATTAGCGTGTGTATTTGTTTTTATAACATAACTAATACCCCCTTGATAAGTGCTGTCTATATTATAATTAGCGTGTGTATTTGTTTTTATAACATAACTAATCCCCCCTTGATAAGTGCTGTCTATATTATAATTAGCTTGTGTATTAGATTTTAGAACATAACTAATCCCCCCTTGATAAGTGCTATCTATATTATAATTAGCATGTGTATTTGTTTTTATAACATAACTAATCCTCCCTTGATAAGTGCTGTCTATATTATAATTAGCGTGTGTATTTGTTTTTATAACATAACTAATCCTCCCTTGATAAGTGCTGTCTATATTATAATTAGCTTGTGTATTTGTTTTTATAACATAACTAATCCCCCCTTGATAAGTGCTGTCTATATTATAATTAGCATGGTGTATTAGATTTTAGAACATAACTAATCCCCCCTTGATAAGTGTTGTCTATATTATAATTAGCATGTGTATTTGTTTTTATAACATAACTAATCCCCCGTTGATAAGTGTTGTCTATATTATAATTAGCGTGTGTATTTGTTTTTATAACATAACTAATCCCCCCTTGATAAGTGCTGTCTATATTATAATTAGCTTGTGTATTAGATTTTAGAACATAACTAATCCCCCCTTGATAAGTGCTGTCTATATTATAATTAGCGTGTGTATTAGATTTTGGACCATAACTAATCCCACCCTTGATAAGTGCTGTCTATATTATAATTAGCGTGTGTATTTGCTTTTATAACATAACTAATCCCCCTTGATAAGTGCTGTCTATATTATAATTAGCGTGTGTATTTGTTTTTATAACATAACTAATCCCCCCTTGATAAGTGCTGTCTATATTATAATTAGCTTGTGTATTTGTTTTTATAGCATAACTAATCCCCCCTTGATAAGTGCTATCTATATTACAATTAGCGTGTGTATTTGTTTTTATAGCATAACTAATCCCCCCTTGATAAGTGCTGTCTATATTACAATTAGCGTGTGTATTTGTTTTTATAACATAACTAATCCCCCCTTGATAAGTGCTGTCTATATTATAATTAGCGTGTATTTGTTTTTATAACATAACTAATCCCCCTTGATAAGTGCTGTCTATATTATAATTAGCTTGTGTATTAGATTTTAGAACATAACTAATCCCCCCTTGATAAGTGCTGTCTATATTATAATTAGCTTGTGTATTTGTTTTTATAACATAACTAATCCCCCTTGATAAGTGCTGTCTATATTATAATTAGCTTGTGTATTAGATTTTAGAACATAACTAATCCCCCCTTGATAAGTGCTGTCTATATTATAATTAGCTTGTGTATTTGTTTTTATAACATAACTAATCCCCCCTTGATAAGTGCTGTCTATATTATAATTAGCGTGTATTTGTTTTTATAACATAACTAATCCCCCCTTGATAAGTGCTGTCTATATTATAATTAGCTTGTGTATTAGATTTTAGAACATAACTAATCCCCCCTTGATAAGTGCTGTCTATATTATAATTAGCTTGTGTATTTGTTTTTATAACATAACTAATCCCCCTTGATAAGTGCTGTCTATATTATAATTAGCTTGTGTATTTGTTTTTATAACATAACTAATCCCCCTTGATAAGTGCTGTCTATATTATAATTAGCTTGTGTATTAGATTTTATAACATAACTAATACCCCCTTGATAAGTGCTGTCTATATTATAATTAGCTTGTGTATTAGATTTTAGAACATAACTAATCCCCCCTTGATAAGTGCTGTCTATATTATAATTAGCGTGTGTATTTGTTTTGATAACATAACTAATCCCCCCTTGATAAGTGCTGCCTATATTATAATTAGCGTGTGTATTTGTTTTTATAACATAACTAATCCCCCCTTGATAAGTGCTGTCTATATTATAATTAGCTTGTGTATTTGTTTTTATAACATAACTAATCCCCCCTTGATAAGTGCTGCCTGTATTATAATTAGCGTGTGTATTTGTTTTTATAACAACTAATCCCCCCTTGATTGTTGTTCATCTCCTGTATCTCCATGGCTGTGGCAGCAATACTTTATGTGTGTTGATACGGTCTGTATTATACCAATATCACACATGAATTCAATGACTGTTCACAATATACAGTTCTCCACAAAGCTGGTTGGACTGTGATGTCTGAAACTTAACATATCTGTCTGTCACATATGTGATCCAGTGGTCTACCCACTTGGTGGCACAGGTGTTTAGGGCCACTTGTGACAGTTTCTCAGTAATACCTCAGTGTGGATTTGTATCAATTGGTTGGTCAGATCAAGTTACACAGGACAACAGTGTTTCATCATGCATACCCTTGGTGACCTTCTTGAAAACATCAAACAGATGTAACAGGCATGATATAGCCTGAACAAATCACACATCTTTTATACTGCTTTCCCCATTTGCAAGTAGTTAAGTGATGAGCAATCATTAGCCTCTGCTTCAGTGATAACATTATAAGAGTTCTGTTGGTTTGCTTACCTCCACGCAAGCACATTCAGAGCAGAGGTATGGTGATCAGCACTGTGGATAGCACTGAGTGTAAGAAACACAACAGCTGCTTAGCTGACTCTGTGTAGCAGTAGGTGTAAGTGCACTGAGATATTTCTTTTTGAGCACATATGGTTCTGGTTTCGAATCCAGGTGTAGCTAATAGTTTTAAATATGTATTCACAATACAATGAAATAATTCTTAAAGATAGTGTACCCGTGTGTCTCCATAGCACAGCATGTTCAAGCAGCATTGATAGGAGGCAACTGCACTACTGAAGAGCCATTCACTATTGCTCGGTATTGGTGTATGATGCCAAACTCTGTGCAAACACAGAGGACAAAAAATGAAGGGCTTCATTGGATTGTTTTCACTTATATGTGTGGTATGTGATTCTATTTTTTGGAACAAATTAAAGGTGATAGAATGATGTAGATAGGAAAGTGGTGAAATGGGGAGCAAGCAGGGGGAAGAACAAAGGGAAAGCAATACAGGAATGTGCAGGAGGTAGGAAAGAACCACAACTATCTTCAACAGTGTAAAATGAAAATATGTATAGAATATTAGCTGAATTTGAACTGTCACCTCAACAAAAAGGGGTGACAACAAGGCAATCATGTTCTATAGCCAATTGGACCAAATCACGTGTGTCGAGAAGACACCTGTGTGAATTTGAGAGCTATGTATGGGATGATTTTTTTTTTTTTTTTTTTTTTTTTTGTGGGAAGGGTGCCCATTCTTTTATTTTTTTACTTCAGTAAGGGATGTAGGTATTTAGGTAAGTAGGGTAGGTGAACAAGTGGATGCAGACAAACAGGACATACAACAAAAAGGCAAGACACAGGGATGGTGAGGGACACAGTAGGTTGGAAGAACCATGACTAGGGATAGGGGGGAGACATTGGATGCCCATTCCTGTAAAACATGGGGACAGTGAGAATATAGTCCTCACTCACAGAACTGTCATCACCATCCCCTCACTCTGCTGGCTCTTGGAGTGCTTGATGTTATTTTCTATAGACTATAGTAAAGAGCATCCTCTCCATCTAGCATAGGCATGCACCAGTGGTGCTGTGCATAACCCTACACACCAAGCCTGGCAACTTCTGGCAGGTGGCAAAATCCCCACCTCTGCCACTACTCTCAGAGGGTACCACAGCACCAGCTTCCGTGATAATGCTACCTGATGTGTAGGGCCCAGGAAGTGCAGGGGCAGCAGAGACAGTACTCCCAGGTCGGGTCCCAGATGTGTTGGCCATCCATGCAGGAACCAGTGGAGTGGGGGCAGGTTGAGTCACAGTGGTTGGTCTACCTCCTGGTACTGCAAAACATTTTGTGACTTGTCAGAAATGGATGACATGAAAATGTTGCGACTACACATATAAAAATAAAAAAAGATAAAGGTTGGGGTAAGAGGAAAAAAAAGATAACTGGTATTGTCATGTGTGACATACAATGAATTATTACAATACAAAGAATTTATTTCTACTTTTACATTTAAGTAAACTTCTTAACAACTACAAACTATAGCTGATGATTACTCAAAGTAATCCTTACAATGTGCATATATTGCACATATGCTTGGTCAGATTATACAGATTAAGTTAATAGCAGGGCATGTACGCCACTTCTGTTGAAATTACGATGCAATATTTTTAAATGATTTGAATATATACATTTGAAACATGTAGTACTTGAACCCACAACATCTGACTACAGTATTAGAAATTACTCCTACAGTTGGCTTGTGCTACAGACTGAAGCATGCTTGCTTTTACAGTTAGGACATGCATGCCTACTTTGCTACAACTGTATAGAAGAGCAATACTTTAGCTAAAATAATACTTATGTTGCATACATATCCCTTGCTTCCCTCAGTCTTTCTAAATGCTCAGCATGGGCTTCCATGTTCACCATTATCTCCTGGTTGGCTACGTAATGAAAAGGAGAGAACAAGAGAAGAGCATTATGTATACCAGTCTTGCCTATATACAGCTTTTCTATCCAATATAAATTATATGTATCTGTATACTTACACAACTGTGGGATGTCAGCAGTTTTAAACTCACAACTGGTTGAGTGTATCCTGCTTGTGCCTTTTTGGGTCATTAAAGTGATGCCTACACTGTTCTCCAGTGCATGGAATGCCAGTTGCACTGGAGATACCCTTCACCAGACTATTTCATGCCTCAGACTTGCAGTGGGAGCTGGTACAGTCTCCCTGAAAGAGCCTTTGGCTGTGGTGCTTTACAAGGACTTCACTAAAGATTCTAGACACCTCAACACCCCACCTTTCAGCCCTAAATTGGGCACCTTCCCGTTTACCTCCAGACATGTCCGATCAAGGAAAACAGCAGCAGTTAAGAGTGTTTTCTTGTCATTTTATGTTATCACATTTAATGATAGTGTGGCAAACCTGAACAACCATGCAACTTAGTTTGCACGATGTTAAGAGGAGAACAACAGTACCAAACAGACAGAAAAGCAGTTTTTCAAATAGGAAGGTTCATTTGACAACTGGAATTAGTTTATGGGTTGGTTGCTTCTCTAACTGTTAGGAGATTTAACTTTGCAGACATGTATTGGAGGCATAAATTTCATGACTTGACACATATTTGGTTGGACAAATTTAATTCCATTGAAGCCACTAGAAAGTTAATAAGTGCATCATCTAAGGATGTGAGCTCCACTACAGCTGTGTGAAAATATTGTAGACTAGCTGAGTGGACAATACAAGTAAATAGGTTAGCCACATCAAGTGCAACAAACCTGACAGTAGTGCCATAGTTATCTTGTTTCATTTTGGTCAGAAAATCCTGCAAGTCTTTTAAAATGTGGTCAGTTACTTTGAGGGAGTGTTTTAACATGCTGTCAATAAAGACAGTGAGGGGATAAAGTTTTGACCCTTAGGCTGCTACAATCAAGTCAGTCAGGTGGAGCTGATATGTCTTTGTGCACCTTAGGAATACCAAATATAGTTGGTGTGATGGCCTCTCTTTACCTTAAGCCAGTAATCAAGAAGCCTCAATCCTCACCACTGACACTGGTGAGAGATGGTCACTAAGAAAAGGAATGGATTTACACAGTATTTCAAATGCATCTCTCTGCATCAAGCAAAATTTCCCTAGGAGCACACAGGGAACCTGCTCCAGACCTGGGACTGGACTCTCTCTGTCTCTAGATCCCAAACAGGACTCAGTCTGGAGCACTGTGTCCCAGTTCCTAGTAACTGACATACCCACACCTGAGTATTTGATTTTCACACACACACACACACACACACACACACACACACACACACACACACACACACACACACACCCACACACACACTCCTGGGAAAGGCTGGTAGAGAGATTTACTAGCTGTACCCATTCTGCCCAGACTATAAGGTAACATTGCTGCCACCAGTCAACTAGCCTCAGGGTCTTATAGGTGTAGCCAATTATAGTGAGTAAAATCAATACTAATATAAATGGTAGAATGTAACCAAAGCAGCCAGGCTTTTTAGAGTGGTCAATGTGTCACTAAAATAAGTCCAAGTACTCTCAAGATGTTAAAAGTATTCTATAAAAAAACAGCCACAATGAAAGGTATAAAAATATTTAATAATTCATAATAAAATAGAAAACATGAGAATACTAAATATCTAAGTACAATAAACTCCAGAGTTTCAATCACAGGAGAAAGAAAAATAACACAGTTGGACAGATTCAAATAGATGCAGAAAAACACTTTTTAACTAATCTCACTGTATTTCCTAACTGTCTAAAGAATAACTGTTCCCTAGCTAATGTAATAATACAGCAAGACAAGATTAGATGCTGAGATGCTTACTTCCACAAGGCAAGGTGATGAGCTTCTAAGAGATTGAACTGATGAACAACTAACTGATCAACTGACCGTGTTAACAATCATAGATCTTTTATATATCAAGTTCCAAAGGAAAACAAAACAAACTGCTGTGGGAGTTCCGTCTTCTCAGTGCTGGTTATGGAATAATATCACATTTGATCACCTCACTCTGATATAATACACGTTCAGAGCTTTGCTAGGCTCTGCTGCAGTATTTGAAAATTACAGAACAGTTTCAAAAACTTCTATTCTGCCCTTCCAGAATTCTTTGTTTTAACATATACATTTAATCAGTTACAACACTGTTGATACATTTTCAACACAAGCATCTGTACAAGTGTGTGATAGTCAAACAACACAAAACTATTTATAAAACTCCAGTCAACTATGCTTGGATATGTTGCACATGCACTGCCCCACTCTCCCTGGCACAGATGGCAACACCTCACAATGTCACATCCCCCCCTTTGAAGACTCAAGCTATTTTTTGAAGTCACCCTGGAAAAACATTGTTTGAGAGAAACGGGCCTGTCTGGGAAAACATTAACCTACACCCTGTTTTGATAGTCCATCTGCATTGGCATTGCTGTAATCTGGACTGGCTAACACAGGAGGTCTTTCCAAAGCCCCTTTAAGAATTTTGGAATGCCTGCTCAGAGGCTGGGGCCCACATTACCTCATCTTGCCTGTTTTTCCTTGTCAGGTCTGTGAGGAGAACAGCTATTACACTGTAATTGGGAAAAGACTTTCTATAGTACTCCACTGTCCCCAAGAATGCCCTCACCTGCTTTTTGGTAACAGGGGCAGGCCACTCCTGAATAACTTCCAATATGGCAGGTTCAGGCCTAATATTACCACTCCCTACTCTATGTCACAGGTAGGAGACCTCTGGCATACCCATCTAACACCTACTGAGCTTAATGGTCAATCCTGCCCTTTGCAGTCTGCTCAGGACCTTCCTGACATGTTGAGGCTTCATCATATTAACATAGTACAACTTCTGCCCTGCATCCAGCCTAGCAGGTTTACCATGTAATTAACATTACTGACCTTCCTTACCACTTCAAATGGTCCAAGCTGCCTGCAGCTTATTGTGTCTGACAGGAATAAGCACCATAACCTGCCATCCCACACCATACTCTTGGGTTTGAGCATTCCTGTCATACCAGACCTTTTCCTGCTGTTGGGCTTCTGCCAGATTCTCCTGGGACAAGCCCATGAACTCCCTAAGATTTGTCCTGAGGTTTAGGACATAGGCCACAACAGACCCCATGTGGGATTCTCACACACCCTCTCACTCGTTAGCCTAGTAAACACCTATGAACCTATAAAATGAACTCTATGAGCTATATAGCCATAAGTGTACGAAGTTATGTTACAACTTTGGAAAAGATGAGTACCAGGCCAATCATGCATTGATTAATAACAACAAAATTGTTATTAAACCAGCTAATAAAGGTGGAGGTGTGGTGGTGCTGATTATTTGTCTATAACTAGAGTGATAGTTAATGAAGTTATCCATATGATGTAAATGTACAGATTCTTTACTTATTTCAAAAAGGCTGGATTTCAAAGGTTTTGATTATTTTACTAACACAGTTATTATTTCCAGGATTTATGGGATACTAAAGACACACAAATCATTTGAAAACCCTCCCCTATGCCTGATAGTGTCAGCCAGGGGATGGGTTATGGAAGCTGTATCTAAATATTTGGAAGGGCAGATGTCAAAACTGCTCTTTTGTCTTGGCCTTAACCCTTTAAGCTGTCTACTTAACAGATTAGGACATGGCTACAATTTGTCTCCCAGAAATCAGATGAGGCACTGAAAGCACAACCGCAAGTGGTCAAAACTTTTCCAGATGATATAAGAATGTAATTTTGTCTTGAAAAATGTACAAAAGCAACCTTTAAAGCAGGAAAGCTGCAGCACCAAGAAAACATCAGCCTGGGACAGGAATATGATATAAAATATAAAACAACCTGTAGGATCCAAAGTCTGATAAAAGAAACACAAACTGTGAAAGTCGTAAAACCACCAGTACTTTAATTAATTCTACCGCCTTGGTGTAACCACCTTCAAGGAATACATAACAAAAATACAAGCAGTAGTTTTTATACTTCTCCAAACACTCTAAACAATCAAGAAGCAAGTAATTAATTAAACAAGTAAATTTTTTTTTCTTAAAGCAAACACTTTCAATGTATTATATTTTAAATATATATATAGATTCCTTATATAAAAGTTTTTCCTTTGGTAATGTTTCATTTTCATATCGAACATCAATCTGTTCCAAAACACTACCCTGTAACAACAAATGATTACCACCATGTACTTTAAAATGCGCAGAAATAACATTTTCTTCCCTTTGATTTTTAATGTCTCTTAAATGTTCCATAAATCTAACACTGAACATTCTCTTTGTCGCTCCGACATAAAATAAATCAAAGGTAAGCTGAAATAATGGGCCTCTTTGGTGGGTCACGTATATTTTTATGTATTTTGGGTAAACAAAAGAAGGTAGCCAACTCACTATTTTTACTCACAAACTTTTTTTCTACATCTTAAAATACCCTAAACGTGTACCCTTCTTCAGTAATTCCTCAAATTCAGCTATTGCCTTTCCATAAAATTTCTTCTCACTTATTTCATAAATGTCCTGATCTAACAAGTGATCCAAACACATTTTATGATATTGAACTACATTCATCACTACGATCTTATTACCTTTATTGGCCAGCTTAATAACTAGGTCCTGCCTGTCCTTAAGATCCTGTAAAGACTTCCATTCTTGGTATATTAAATTATATTTGATATTTTTCTTATCATCCAAAACTTTCCTACAAATATTTTCCCCACCAAAATTAGTCATAAAACTACAATGTAAAACATTTTCATTTTGAAAAGGAGGAATAAATCTGCTTACATTGAGAATACTTGATGTTTCTACAGCACAATATGCATTTATTGTTACAGAATTATACATTTCATCCATATCTTCACAACATGAATAAAAACTTTCATCTAAAGTTTGATGTTCTAAATTAAACTCACACAAATTAAAATAAATCTTTAGATGTAGTTTACGTACTAGTCTAGAAATTTCTTGCTTTAGACTATGACTTCTAGGAATAACTGTTGGAATAAACTTTCAACCCAAATTAAGTACTGTAAACTGTTCTGCTGTTAATTCACAGTTAGATAAATTCACAACAATGTTCACAGTTTCTAAAGAAATACAACCAATGCCATCTAGTTTTCTTGCTATTATATTGTCCATTCTTAAAGTCCTTTCTAAAGGAGCCATTCATATTATTTCTTCCCTTTTTCTGACCTTGTCGCTGTCCTCCTTTATTCAGGAAATGCCGTTGATGTTCCTCAGCCTGTTGTGGTGGAGGAAGAGGAGGACATTCACCATCTTCACTATCCTGTGTATCATTCTGACTTGCTCCTTCCGAAGAAGCAAATGAAACAGAATGAACCTTTTTCAAACCTCCGTGCTTCCACTGCTGATTCCTCTGCTTATGATTGGACGAAGCAACAAAAGCCCACCCACTTTCATAATCTCCGATATCTCTCAATAGTTTCATCTTTTTGTATTCTACTAAATCAGCTTCCAGAGTACTCAGTTTGTTATTAATTTTGTCCATCAAGTTATTCACTTTGGTAGCACCTAATGAATTGGAAATTTCACCCGACAGTGTTGCCAGTTCATTTTAATTTCCTTTGTTTAGCTTGATCTCTTTCAAGCAAAATATGCAACCGGCTCATCACACATTTATGAGATGCAGCTATCCAGCATTCTCTAAACTGTTTATCTAAAGGACAGCTTTCATCAAACAGTGTACTCAGAATTTTAATAAAACGTCGCCCTCTGGGCATAATATTGAGTTCAATATAGCATTGTAGACTCATAATATTAAAGTGCACCCTTGTTTCTTTTTCTAACAATCTTTCAAACTTATCGCACAAGTCTCTTTTTTCCATAGGTATGACGTTTAAGGTTTGCCCCACAGTTAGAAATGGATTAGGTGCACGCTTAAATCTTTCATTGATATAAACATCAAAAAATTGGCCCAGATTTTGGCTTATGATTCGGCTGTCATTCACGGAACTAGATGAACTTTGTGAGGCATTAAAATAATGTTCCATTGTCCTTTGGGACCCAAAACCACCAACCACTCCCAAATATAAAATAACCTGAGTAAGAGGGAGTGTATAAATATTTGAGAAATGATGAAGGATCAACAAGAAAACATGAACACATGCAAATAAAACTTATTAAGGAATATTTTAGAAGACTAAAATTAATACTAAAAACGGCTCTGGCATCTAGAAACAAAGTCCAAGCTATAAACCGACTTGCTCTTCCCATCCTAACTTACAGTTTTGGAGTCACTCATTAACCCCAAAAGGTACTGGATTGGTTGGAGAGCAAAACAGGAAGGATGCTTCATGCTCATCAAATGATTTATAAAAATCAGTGTATACCAAGACTATATATTCTCCATTCTGAAGGAGATATGGGCCTCCCCGAAATTGATTACATGTATATATCTGCAATCGTAGGAATGCATACTTATCTGCTGACCTCACAAGACCCAAATGTAGTGAAAGTTTAAAACATGAGGATAATAAGTCTAAGATGACTTTCCTGCATTGTTTAAAACATAAAACAAGGACAAGAACTGTGAGACGGCACCCAGAAGAAATATCAAAGGTGTTTATTCAGGTTAAGCGCTTTTCATTTGTCACACAATTACAAACTTCTTCAGACATATAAAATCACGTGTAAAAAACATTTAAATATAACAGCAATTAACTGCTCATCTAATTACTAAAAACATTTAAAGAAATAGGTTAATTTAAAATCCTTTAAAGCACCAATCTCCAACTAGTAGAAGATTTCCTTACTGAAAATCAGTCCATATAGAATAACAGTAGTCTCAAATTTTACTGTAAAAATTAACACTATACAGTGCCAGTAAATAACAAAATTAAACTTACAGCAAACCAAATTGCTGGAACTCAATGTATCATCTAGTAAGACTCTTAAGTTTAAGAATGCTACTAAGTGAACAGCCTTCATTTAACCCGGGTGTATTATAGGCGTTCAACCTGATCTGCCAGCTTAACTCTAGTTCTTCTAACTTTAACATATCCGAGCCACCCCGGGGGTTCTGAAGAACTTCATCAATCACTATGAATTTAAAGGTGTGATTAGGATACAGTGAAGTGTGTTTAGCCAAAGAGTTCTCAAGTTTATGTTTTCTGATAGCGTAAATGTGCTCATAAATATGGTCACAAAGCCTCCTCTCTGTTTTGCCAATGTAGAAGGCCAAACATGACTGGCACTGGGCTAAGTAAACTACCATTTTAGAATTACAGTTCACTCTCAGCCTCAGATTATATTGTTGATCGTGAACTTTAAATCTATTAGATTCGATAACGTACTGGCAGAAATTACACGCCTGGCACTTATACATACCCACTGTCCTTGCACATTTAGTTGGACGTTGTTTAAAGTAAGCCTTAAGGTTCTTGGCTTTCTTATAAACGACCACAGGGTGCTCACCTACTCTTTGAAAGACACTGTTGTCACTCTTGAATAAAGCCCAATTTTTACTCAAAATCTGAAAACAGTCTTTACTATTGAGATTATAAGTTGTTACAAAAGTGATGTCTAGTGGCTCAGGCATATGTGACACGTTAGAAACTTCACACAACTGGGGAAAAGTGTTGTCTGCTTCATTATATGTAATGTACCCATTATTCAAAACTGGTTTATAATAGTGTCCCAGACGTTTGCTTGTTACCTCTTCTATGATCCCATCAACCATATGTTCAGGGTAACCTCGATGTATAAACATGCCTCTTAAATGTAAGCATTCGGCATGGAAATCCTTATCTAATGTAGTTATGCGGGCTGCCCTGACAAGTTGACCCTTTACTATAGCTCATTTCTGATGGAGTGGGTGGCAGCTAGAAAAATGTAGAAAAGAGTTGGAATAAGTGCTCTTTCTGTAAATAGTAGCTGTAAGTTTTTGAATAGAGTGATCTTTGGATAATAAAATGTTGAGGTATGCTATGGACTCTGTGTCAAAAGTGGAAGTGAACTTCAAAAAATGAGTGGTCTTGTTGAAGTATTCAACCACTAAGTCACTGATAGAACTGTCACCATCTAGTAAGATAAAGATATCGTCCAAGTAGCGGGTGTAAAAAATTAACCTATCTTTGAACTCACAATTATTAAATACAAAAAGGTGTTCCCAGTGGGCCATGACCATGTTGGCCACACTGGCACCACAAGGGGAGCCCATAGCAACCCCGACTTTTTGGAGGTAAAAATAAAAATTACCTTCAAACAGAAAATAATTGTTGTCTATAATTAAATCCAAGAGTTCTTGAACAAGATCCAACTCATTTCTAGTGCTGCCTTGTAACCTTAGCATTTGGTCAACCCACTCCAGTGCTATATTGTGTGGAATACAAGTGTAAAGGTCCTTGACGTCGATGGTAAGAAAGTTGTATCTTGTATTGAACACTAACTTATTGATTTTGTCCAAAAACATCCAGGAATCTTTACAAATTTGGTTAAATTTAACCAAATATTTTTGTAAAATAGAGTCCACAGCTTTTGCACAAGGGTAGGTGGGAGATCCCCTTCCATCAACTAAGGGTCTCATAGGGGGATTGAATAAATCCTTGTGTATTTTAGGTATACCAAATAGACAAGGAAATCTGGGGTACACTATTGACATATAGTTATAAATATTCTGAGTAATTCTTCCCTCAATAAACATGTCCTCTATAGAGTTTCTAATAGTATGGTAGGCGTTGTTAACTTCCAGTCGTGAACTGACTGAGTAAGAGGGACAGTCCAATAGATGGGACATCCTTACATTATAGTCAGCCCTGTCAAATACAACTACCACCCTTGTCTGGTTTACAAAACCGTATGTCATGCAGTTTGATAAATTCAAGACCCTCTTTCTCTACTTTTAAATTTTTACCATAGTTAACCCTATGTTGCACAGTCTGGAACTTTTGACGGATATCCAATTCACAAATAAGTTCAAAGACTTGTAAAAGTGGGTGTAATGGAGGGTTATATACACTAGGAATACTAAAGGTGTTACTATCAAGCGTGTTGGTATTACCCATCATTAAATTAAGGTTGAGTTTCCTGATAAATAACTTTAAATCAATAATTGTTTTGACAACATCTAATTTCTGAGCTGGGACATAAGTATGGCCTTTAGACAACAACTCAACCAAATCAGGTGAAATATCAACTGAAGAAAAATTATAAACTCTGAAATCTCCGTTCATATTGTTAAGTATAGTCGGAGTATTAGATGGCAAGTTGCTAATTTCTTGAGTTGATAGATTACTGACTACAACATCCAAAAAGTCAGTTACATTAGAAAGACCAACAACCTCAGGTGATGTAGCAGGAACATTTACATCAGGTAAAGATATGAACAAGCAGAATCTGTTAAGCAATCAGGACTTACAGACAAGTCCTTAGTTATCTGAACTTTTGTTTCTTTTTCTGGTTGAAATGTCCTGACTGATGCTTTGGTCTTGCCCCTAAAAAATTAGGGTCATTAGATCTCAAATTATAGTAACCCGACCTGTTGTTCTGTGGGACCTCACTCATTCTTGGTTCAGTTTGTGGTGTTTCATACAAACAAATGTCGGGGGGAGTTGGAGTGTCTAAAACTTGGTTATTGCCTATGTTAGGCAAAGTAACTCTATTACCAGGTAGAGGGTAAACTTGTCTAGTAGGACCATGCCAAACCTGTGCTGAGGACGGCCTTGGATACGCTGTCCCTTCATTGTAGGCTTTAATGTCTCTGTCAAGTTTCTTAGTTTTGTTGTTCTTAAGTTTGTTAAGGTACTGATCAATACTAGAGAAAATCCTACTGTACTCATATTTATAACGAAAAAATTCAGTATCAAGTCTAATTTGTTCATCTAAATCAAAGACTTGTTTGCTTAAAGTGTCCACCAACAAAGAGTAATGTTTAATCATCAGGTCTAGTAGTTCAAGCCCTTGGCGGTCAAACAAAGCAAGTAAGTCTTTGTGAAAAGATAAATTAGCTACTAATCCAGTGGGATATTGGTAATGTCTTAAGCCTTTTGGAACAATTTTAACCTTAAGACATTCCTGAAAGTAAGAAATTTCCAACTGTGTCTTCTTTAATTTCACAAGTAAACTGTCCAAGTTCTTAAGATTAATAGAAATGTCAGACTGCTCACTGTCATTACTTATACTCTGTTGTGCTGAATTATTTTCAGATGTTGAAAAGGTAAAGTTATCAGCCAACCAGTTGTTAATGTCTTCTTTAATTTCACAAGTAAACTGTCCAAGTTCTTAAGATTAATAGAAATGTCAGACTGCTCACTGTCATTACTTATACTCTGTTGTGCTGAATTATTTTCGATGTTGAAAAGGTAAAGTTATCAGCCAACCAGTTGTTAATATTGAAACCCAAACAATTGTTTACCGTATTAGGAGCTTCTACTGTAGTTGCCGGTACACGAGAAACAGTAGAAACCAGTGGAGTAACGGTTGTGTTGTTCGAAATAACAGGAACTCCATTATCTCTTTGTGGACCATCCACACAGTCATTTGCAACTACAAGTAGCTGTCGATTGTGTAAACAATATGTTCCACTAGCCAGATTACTCCTCTGCCCACATTCAATGCTTTGCTGATTAGGAAGTAAAGGTACTTGCGGACCCGTTACTCGGTCCCCGTCAATCCCAGCAGATTCACTCAAGGGACGAGAAACAGGTGTGAGCGGTGCTTTACAAATGCTGTGCTGATGTTCTAAGTTGTCCAATCGCACCATAAGAGAATCCAAACGCAACAATAGCATGTTCAAAACATTGTTACTCTCTGACTCTGGAGCCTTCGTTGGTGAAATATCACAAACTCCATCAACGTTTCTTAAAACTTCAGGAGTGTTGTTAAAAAGGGTGCCTGTAACCTCAGTATCTAATCCAGATGCCATAAATGCAAACTAAAACTCCAAACAAGCAAAAAAGCAAACTTTAAAACAACAAACAAGGACAAGAACTGCGAGACAGCACCCAGAAGAAATATCGAAGGTGTTTATTCAGGTTAAGCGCTCTTCGTAAACACCTTCGATATTTCTTCTGGGTGCCGTCTCGCAGTTCTTGTCCTTGTTTTTTGTTTTAAAGTTTGCTTTTTTGCTTGTTTGGAGTTTTAGTTTGCATTTATGGCGTCTGGATTAGATACTGAGGTTACAGGCACCCTTTTTAACAACACTCCTGAAGTTTTAAGAAACGTTGATGGAATTTCTGATATTTCACCAACGAAGGCTCCAGAGTCGGAGAGTAACAATGTTTTGAACTACTATTGTTGCGTTTGGATTCTCTTATGGTGCGATTGGACAACTTAGAACGTCAGCACAGCGTTTGTAAAGCACCGCTCACAACTGTTTCTCGTCCATTGAGTGAATCTGCTGGGATTGACGGGGACCAAGTAACGGGTCCGGCAGTACCTTTACTTCCTAATCAGCAAAGCGTTGAATGTGGGCAGAGGAGTATTCTGGCCAGTGGAACATCTTGTTTACACAACCGACAGCTACTTGTAGTTGCAAATGACCGTGTGGATGGTCCACAAAGAGATAATGGAGTTCCTGTAATTTCGAACAACACAACCGTTACTCCACTGGTTTCTACTGTTTCTTGTGTACCGGCAACTGCAGTAAAAGTACAAGCTCCTAATACGGTAAACAATTGTTTGGGTTTCAATATTAACAACTGGATGGCTGACAACTTTACTTTTTCAACATCTGAAAATAATTCAGCACAACAGAGTATAAGTAATGACAGTGAGCAGTCTGACATTTCTATTAATCTTAAGAACTTGGGCAGTTTACTTGTGAAATTAAAGACACAGTTGGAAATTTCTTACTTTCAGGAATGTCTTAAGCTTAAAATTGTTCCAAAAGGCTTAAGACATTACCAATATCCCATTGGATTAGTAGCTAATTCATCTTTTCACAAAGACTTACTTGCTTTGTTTGACCGCCAAGGGCTTGAACTACTAGACCTAATGATTAAACATTACTCTTTGTTGGTGGACACTTTAAGCAAACAAGTCTTTGATTTAGATGAACAAATTAGACTTGATACTGATTTTTTTCGTTATAAATATGAGTACAGTAGGATTTTCTCTAGTATTGATCAGTATCTTAACAAACTTAAGAACAACAAAACTAAGAAACTTGACAGAGACATTAAAGCCTACAATGAAGGGACAGCGTATCCAAGGCCGTCCTCAGCACAGGTTTGGCACGGTCCTACTAGACCCAGTTTACCCTCTACCCGGTAATAGAGGTACTTTGCCTAACATAGGCAATAACCAAGTTTTAGACACTCCAACTCCCCCCGACATTTGTTTGTATGAAACACCACAAACTGAACCAAGAATGAGTGAGGTCCCACAGAACAACAACAGGTTGGGTCACTATAATTTGAGATCTAATGACCCTAATTTTTTAGGTGCAAGACCAAAGTATCAGACAGGACATTTCAACCAGAAAAAGAAACAAAAGTTCAGATAACTAAGGACTTATCTCTAAGTCCTGATTGCTTAACAGATTCTACTTGTTCATATCTTTTACCTGATGTAAATGTTCCTGCTGCTGTTGGTCTTTCTAATGTAACTGACTTTTTGGATGTTGTAGTCAGTAATCTATCAACTCAAGAAATTAGCAACTTGCCATCTAATACTCCGACTATACTTAACAATATGAACGGAGATTTCAGAGTTTATAATTTTTCTTCAGTTGATATTTCACCTGATTTGGTTGAGTTGTTGTCTAAAGGCCATACTTATGTCCCAGCTCAGAAATTAGATGTTGTCAAAACAATTATTGATTTAAAGTTATTTATCAGGAAACTCAACCTTAATTTAATGATGGGTAATACCAACACGCTTGATAGTAACACCTTTCGGATTCCTAGTGTATATAACCCTCCATTACACCCACTTTTACAAGTCTTTGAACTTATTTGTGAATTGGATATCCGTCAAAAGTTCCAGACTGTGCAACATAGGGTTAACTATGGTAAAAATTTAAAAGTAGAGAAAGAGGGTCTTGAATTTATCAAACTGCATGACATACGGTTTTGTAAACCAGACAAGGGTGGTGGAGTAGTTGTGTTCGACAGGGCTGACTATAATGTAAGGATGTCCCACCTATTGGACTGTCCCTCTTACTCAGTCAGTTCACGATCGGAAGTTAACAACACCTACCATACTATTAGGAACTCTATAGAGGACATGTTTATCGAGGGAAGAAATACTCAGAATATTTATAACTATATGTCAATAGTGTACCCCAGACTTCCTTGTCTATTTGGTATACCTAAAATACACAAGGATTTAATCAATCCCCCTATGAGACCCTTAGTTGATAGAAGGGGATCTCCCACCTACCCTTGTGCAAAAGTTGTGCACTCTATTTTACAAAAATATTTGGTTAAATTTAACCAAATTTGTAAAGATTCCTGGATAATTTTGGACAAAATCAATAAGTTAGAGTTCAATACAAGATACAACTTTCTTACCATCAACGTCAAGGACCTTTACACTTGTATTCCACACGATATAGCAATGGAGTGGGTTGACCAAATGCTAAGGTTACAAGGCAACACTAGAAACGAGTTGGATCTTGTTCAAGAACTCTTGGATTTAATTATAGACAACAATTATTTTCTGTTTGAAGGTAATTTTTACCTCCAAAAAGTCGGGGTTGCTATGGACTCCCCTTGTGGTGCCAGTGCGGCCAACATGGTCATGGCCCACTGGGAACACCTTTTTTGTATTTAATAATTGTGAGTTCAAAGATAGGTTCATTTTTTACACCCGCTACTTGGACAATATCTTTATCTTACTAGATGGTGACAGTTCTATCAGTGACTTAGTGGCGGAATACTTCAACAAGACCGCTCATTTTTTGAAGTTCACTTCCACTTTTGACAGAGTCCATAGCATACCTCGACATTTTATTATCCAAGGATCATTCTATTCAAAAACTTACAGCTACTATTTACAGAAAGAGCACTTATTCCAACTCTTTTCTACATTTTTCTAGCTGCCACCCACTCCATCAGAAATGAGCTATAGTAAAGGGTCAACTTGTCAGGGCAGCCCGCATAGCTACATTAGATAAGGATTTCCATGCCGAATGCTTACATTTAAGAGGCATGTTTATACATAGAGGTTACCCTGAACATATGGTTGATGGGATCATAGAAGAGGTAAACAAGCAAACGTCTGAGACACTATTATAAACCAATTTTGAATAATGGGTACATTACATATAATGAAGCAGACAACACTTTTCCCCAGTTGTGTGAAGTTTCTAATATGTCACATATGCCTGAGCCACTAGGTGTCACTTTTGTAACAACTTATAATCTCAATAGTAAAGACTGTTTTCAGATTTTGAGTAAAAACTGGGCTTTATTCAAGAGTGACAACAGTGTCTTTCAAAGAGTAGGTGAGCACCCTGTGGTCGTTTATAAGAAAGCCAAGAACCTTAAGGCTTACTTTGAACAATGTCCAACTAAATGTGCAAGGACAGTGGGTATGTATAAGTGCCAGGCGTGTAATTACTGCCAGTACTTTATCGAATCTAATAGATTTAAAGTTCACTATCAACAATATAATCTGAGGCTGAGAGTGAACTGTAATTCTAAAATGGTAGTTTACTTAGCCCAGTGCCAGTCATGTTTGGCCTTCTACATTGGCACAACAGAGAGGAGACTTCGTGACCGTATTTATGAGCACATTTATGCTATCAGAAAACATAAACTTGAGAACGCCTTGGCTAAACACACTTCACTGTATCCTAATCACACCTTTAAATTCATAGTGATTGATCAAGTTCTTCAGAACCCCCGGGGTGGCCCGGATACATTAAAAGTTAGAAGAACTAGAGTTAATCTGGCAGATCAGGTTGAACGCCTATAATACACCCGGGTTAAATGAAGGCTGTTCAATTAGTAGCATTCTTAAACTTAAGAGTCTTACTAGATGATACATTGAGTTCCAGCAATTTGGTTTGCTGTAAGTTTAATTTTGTTATTTACTGTCACTGTATAGTGTTAATTTTTTACAGTAAAATTTGAGACTACTGTTATTCTATATGGATTGATTTTCAGTAAGGAAAGCTTCTACTAGTTAGAGAGTGGTGCTTTAAATGATTTTAAATTAACCTATTTCTTTAAATGTTTTTAGTAATTAAATGAACAGTTAATTGCTGTTATATTTAAATGTTTTTTACACGTGATTTATATGTCTGAAGAAGTTTGTAATTGTGACAAACGAAAAGCGCTTAACCTGAATAAACACCTTTGATATTTCTTCTGGGTGCCATCTCGCAGTTCTTGTCCTTGTTTTTTTGTTTTAAAAGTTTACTTTTTTGCTTGTTTGGAGTTTTAGTTTTCCTGCATTGTTTAGCAGAAGCATATCAGTGTCAAGTAGAAATGGAAATCAAACCAGAAGAAGATAAAAATCAATAATGTGCCAAAAAACAAAAGAAACAAATATAAGGTGAAGGATCAATATAGTTGCAAGTATAGAAAACATTTGGAATAACCTCATGTTGATCAGGATTGAATGCAGGAATGGTTAAGGAGAGATGAATTTAAACCAAAAGTCGAAAGGTTAATATTAGCAGCCCAGAATAGCGGACTATGTACTCATTGGTTTTCCACTGAACATGTGGGAGAAAGACAAATCTAGGTTTTGTAAAACAGAATTAGAAATTGTTGCATATATTGGTGCTGGTTATAATATACTAATGGCAGAAGGACTGTGTACTGAAAGGCATAATATTGTGGCAAGATTGTTGCACTGAGGATTGCGCAAACATTATAATACTGAAGTAGTTAAAAGACATTGAAAACATGAGCCACAAAGCATTATAGAAAATGATGAAGTTTATATTGCATGGGATCTCCCATTATGAACAGTTCAAAAAACAGATGCAAGAAAACTGGATATAGTAGTCCATGAAAAAAGGACAAAAGTAGCATTCATAGGTTAATAGGAAGGTACTAGGCTATTGGCCCAAGAGCCTACGTAAGCCTAGCCAACAAGGTTCCATGGCTTATGCCATCCAAGAAAGTTATTTTCCTGTGCCACTGTCGAGCAGAGACACAGAAGTGATCCCCGGTATGTATTTCCTATTTCCCATCCACTCATCAAGATTTTTCTTGAAGAGTGCTAATGAAGAACTTTGCTTGACATAGATAGGTTGCTTGTTTCAGGGTATAGGAAGCCTCTGGGACAGGAAATTGCTACACCCAGTGACTGCAATGTCTTACATACAAAGAGACACAAAGTTATAAAATACCAGGATTTGCAGGCAGAAATTAGGGCAATGTGAAAGAAAGATACTCAGAGAGTCCCAATAGTAGTAGGAGCAACAGGTTTATAAAAAAGAATTTACAATTGTACTTAGATATCTTACCAATACATGTAAATCCATATGAAGTGCAGAAGAAGTTAATACTGGACAAATTGTGGGTGCTGCAAACAGCATGTCTGGCTAACATCAAAGAATGAAACAATGCTAATTTCATGAACTTTAATCATACTTTGACCTAGGAATGCAGTCCATTCCTGTCATGGTATTAGAAACCCAAAAGACTTGGAGAAATTAAAAAGGAAGAACCCCGGCATAACACACATTTACTTAAACAGCATGTTTATAAAACAACATAAAACCTGTCCAAGTTTAACCCAGAAATATTCATTATTACCCTATCATCTACTAACTGGAACATCCTAAAAACCCTCCCCATAGATGATGCTGCAAAATAATTCAACACAACTTTCCTAAATATCCTAAATAGCCTAGCAGCTGTTAGAAGGAAAAGACAAATAATGCAACCTGGCTATCCAAAAATAGTAGAATGTTAATGCCTAACAGAGAAAAAGCATGAAAAGAACAGCAAAAGTATAATCACAGTATCTCATAAACTTCAGAATGCTCCCCAACCATACTAACAAGCAAATACATAAAGACAAAAAATACTATAACTTTTTAAAACAACAATAAACGCAATCCTAAAAAATCTGGTCAGCTGTTAAAGAAATCTAACATCCTGGCCAAACACTCAACCCTAAACCCTCTCCCAATAACTCACTACTCAAAACTGCAATAACTTTCAACTCTTATTTTATAGACACTATAGCATCCCCAACCAAGGATTCCCCAACTTCCAATCCCAACCCTGCCTAACAGCCACATATCACTACATCCACTTTAATTTTCAAACCTGTGCCCATACTCTATATAAAACTACTCTTAAACAAACTCAAACCATGCTCTACTTCAGCTGATGACCTTCCAAGTGAATACCTTAAAATAGCATTGTTTATGCTGTCTCAATACTTATAAATAGGTCAATCCAAAAATGTGAAAGTAATGTACTTACCATAACAATAGATCAGTGTTGTCTCTTTCTGTCTGGTTCAACCTGTGAATTATCTGATATAACTCGGATCAAAGACTGGTCAAATCCTAAAGACTTCAGGCCCTGAGCTCTGCCTTCTCTACCCACAATCCCTTGCCTAACTACGATTACCTCAGATCAAGTTATCCCCTCCCTGCAAAAGCTTCCATCACTTAATCCCAAAAGAAACCACTAAGGACCCCAACAAAAGAAGAGCACAATCCTCCCCAGCTTGACTGTCCCATGACTGAGAGACACTCTTACAAGGCAGGGCAGATGGAAATGAAGGTTGAACCAGATGGAAAGAAACAAAATGAATGCACTGTTAAGGTAACATTTGTAACAACAACTGTTACGGTAACATAACGTTTGTATTCAATGTTGTCTTTTCTATATGGGTTCAACCTGTGGGACAGAGTCCCCATACAAGTAAATACCTTGGGAGGTCTTATGAAAACACATTGCTCAATACAGTGCAACCAAATGAGGCCCAGGACCTTGACAGAATGTTTAATTCATACTGGGACACAAATGTGTGAGGACCCACCCAAACAGCAGCAGCACAAACATCATCCAATGCTGCTTTGGAGAAAAAAAGCTGTAGAGGTAGCTGCAATTCTAGTAGAATGACCTTTCAGTTTATAAGGTAAGGCCTTATCTTTCAAACTATACCTAAATGAATTACAGACAGCCACTTGGATAGAGTAACCTGAGATACTGGCAGGGCTTAGAAAAAGCAACAAATACTTGACTAGACTTACTGAAAAATTTGGTTCTGTCCAAATAAAATCACAATTGTCTATAGATATCTGGACAATGCAGTAAATATTCTCCTTTACTGGAAAATTCAGTAAAGAACAATGGCAGGAGAATGGTCTAATTTAAATTGTTTTCCATTGTGACCTTTGACAGAAAATCAGGATAAGTTCGGTCTGATAAGCCAAAGATGGAGGTACCAAGGATAGGGCCTAAAGTTCTGACACACACGGTGGAGGTAACAGTCACCAAGAATAAGGTTTTCCAAAACAACAACTTTAAGTCAGTCATAGCAGGAGTCTCAAATGGAGGTGCAGCAAGCACTTGAAGCATAAAAGGCAAGTTTCATGACAAGACAGGATCCCAGACCAGAGGATGCAACAAAAAGGTTCCCTTGAGAAAGACCTGTGAAATTTTAAGAGCTCCCAATGGCATATTATCTCTGCCAATGTAAAGTTGGAAATAGCTGTCAACTGTGCCTTAACAGTAGAGTAACTGAATCCTGAGTGAAACTGAGCTAGAAAGTCCAGAATTACCTCCTCTGAAGGAGATGAGAAAGGGTCCAAACCCTTAGCGTTAACCCAACAAGCCAAATGTTTCCACTTACTAGCATATACTCTATGCGTACACACCTTCTGAGAAAAAGACAAAATATGCACCACTCTGTCTGAAAGCTTGGGATCACTGCTCATCAGTGAAACTGGAGAAACCATGCAGTTAACCTGAGTGTCTGAAGGTTGGGTGGATCCAGGCCCACCAGGTAAGAAATGAGATCTAGAATGTGATCAAGGACCCAAGAAGGGGACCTCGGAAGAGACCAAAGAAAAGGGAACAACACTTGATGGAGGAACAATGAAGATAACAGTTGCTTGGCAAGGGGCAGTTTTCCGGAGAAATTTTATTACCAATGGGGTCAGAAGATACGCATTCAGAAGACCCAGTGGCCAAGCATACAGAAGACCATCCCTGGGTGACTGTCCCTGAGGAGGGATTAAGGCATAATAGTTGCAGCATTTGGTATTGGATAGAGGCACAAATAGGTCCCAGTGCCAAAAAAATCCAAGCCACAACCCTTGGATTCAGGGACCACTCATAAGGAAAAAGAATGTTCCTGCTCAGACTTCCTGCTAAAATGTTGGATTTCTCAGGGATGAGTGTTCCAACCAGAAACCAAAAAGATGAAATCACCCACTGCCAAACCCTCATGGTCTCCTGACAAAGGAGGTACAAAAGGGATCCTCCCTGTATCTTCAGATACCAGACAACAGACATATTGTTCATCTGAACTGAGATCACACTCTTGGGGAGAGAATCCTGAAAGTCCTGCAATGCAAGGAGAACCACTCTCATCTCCAAGACGTTGATGTGAAGGTTGGCCTCGGTCATGGAACAGGTCCTTTGGACAGTCCACCCTGATTAGAGGTGTCTGTTATGACCGTGCCCGGTGGGGGGCAACAAATGATCTCCCAGAAGACACCAGGGGAGACTCCAACCACCATCTAATCTGATCTCAGCACACATTTGTCAACATGATGAGAAACTCCGTAGGATGTGTCAAATAAGACCATTGCACCACAATTGTCCACTACAGAGCCCTCATATGGTACCTTACCAGGAGAACTAAGGAGATAGTAGCCACCATGTGCCCTAAGAGCTTGAGAGCAAAGAACACCAGAGGTTTTCTGTAAGACAAAAAGGAAATGACTTGACAACTAAGGACAGATACTCGGGAAGCTTTGCAATTTGAGACTGTGTCCAAGTGACAACCTATGAATTCTAGCTTCTGAATGGGGTTAAGACTGGACTTTTAATAGCTGTGATCCCCAAAGAACTACACAGCTGGAGTAAGGTGTTCCTGGCTTTGACTAAAGACATTCTCCTAGAGGTGGTTATGAGCCAAACGTCCAGGTAAGGGATAACCTGGAAACACTGCAGACTGAGCCATGCTATGACTTCCATGCACTTGGTTAACACTAGGATGCAGTGGTGACACCAGTGGGTAGCTCAATGAAATGAAATTGATCTAGGCTCCCATCTGGAAATGCAGAAACCTCCTAGAATGATTTGCTCCCAGTCAGAAGTGCATAAACCTCCTGTAACTCCTTGCTACCTTTATATAATGGTAAGCATCCCTGAAACTGATCAAGCACATCCAGAAGTACTTCCTCAAGAGAGGCAGAATGGACTGCAGAGTGACCATCTGGAGCCTGGTCTGTCTGACAAAGTAATTTAACTTGCTTAAATCCAAAATTGGCCTTAGGTCCTTATTCTTCTTTGTACCAAAATCAACTCTGAATAGACCTCGGGTCAGTATTCGTCTGGCAGTACCTCTTGGATGAGTCGATTTAGTAACAGCTTCTGAATTTCGTTGGCTGCATGCCTTCTTTGACAGCACTGCATATCTAGAAGATGTTTGGGATTTACCTTTGGAGTGTCTAAAAATGGAATTGTGTAACCTCTGAATATGACTCTTAACACCCATGCGTTGGAGGTTCACCCGGGCTGTGCCTGAAAGTAGTCTATTATGATCATTGCACTACTCTGGTAAATAAAATGAAATTAGAGGGGCTGAAAAAGATTAAAGTATTGCAGAATAAGGGGAATCTCACAGAACACAAAGAGAAGCAACTACAAAGTGCTAAAGAGAAAATAAGGCAGTATTTGGATAACATGGATGAGTTTAGAAAGATTGCTGTTAGGTGATGGCCTCTGAGGTTTTGTGATGTACAGCCAAACAATCCCCAACTGCATCCAGAGGTGAACAATCAGGCAACTCCTCAGAGTCAAAAAAGAGACTCCCAAAGAAAGCTCTGCAGTAGCCCTGGTTCTGTGGACCACCCCCTGCCTCACAGGCGGCAGCCAGTGTGGTCCCCATTGTAGCAGGAGAAGCTTCAGAAGGAGCCTCCTGAAAAGGCTGTTGTCCTTTTCTGAAGAAAAAAAAATTTCCCTTTTTCCGAGTGAGGGATAATCGAGCGATAACAAAATGTACTCCAATGGCAGAGAGTGTCTTACCATCTTGCTCACTTCTGATCAAAGTGTCTTTAACCTTAGGTCCACTTCCGACACAATGTCCCGCTGAAGTCTTGTCAAGTGAGTGAGATAGTTTAATGCTCTCATTGCGATCATGGCTGAGGTGTAGAAGCACTTCTCTAACCGGCCCAATGCCAGAGACATCCCATTTGTGGGATGAAACGATGAACCCTTTTCCAAGATGTCCTTCTTAGTGGCCAACGTCACCACAACAGCATCAATGGCAGTATCCTTACTCCAGTGTTGCTGCTCTTTGCGTGTGGCCAGAATATTGTCTGGTTTCTTTGGGAATTGGTTCCACCATATCGGGCTCCTTCTATGCCCTCTGGGTCACCAGGTCAATAAGCACATCCAGGAGGAACCACTCAGGACATGGATGGGCCCACTTCGAAGGTCTTCAAATATAGAGACTCCTCCAGAGAAGAGGCTTCGGCAATCCCATCCCTGCACTGGCAAAGCAGCTCCAAAAGACTGCCAGGAAGGGATTCCTTGGAAGAATCCAAATGCTTCCTCTTGCACCACCTCTTGCCACAGACTTCTCACCCTGGAGAGTCTGGGGGGGACTGGAAGAGACAGGAGGCCCTCCGGGTAGGGCAGATTGGAGACCACCTGGGTTGGGCTGCCCCAGAGAAGACTGATGCACGTCTACAATCCCAGACATCAAAGAGGGAGGGATACTGGCTGCAGCTGAACACTCCTTTCTTTGATGGGAGAACATCCTATGTATATAATCAAAGGTAGAGGCTGAAGCTGGAGCCCGAGAAGCCTGCACATCTAGGATAAAGAGATCCAAAAGATATAACACACTCCAGAGTCACTCCAGCCTTCCCTAATGTCAAGATTGGAGCTGAACTATTGAGAGCAGAGGACTATGTAGTACAGATGACCCTAAAACCCAAAGTGGTGAAACCCACATCTGAACGTGCCAGCTCTGAGTTCTGCTCAGCTCTGAAACTGATAGAGTTGGGGAAACCAAGGCAATGTTTTCCAGGCCATTGGATCCGACACTAGGGTTGGAAAGACAACTGGCTCTTATAACCTCAGAACCATAGGGCCCAAGGATGGAACCAAGCTTGATTAAGCTGAAGCCTCAGATCAAGGACCCAAAGCCACAGGGAACAACCCTAACTGCAACTGGATTTTTCATTGTTTAGGCGCTTCGACATTTTAATCTTTCGTCATTCTAAATTAGACCCTGTATCCATCAGATCAATATCATCTCCTCCAGTCCTTTAAAACCATTATGAAAGACATCCCTGTCAAAATCTGACTCTGTTCTTGCTCAACCACAAGATTAACTATATCCCTGAATATGATCCAGTATCTATTCATACCTCCCACTCTATCCGTATTCATACCTTATGCCTCCTAACTCTCCCTTCTTTACTCACTTCTTCAATTTCTCCCCTCTGACTCTCTTTCTAAATATGCCATAACCCTCAGGGAAATTCAATAAAACTAACAAGAAATTTTTTACTGTGTGTGCATCAAGCCACAATGTGTACACATGCGTGTACAGTTTTAGATTCAGTAAACCCGGTGTAGCGGCGGACAAGCATACGCAAACAGGGAAACTTTTGTAAAATGCAAATTTTCGCTTATGTAGCTGAATTTCATGCAGATTAGCCAGGTGGAGCAATCCAACATAATGTAATGCATCTGTGGAGCAATCCAACATAATGTAATGCATCTGTGCAGACTCCATGTCCATGTCAGTAGTGTACACGGAAAATTTCCATGTACAGGAGTCTACACTGAAAGAAGGGGCTGTATGGAAAATAGTTCTCCTGAAAAGGTAAGATCACATATATAAATGTGCAAAACATACATTGTGGATGTCTGAAAATGGTAGGGATTATGTGAAATTAAAATTTTTTTAATAATTTCCATATTTGTGCTATGCACCACACTGCGCAAACATGTTTAACATAAAAATAAAAAAAATGTGTAAAATAACACAACATACATCAGAAAAATGTACTGTAAGACCGTGCATCAGATCTGCACAATAGTGAATTTGTGCTGTTACCCAGCTTACATGACTATGAACCATGTAGTTTCCAGGTTGTCAGCACAAATATTATGCAAATGAGGGGTAAATGCTCTGGGTTTGTTGAATCGCTAAAGGGAGCATCCATGCTCACATATCCACTTTGTGTAGGTTCCTTCACAGTGTTCATATTCCCACTGGATGTGGATGACATTGGGGGGGGGTATCATGTTACTTTTAGAATTTTTTTGTGCTCAGTGTGCATGTTTGCGCAGCCCATCGCTTGCTGCAAACAGCTTGAGCATAGTTTAGCATGTTCACTCAACCAGACCACCCACATCAAAAGGAATGAAGTAGCCAGTTATGAATGTAAACTAAATATATTCAATTAATAATATATAGTTTTGTATAAGCTATGCTGCACAACACTGCACATAGCCCTGCATTGTGCAATAAACTAGAGCTTTTAAATCATGTCAATTATATCTTAAGCAGGTGAACTGCATCATAATTAGCCAATCTCACATGGTGGACCTATACCACAACTGTATAAAGTATGCATACACCCTACACTCTGATTTTCCCACTGGAGTAGAGACTTGGAAATTTTAACTGACATAATGCTAGGGGCTGCTGCAGCTATTCAACATCTGTATGTGCTAGATGCTGAAGTCAATGCTGCTGGTGCTGCTGACAATAGACCTAGACCAAGGAGGAGAAGAGCGTTCAGGCCCAGGGTAACCTTTCAGAAGCTACATGAGCTGGAGACTGGCTACAGAGTGGACAGGGACACATTAGAAGAACTCAGTGAGCTCGGACACCCTCAACTCAGAGCCAGAGCTAAAAGAGGGGAACTCATCCCAGTGGAAACCAAGGTATGTGTAGCCCTTAGGATACTAGCTACAGGTACTTTTCAAAGACCAACTGGGGACATCATCGGGATGTCACAGGCATCTGCATCCAGATACTCCACCAATTCCTGGATGCTATGCTCTCACATGCCAGTCAGCACATATCTTATCCCCTTTCCCCTGACGTGAGGGCCAGCAATATGCATCACTTCCTCCATGTAGCACACTACCCTGAAGTACTGGGTGCCATAGATTGCACTCATATACACATCAAGATACAACCTGGTGAGCAGGGTAGAATTTA
This sequence comes from Protopterus annectens, assembly GCF_019279795.1. Taxonomy (NCBI): domain Eukaryota; kingdom Metazoa; phylum Chordata; order Ceratodontiformes; family Protopteridae; genus Protopterus; species Protopterus annectens. The sequence goes on along the minus strand of NC_056747.1, from coordinate 117,872,310 downwards.
AGTTAACCACAAGAGATACCATTCCATCAACTGCCAAGTTGTGTGCAATGCCCAGGGGATTATTATAAATGTGTATGCTGGCAACCTTGGCAGTTATCACTACTCTCATATCTGGCACACATCACAGCCGTACCAGATGTTTACTGGGGGGACATCCCACAGGGCCATTTACTGAGGGATGCTAGCTACACCCTGGAACCATGGATGATGACACCCATCAGAAATACACACACACACACACACACACACACACACACACACACACACACATACACACACACAAGAATGCTATAATGAATCACACACAAACTAGGAACATCATAGAACACATGTTTAGGCTTTTGAAGTCATGGTTCCAGTGCCTCAATATATATGATGGAGCCCTGGAGTATACTCCAGCCACATGTGTACAGATATTCATAGGATGTGCTATGCTACATAATCTGATCCTGCAGAAATAGCTGCAGCAAGATCAGCAAAGATAAGGGATGCACAGCCCACCACCAGTGCCTAGGTCACCACAGCCACAGTCACAGGAGGACTCGGAGGAGAAACTCCCTGCTGATTGCTGTGTACACCCTGGCTTTGGCTAACAGACAATGCATAGCACATTTACTGCCAACCTAGGGACCTACAGACTAACACCGTACTCCTACTCACATATGTACATTAAAATTGATGCCAGCAAACTCACACATCCTGTTGGCTGTGTACTGCTTGTATCAGACAGAGTCACCCCTGAACTACAGTTGTGTCAACTGCTACATTTGCAAGGTAAGTCCGTAAACTACACAGTAGTCTAGTGGATTATTATGATATATCATTACAGCTATGGGCCAGGTACATTATGCAAGTAACTATAGTGGGCTATTTGGACAGAAATTACATCCACATGGGACTACAGACACCCATTCCACTATCATGTCACCATTTGTAATCGGTAGGCCTCATGCAAGGAATATTCATGCAGTCCTACTGCAACAGATTACTGGTACATCATTCAAGAGTCACTATTAGAAAGTGAGGTTAAATGATAGTCAGACTAGTGTGCACCCTAACAGAAAACTATTTTTTGTTCCCCCACACACTCAAAAGCAGTGCCCCCTTGTAACTGCTATAACAGTAATTCATCTATGCTATATGAGCTTTTCACACAGTTAGAATGCCACACAGTATCAGGACAGTAATGTACAATTTAAACTTGCACTGTATGTGTTAGGTAACTGAGGAACAGCAATGTACATATTTATGCAGGTGACTCTGTAATGAATCTTTCTGTCAAGCAGCTTTGGAGGCTCAAAGGACTAAGGCAAACAGCTTGTGTGATGGTGTTCAGGGCTCTAATCCTGAGAGATTCAGGTATTTTGCATGTGAAGTAGTAATAATCTGTGTTTTACAGACTGTCATTCTGTGTGTGCTATACTCTGTTAACCTCTTTCACATATTAATTACACATTTGTGCTCTGGGCCGCATATCTAAGACCTATTTAAAAAGTTTTAGCCAATTTGCATGATGCACAGCAGTGCAGAAACAGGTTCAGAGGTCACACCATGTAACACACATAATCCCTGCGAGGAGAACAGTTAGTTGTGGGCTGGAGTCAGTTTATGGAACAGTAAGTCTCTGATGTAAGCAATGTTCCTCCCATTTGCACATTATTTAGCAACGTGCAAACAATCCAAAAATGCCACTGCACTTGCCCGTACACTTAGTTAAGCAGAGTATAAATCTGTTGCTCCTCACACAATTTATTTAAAAAAATTATATACATATCTATATATATATGTGTATATATATATATATATATATATATATATATATATATATATATATATATATATGTATGTATGTATGGTTTCACTTCATAATCTCGAAATACTGAAATGTCGAAGTTCAGTACTTCAAGACTATAAAGCCGAAATTCCGGTTGTGATGGTGTGCTATGTGAAGTAGGGTATGCTGTGTGCCTGATGTATAGTGTGGTGTGTATATGGTTGGAGATTAAGGTAAGTGAATATTTTTTTAAGGGTTTTGGGTAGGGATTTTAGTGTATGTGAGTGTGTTTGGAAGTTTTAGGTGTGGGTTAGGGAAGGTAGGTATGAGTATGAGTGTGTAAGTGTTGAAAGTGGTGGTGTTTGTACATATGTGATGTGTGTGTGTGAGGGGATTGTAGAGTGTGTAGTGATGAGTTTCCTGTCTTTATCTGTTTGGTGCAACCTCAGAGTTAGCATATATAAGTAGCAGGGGTGCAGGGGGGCTTGCCCCCATGCTTGTATGTAGGGTAGGTTTGTCTGTTTGTATTTTTGTGTTTGTATGTGTTTTGTTTGTTTGTTGTAATGTGGGGAGGAGGGTGTATGTGCTGTGTGGTGTTTGGTGTGTTTATGTTTGCAATTTTGAATTTTGCGGTTTTGGAGTTTCAGTGTTTTGCTTTTTCGGCTTTATAGTCTTGAGATACTGAAACTTTGCATTTCAGTATTTCAAGATTATAAAGTGAAACTATATATATATATATATATATATATATATATATATATAGGTTCATAGGTTCATACTAGGCTATCTGCCCGAGGGCATTTACAAGTACAAGGAGAAGTACATGTGTGCTATATACGCACACATGTACTTCTCCGTCTCTACCTGTATATATAGATACACATACATATCATACACATACACACCTCTCTCTCTCTCTCTCTCTCATATTCACCCCAGAGATCATGTCAGTCACCCTACTAGACAGGGATCCAGGGAAGTAAATATTGTGGGAAGATATAGCCAGGGAATTGTTATGGCTAGGATTGTATAGGTCCTAGAGCCGATAGCCTAGTACCAACTTATGAACCTATATATACACACATACATACACACACCACTTTTATATATATATATATATATATATATATATATATATATATATATATATATATATATTTATATGTATATGTGTATGTGTGTGTTTGTCCGTATTGCCCTACATACCCAGATCATGGAATGTAAAGCTGCACTACAACACATATAATGTTAGACAAAGGACCAAAAGTAAGGGCTCAACAATTAGATAATGCACTTACAAAAACATGAACGTGCATAGAATAACATGTGTTGCATTTGGAGGACTACTGGGACATCTGAAGTTCATATTTCTGGCAGTCTTCTCTCATGTCACGTGTAAATGATACCACATTTGACAGCAAACCACAATTTAGTGTAAAACACACATAAATATGAGTCAAACCTGTGTATTTGCTGCAAATATCTGGACAGTGGTGAGTTATACCACGTCTCCCTAAGACAGCATGTGGAAACCTTGAAAATGTATGTCACAGTATATGTATATGTAAATATATTGTGAAGCCATATGTTTGTATCTATGGCAGCAACAACACCCACATTCTCTAAAGCCTCCTGTGTCTGCTGGATTTCACCACACATACATCAACAAATGACAAGTTGAGTAATGTATTATGTTGTGTGCTCAGTCACTGACAGGGCTAAATGAGTTTTGCCACAGGCTTGCCCATCCAAATGCAAACAGACACATATGCCCAAAATGAGTACTGATGTCACACAGCTAGGCTACAAAACAGTTTTTCTTACTGGTAGGCTACTAGCTACAAATGAAAGTAAGAAGCAATGTGACTCTACAAACCTCCCAAGCTGTTCAACACAGGGCTTGTTTATGTCCTCTAGGATTAGTTCATCTGCAGTAATTTACAAGGCAGACTTGAGCTGTGGCACGTGCATTACATACTGTGATGTTTAGTGCATAAAACTAGATAGGTAGGGGTTCTAATCTCATTTCAACACATGGTGTATATATCTCCCCAAAGAGCAAGTGTGAATTCCATACTGGTATTGGTTTGCACTTTTTGGCCCTTGCAGTTGATGCAGGCCTCCAAACTTTTGTCCTCCACAAGGCCTGTTGATGTCATCCACCATAGGATTAGCTAAAGACAAATTAATATCAGACCTGAGCAGTGGCAGGTGCAATACATTGTGCATTCTGTAGTTTCTAAACTTAGATAGGTAGAGGTTCTGTTCTCACTGCAGCCAGCTTGGTGTGTGTGTGCTGTGCAGTGTTCTATAAACACAGATAGGTAGCGGTACTATTCTCACTGCAGTCAACGTTATGTGTACAGTATTATGTAAACATAGATAGGAAGTGGTACTATTGTCACTGCACCCAACTTCATGTGTGTGGATGGTAGAGCATTTTACATCAGCCTATGATATCAAAGGAACCTACTAGGCTAATGGCCCTAGGGCCCTTGCAATCCTAGCCAAGTTCTTACCTTTATTTCCATGTTCAGCACCTACTGCCCCTGTCCAACAGGGACACAGGTGGAACCCCCAGACCTTGAATTTTCATTGTGAGGAACCTTTGCGGTCTCTCCAATTGCTGCAGGTGCTTGGAAAGGTACATACCAAAAGGGGCTTTGTATTCAATTATTGGCCTGGTGAAGGAAGAGTGCAGGGAGCTTATAACTTCTTTTTTTCTGGAGACAATGCCCTTACTATGACATGAGCAAGATAGAATGCCCTTCTTACCACTGTGGAGACATGGTGGTCAAAGGTAAGGTAGCTGTCAACCTGTGTGCCCAGGTCTCTCACCACTGAGTGCATACTTAAGATGTTGCTGTTGGTGTGGTAGTTAGCATGAACATCGCTTTTAGGAATGATAATACATTTTTTCATTCAGTTTAAGGCTATGACTTTGGCACAAATCATTTGTTTGTGAAAGATCTTCTTGTAGGATGTTGACATTATTTGGAGATTATATGACTGCTCTCAATTTGCAGTCATCAGCAGACTTTGTCAGCCACAGACCTTTAGTATTTGCTTATACTTTGGAGAAACAGATTCCAAACAGTACAGGTCCCAGGACTGAACCCTGTGTGTGACGCCCATGCACTGGACCAGCAATCAAGGAGCCTCAATTCTCACCACTAACACCAGTGAGGTGAGTCCATATAGGACAAGGACAATAAATAAACACACAGTAAAGTACAAGTTCCCTTAAGAGCACACAGAGATCACAGCCTGTCTGGGGCAGGTTTCTCCCTTTCTCTCCAGGTCCCCAATAAGACTCCCCACTGGCACACCTATAGGGTCCAGATCTCAGCCTAGTGGGCAAGCTAAAACCTCCAGCACCCTATCTGTCCAATCAGTGCTTTGTGTCCCTGCCCAAGTAGCTGACACACAAACACTTTGAGATGAGTAATATACAACCCCACAGACACTCCTGGGGAAGGCTGCCACAGGTTCTCCAGCTCTGCTCCTTTTACCCAGACTATACGGTATAAATCTCTGCCACCACCCAGCTAATATTTATCAGCTACTCAAAGGCCCTTATTAAAGGGTGTCCAATTATTACTGTGCAATATTATTATCCAAATGGTAAGTGTAACTAAACAGTCAAGACTTAGTTGAAGTAATGTACTCTTAGTGCTTAAATTATCTCTACACAAAACAGTCACAATTGAAAGGTTTAAAATATTTAATAATAAATAATAAAAACACAAGACAATACTTCTTACTACACAGTGCTAGTCAAGAGTTCACAGATCACAGAGAAATACTTAAAATAATTCAGTAGAAAAGTTCTGACATCACAGGAAAACAAACTAGTCTAATCTTCCTATTTCCTAGCTATATCTAAGAGAAAACACAGTTCTAAAATCCTACTTACATATAGATACAGGCAGTGCTGGTGATGTTGGATGTTCTCAAGACAAATGCTCTCATGCACTCATTTTTTCTGTCCTTAAGTTGATAACACAGTACCACTGATTCATTTCAGAGTACATCATTTCTTTCTGGTTCCCCGGTTAACAGACTCTCAATAGCCCCTTTGATCTTGCAGCTGGTCAGGAACCAGAGCAATAAATGAAATTATATGTGCAAATTCTACCCATTAACTCTGGCCTCAAAACAATACGCAGAATTCCTTCATCCAGACATATCGGCTCCGAGTTGTGACATCAACGAATTGACTTGTCACCTTTGTTACAGCAGAGTGCACTGTTGTTACACTTATGCAGTTCCACATTTAACACCATTTTTTTCCCATTTAAGAGAACAAGCCTGTGGCTTGCATTAATATTTACAAATGACAGAATTATCTACAAAATTCTATCTGTCTAGGCTGGCAGCCTTTACTTATCTTCACACTGTGGAACACCACTGGTCACAGGTCTGCTGTTGGAGGTGGTGTCCCCTGTTTTGACTACATGAGTTCTATCAGTAAGCCAGTTAGCAACCCATCTAATGATATAGAAGTTGATGCCTAGTCAGGTGAATTTGTCAACGATGCCTGAGTGGGGGATAGTGTCAAACCCCTTGTCTAAATTCAGATAGGCTGTATGCACAGATTTCCCCTCATTCAGGGCTTTTGTGACTGTCTCAAAGAAGTTCAACATGTTTAACAGGCATGATCTTCCTTTGACAAATAAAAACTGAGTAGGGTCAAATGTTTGGAGATTACCTATGTCTTTGTTGATAAGGCCCATGATGATTTGCTCCATGGCCTTGCAGATAAGGTTAGTCAGGCTTTTAGGTCTACAGTTCCCAGGGTCAGTGGACACACCACCTTGTACAAGGGAGTAACGGTGGCTATTTTTCATTCATCTGGTATGAAGACGGTGCTTACACTATGACTGAAAGGAGTACCCAATGATGTTGCTAATTCATGTTGGAGCCCATGTAGGACATAGCCTGGGATGTTATAAGATCCCATAGATGCTGTGTTTATGGCCTTAGAAAGGGCATTTATGATCTGCTCATTAGAGATACAAAGAAGGGGACAGGTGGCAGAGATGTCATGGGGAGCATGTGGCAGGGAGAGGGGAGTAAAATTTTCACATAACCTGTAGGACTACAGGTTAGCTATGTCCACAGGCTCAGTAGATGTGGTAATATTAACTACTAGTTTGGCACAAATCTTGGCTTTTTCTTTTGGGTTACTGATGTAACTATAGAATGCCTTGTGGTTATCCTTTGTTGAGGAAGCTAATTTGGACTCATAGTTTGCTTTGGAGAACTTCATAAGATGTCTTATTTGCTTGTTTAAGCAGAGAAGGGAGTGTTTCCAGTTTAGGAGGGCTCCCTCCCTCTTACTCTTACGCAGCAATTTTTTCCTCTTATTGTAAAGCCTGTTAATGGCAGATGAACACCAGGCAAGTTTGCTCTTCCTTGAGGAGCTTGTTTTGGTCCTATCAGGTATGGCAGAGTCAATGCAGTTATACAGCTGTTTGCATAAAGCATTGATGTAGAGCTCGGCATAGATGCCAGTTCCATCTGAGGGAGGAGGCGCAGTGAAGCTATTTATACCATCCCATAATAGGTTATAATCTGCTTTGGGGAAGTGTTTTAGTATAGTAGCTGCTAGGGGGGCTGGTGTGATAGTTACTTCGAATGCAACCAATTTTTGGTCAGATCTCACCAGGGAGGACCTCACAGTGGGGGTGCTACAGTGGTCCCCCATATTGGCAAGCACCAGGATATTGGCTCCCCTTGTGAGGGTGTTAGCCAGATGGTCCAGAGCTTCGCAGTTAATGAAGTTGAGGAACCTTCAGGGAAGTGAGTTTGAGCACGAGTAATTTACCCAGTCAATGGATGATAGGTTCAAGTCTCCCAAAACCATGGTTTTTAGATGTATCTTGCTAGAATCAAGTAGATACAAATAAGTAACGTGAGTGCCCTGATTCATGGAGGGCGTCCTGTAGATGACAATGACTTGAATAGGTGCCCAACAAACAGTTAGTTGCATCTGAAGTGTCTCCAGGGAATCATACTGTTTAATCTGGATGTGTTTTTATCTTTAATGAATTTTGATACACCACCTCCTTTACTTTTCACACCTTCAGTTTGAGGTCTGAACGTGTGTAAGGAGGTGTAAGCTGGTATGGCTGGGTGGCTTTCCACAGTCTTGAACCAGGTATCGGTGACTGCACAAATGTCTGCATCTTCCAAGGTGAGAACAGCTTCCACTGAGTGCAGTTTCGTGTTGAGACTCCTAGCATTTAGCAGTATAACCTTGAGGTTGTTTTAAGATGGGGTTTTTACATTAGGAATTTTGTCCTTTAGATACCGCTTAAAAAGGGCACTATGAAAGTGACAACAGCCTTGGCAAGTAGCTAAAATCACAGGGGTGAGGATTGAAGACCATCTCTGGCAATGTCTCTTTGATGTCCCTTTCACCAGGCTGGATAAGGAGAAGGTCACGGTCAGCTGTCTTTCATTTGCCAGGATCCACCATATTACACATGCACTCATATTTCCCAAAAACAGGTACTGTTGTGACTCTGTCATAGTACACGTTGGTGTGAAGGACTTGAGATGTACCTCTCTGGACTATATGAAGAGAGACATGACTGAGCTCTCGGGCTATGTGTCTCAGCAGGTATGTCCCTAGATTTAAGCAGCATTTTACCTTCACCTAGGATGATGCCTCAATACAAACAGAAAATGACTGACCTCAATGGTTACCTTAGTTTCTGGTGTCATCCTAAGGGGATACAGTATTTGTCAGCCTGGGATGACAAAATCAACAGACCTTGATGCTTTGCCAGAGATGGTCTTCATCTGTCACCCCTAGGATTTTGGCTACTGGCGAAAGCTCTTGCAACCCCCATAGTGCCCTTTTCAGGCAGTGTCTTAAGGATAAAATTCCAGCCGTGAAAACTCCATAAAAACACAACCTCAAGGTTATGCTGCTAAACACTAGGTGTGTTAACATAAAACTGCACTCACTGGAAGCAGTGTTCACCTTGGACAACTTACGCACTTGTGCAGTCACAGAGACCTGGTTCATGGCTGTGGAGAGCACCCCAACCATATCGGGCTACACCTACTTCCACATGTTCAGACCATAAACTGAAGGTCTGAAAACTAAAGGAGGTGGTGTATCAATATTAAATACAGATAAATACACCTTCAGATCGGTTAACCAGTAGGATTCCCTGGAGATACTTCAGGTGCAATTAAATGTCAGTAGGACACCTATTCAAGTCATTGCCAACTACAGGACCCCATCTGTGAATCAGGACACCCACTCTGCCTATTTGGATCTACTTGAGTCTATCAAGATACATCCGAATACCCTGGCTTTGGGTGACTTTAACTAACCATCCATTGATTGGGTAAATTACTTGTGTTGAAACTCACTTTCCCAAACGTTCCTCGACTTTGTTGAGTCCAAAGCACTGGACCTGCTGGTTAACACCCTCATAAAGGGTGCCAACATCCTGGACCTGGTGCTTACCAGTATGGGGGGGGGCCTCTCTAGCAACTCAACTGAGGTCTTCCCTAGTGATATCTGACCACAAATCAGTTTTGTTCGAAGTAAGCATCACATCTTCCCCCCTCAAAAGCATGGAAACTAAAACACTTCTCCAAAGCACATTATTACCTCTTACAGGATGGTATAAATAGCCGTACTGCACCTCCCCTCTCAGATGGAACTAGCAACTATGCCGAGTTCTACACCAATGCTTTATACAAACACCTGTTTAACTGCATTGACTCAGCATACCTGATAGGACAAAAACAAGCTCCACAGGGAAGAGCAAACCTGCCTAGTGGATAACTGCCATTTACAGGCTTTATTATAAGAGGAAGAAATTGCTATCTAAAAGTAAGAGGAAGGAGCACTCCTAAACTGGAAAAACTCCCTCCTCAGCTTAAACAAGCTAATAAGACATCTGTGAAGTCCTCCAAAGCAAACTATGAGTCCAAATTAGCTTTCTCAACAAAGGACAACCACAAGGCATTCTATAGTTAAATCTGTAACCTAAAAGGAAAGGCCCAGATTTGTGCCAAATTGGTAGCTAATGATACAACATATACTGAGCCTGTGGACATAGCTAACCTGTTGGCCGACAGGTTCTGTAAAAACTTCACTCCCCTGCCCTACACACATACTCCATGACATCCCTACCTTCTGTCACCTATCTTATATCTCTAAACAGCAGGTCATAAATGCCCTCCCTAAGGCCAAAAACACAGCATCTATTGGACATGATAACATCCCAGGCTGCATCCTACTTGGGCTCCAACATGAATTAGCAACACAACTGGGTACTCTTTTCAATCATGTTCTAAGCACTGGCTTCATACCAGCTGAATGGAAAATAACCACCATGACTCCCTTGCACAAAGGTGGTGCATCCACTGACCCCAAGGATTATAGACCTATTAGCCTGACTACCCTTATCTGCAATGCTCTGGAGCGAATTCATCATGGACCTTAAAAAACAAAGATATTCAGTAGGTAAGCTCCAAACACTTGCCCCTACTCAGTTTGGATTTGTCAAAGGGAGATAATGCCTGTGAAACATTGTGGACTTCTTCGAGACAGTCACCAATTCCGTAAATTGGGGAAATCTGTGCATACAGCCTACCTAGACTTAGCCAAGGCATTTGACACTATCCCCCACTCAGGCATCACTAACAAACTCACCCAGCTAGGTATCAACCCTTATTTTGTTACATGGGTTGCTAAATGGTTCACTGATAGAACCCATAGATTCAAAACAGGGGAATCCATCTCTTACAGTAGACCTTTAATTAGTGGTGTTCCACAGGGATCTGTTCTGGCACCGCTACTGTTTGGAACCTAGTTCTCCAAAGTACAACCTAAAACTAAAGATCTGTGGCTGACAAAGTTTGCTGGGGACTGCAAACTGGGAGCAGACATAGAATCTCCAAACGATGTCAACATCCTACAAGAGGATCTTACATACACAAATGATTTATTCCAAAGTCATGGCATTAACCTCAATGCAAAACATGTATTATTATCCCTCTCAGTATGTGCGATGTTCCTGCTAACTACCACATCAATAACAAAATCCTAAGTATGCACTCACTGTTGAGAGACCTAGGCACACAGGCTGACAGTAAACTTAGCTTTGATCACCATGTCTCCACAGTGGTAAGAAGGGCATTCTATATTGCTCATCTCAGAAGTAAGGCCACTGCATCCAGAAAATGAAATGCGTTAGAATCTCTCTGTACTCTCCCCTCGTCAGGCCAATAATGGAATATAACGTGTCTTTTGGTATGCACCTTTCCAAGCATCTGCAGCAATTGGAGAAACCACAAAGGCTCCTTGCAAGGATAATTCAAGATCTTCAGCAGGATCATCTGAAATCACTCTCACTTTATTCTGTTTCATACAGACTACTCAGAGGCAATCTATCTCATGCATATAAGGCAATCTTTGACCATGCTTTATTGGAAATGCTGCATACCCGCAAATCAAATGGTACACAGGTTACACCCTCTAAAGACCTTAACCTGGTATGTGACAGTAATAGAACATGCTGGAAGGTCAGATTTGTCTCCCAGAGGTTAACACACCTTTGGAATGACTCCCACTTCATGTCAACCAGAGCACCTCATTGGCCCTCTTCAAATGCAATGTGGACGACTGGATGTATAACTGTAAATTCACCCCTGGGGTACCACCTGTGTCCCCCTTAGACTGGGGCAATTGGTGCTGACCATGGAAATAAGTAGAACATGGTTAGGCTTGTAAGGGCCCTAGTATCATTAGCCTAATAACTTCCTATGCCTATGATATGACTCAGTCATAGTTTATGTGGGAGTACATGATGTGCGACATACCTCCCTAAACTATACTTAGAGATACTTATTTGGCTCTCAGAAGACATCTGTGTGGTCACAAACACATGACTTAAAGCAGTGAAGAGAACACCAACAGTGCAAGGTTATTATGCCTTCCACACATTTAGACCAGCTAATTCACAGGCAGGGACTAAAGGTGGTGGCGTCACTATGTACATCAAAACTAAAGATACTTCAAGGTTGGTCAAACAAGACAATGCATGTGAGCTGCTCCAGGTTCAATTCACAATAGGCAAAATCCAATACTACTTCCATGCAACCTATAGGCCCCCTCTATGACCCAGGGCATCCATACCATGTATGTAAACTTATTAGGAAAACTAACCATCCAACCCATTTGCATATTCATAGGTAACTTTTAATATCCCACTATTATCTGGAAATCCTATACGACAACAAACATACAGGTACAGAGATTCCTGGCTTTTGTAAAGACAAACTCCCTGGACCAGATAGCCAATACACCAACAAGGGGCACAACCATACTGGATCTGGTCCTCACCAATATGGGAGAGTCATGCACAACCCTGTACTGTAAAGTATTCCTTAGTAAGATTGGAACACAAATTGGTCTCCTTTGTAGTAAAAATAAAGCATGGACCCCCAGCTAGACATGGAATATTCAGGAACTATGCTAAGGCTAACCTCCAGCTATTAGGTGATAAACTGACCAAATCGCAAACCCCATAAACACTGAGAACACTGCGGCCTATGCAGAAGTGCTCACAGAAACCCTGCACCAGCATGTTAATAGATGCATAGATGCACAGTACTCATCAGGGAGAAGTACAGAACTAACTCAAAATCAAGTCACCCTGGTGGAATCACAGAATCAGTAGGCTGTATAACAAAAGGAAGAAACTCATGGCAAAACTTAGACAGTTCAGCACACAGCAGGATAAAAGCACTCTCATCAAAGTTGTGTCTTTCGGCTTTTCCCGGTTAAGGGTCACCACAGCGGAACTCCGGTCCGCTAATGATTGGCAGTAGATTTTTACATGCCGAGTTGCTGGCCCTGACGCAAAACCTTCAACGAAGGTACGCCCATTCATGCAGGTCTCCACACAGAAGACGCTCTAGCTGAGAATCGAACAGGACGTCTTACTGTGAGGCGACAATGATACAGCAGCACCACCACCGCAGTTCATCAAAGTAAATAAATAAAAAAAAAAAATCAGATGACAGGTGAAGTCTACCAAAGCCAGATTTGAGGTAAGCTCGGGCTCCCAGGCCAAGGACCATCACAAAGCATACTTTAGCTATGTCCACAACCTCAAAGCCAAGATACAATTGTGTGCACATCTCATTGTAAATGGAACCACCTATAATGAGGCAGAAGATAGAGCAAACCTCCTAGCTGATAAACTGACCCCCAACTTTATTAGACTTCTATCAGGAAATACCATCAAATATTAAGTACCTCTACTGTCACTAGGGAACAGGTCCTTAATGCTGCATCTAAGACCAAGTACACTGCAACAATGGGCCCAGACAATATTTCAGCATGCCTTCTAAACAGCATGAAACATGACCTTTCACGGCCTCTAGAATTACTATTCAACTGTAGCCACCAAACAGGCTTCATGCCTCATTAATGGAGAACAACAGCAGTCATCCCTTTGCACAAAGGTGAGCTAGCTACAAACTCTGCAGACTACAGACCCAGAAGTCTCACTAGTCTGATATTTAAAGCCATGAAAGGAATTATCATGAAAATGACCAACATAGATGTAGTACACTTCCAGACACTGGACCAAACCTAGTTTGGTTTCATCAAGGGCAGATCATGCCTACCCAACCTGGTGGACCTAGTTGAGAAGGTAACCAAAGCAATGGATGAGTGAAACGTTTTTCACACTGCCTACCATGGCCTGACAAGGCATGTGACACTATACCTCCATAAGGTATGGTTGACAAATTCAAGAGGTTATGTACAAACTAGTATGTCAGACAGTGGATAGCCAAGTGGCTCACAGACAGGGCCCAGGAAGTTAGCATTGGGGGAGTCCACCTCTACACACAGGCCAGTCACAAGTGAACCCCCTCACAAATCATTCCTTGGACCTCTACTTTTTAGGCATTTAATTGTCTGAAGTCAAGGCCACTGCCATTGGTCTCTGGCTGACTAGATTTGCAGATCCCCTTTGGGAAAAAACATGTACCCATGAATTACAACATAGGTGGCAGTACACTAAACTCTGAAAGTGTGATGAGAGACTTAGGGACACAGGCGGACAGTGGTCTCACCTTCGATAACCACATCGCCACAACAGTCAGGAAATCCTTCAATGTGACACACCTCATCACTAAGGGTGTTTCATCCAGAAAAAAGGAGGTCATTGTCCCACTGTACTCATCCCTCATTAGACCCATTATAGAGCACAATGCCCTGTTTGGTATGTACCTCACAAGACATCTGCAACAGCTGGAAAGGCCGCAGAAATACCTCACTAAAAGAATCACAGGCCTAAAGCAGATGCCATATGCTGACTATCTAAAAAAACTCCAGCTATACTCTGTGGCATATCATCATCTCTGCTTAAAATACAAGGCCATGTAAGACCCTGAGCTGTTGGACATGCTCCACTTAAAGAAATCCCAATCCCTCAGAGCCACACACTCCAGAGATCTCAACCTTGTCATCATAATGAACAAAACATGCTGGAGGGATAGGTTCCTGACCCAGAGACTCCCCATACTCTGGAATAGACTGCCCATACATCTCAAGCAGAGTGCCTCCTTGGCCCTCTTCAAAAGGAACCTTGACAATTGGATGGGAGATAGGAAATTCACCCCGGGATCACATCAGTCACCCTGCTAGACAAGGGTCCAGGGAAGTAAATAGTGTGGGAAGAAATATCCAGGGAATTGTTATGGCTAGGCTTGTATAGGCCCTAGGGCCAATAGCCTAGTACCAACCTATGAACCTATGACTGCAAATTAGGAGTTGTCATTGAATCTCACACTGATGCAAATATTCTCCAGGAGGGGCTAACACAGATATGCAACTGGTAGAGCCACAGCCTAACACTAAATGCCAAGAAATGCACAATACTATGCTTTGGGAAGTCATTCACCCATGGAAACTATCATACTGACAGCACACCTCTAACAGTTGACCCAGTAGTCACAGACTTAGGGAAACACATAAATAGTAATCTAGCCTTTGACTGTCATGTGTTTACAATATTTGGGAAATCATTCTATGTTGCACAACTTATAAACAAAGGCATGGCATGTAAGTCCAAGGAAGTCACTGTTCCACTGTATTTGGCATTTATAAGACTTATCACGGAGTGCAGTGCCACATTTGGTATGTACCTAACCAGGCATATCTGACAATTGGAACATCCACAGAGGTTCCTCACTAAACCAATACAGGGCGTATGTAAAATGTCCTATGCAGACCACTTCAACGCCCTATCACTGTATCGTGTCCTACAGCCTTTGGAGGTGAGCTGTATGCTTGCCATACATGGCATTGTCAGACCCGACTGTGGACCTCCTGCATGTCCGCAAAACAACTAGCACCAGAATTACCCATTCTACAGACTTACACCTTGCTTGTGGTATTAATAGCACATGCTGGAGAGACAGGTATGTATCCCAGAGACTACACCCTATATGGATCAGGCTCCCCATCCATGTGAAGCAGAGTTTTACCCTAAAGCAAATCAAGTGTAAGCTACACACCTGGATGGGGAACAGGACAATCATCCCTGGTCTGGGACCTATGTCTCTAATGGATATAGGGAAGCTGTAAATGTTTTTTCTTCCAGACCCCTGCTTTTAAATGTTTCATCTCCTAAAACTCTGATTACACTTATCAAGGGTATCAGACCTTGTCAGAGATTTGGGATGCATGACTAGGCTTAAAGAAGCCCTTGTGTTTGATAGCCTAGTAAATACCTATGAATCTATGAAACCACAAACATACTGTATTACCTTTCTGATGAAATTTCTCTCCTGGGCTGATGTTCAATCCTGTGCTCTGACATTGATGGGTTGATTGTAGATATGTACCCCCAGGTGCATCCAACACAATCTTGAAAGTGAAACGTAAACATTTCCATGAGACACATTTCATTGTGCGACTCCACAGCCCTTACAATAGCATCCATCGAAACATACACAATTTATTATGCTATACACATTGTAAATGGCAAAGTACATCTGTAAATGACCAGTACAAGTAGCATGTCAAGAGCAACAATGGATGAAATTAATTCATACTAATGTAGATAATCACCCATTGCATCAGCCACATAGCTTTATTTCCCTGCATCCATGAAAAAGATGAAAGATGTGGCACAGTTATCACTTGTACAGGGTGTTGTGTGGGGGTGCAGTAAGCCTAGGCTGAGCCAATAGGCTGGCAAGCATGTGTGTGAGTCAGGAAGGGAAGCAGGCAAGATGGACCATGGAAATGTTGCGTGTGGGTCAGTAGGTGCCCTCAATGTGACAGTGTTGTGTGAGTGTCTGCATGAACACAGCCAAGTTCAGTGCTAGCTCCACATGTCTGTATGTTAGATAGCTTTACAGCTGACAGTTCATTGTCTCCACCCCCAAAAATGAGAACTGACTCTGCCAGGAGTTGCACTGGCATCTCCATGCCCAAGGTCAAATGCTGTGCTACTACCTGAGGGTGACTGATGTCTGCTTGGAACATGCCCTCCACGGGAATGCCAAGGGCCATGAACCCATGGTCTGCTACATCTTGGTGTGGACAGCACACTCCCCTCTGGAGCACTGGATGTACTGCCACTACAGAAGTGTGACTGTGCATGACCACATTGACTCTCAGTAGATGTAGTTGCTGACCTATGCCCATGAGGCTGACACTCAATTCCAAAAAAGCTCAAGCCTTCACAAACGGGTGCTAGATTTATTTTTCAAACTGCAAGTAAGCACTTTTGTTCCAAAAAGTATTTACAAGGAACTTCATTAGACAATTACAAAAAAATGACTGCGTGGTTAAATACTTTTAAAGCATGACATCACTTCCTGACTCATATTTAAAAGCAAAGTGTCTTACTTACACATAAAAAGATGTGATTTAAAAACATATACAAAACACATTTTTTTACTTTCTATAGTTATCACAGCAATATTTTAAACTTTTTCCTTGATGTGACTTCTCTAACTTGAAGCCGCTATATAATGACAGACATCAAAATTTCAGACTTCATGCCCTTCAGACAAATGTGTACTAGTACAAAACACATTATTCTAGCAACTTTAACTATATAACAAGACATATTTTACACTTTGTCCCTGAACTTATTCCTCCCTAACTTGAAATCACTAGATAATGACATAGACAATGTAAGTTTCAGACTTCATATCCTTCATACTAAAAAAAGTTGTGATAAAACAAAATTTATAATTATTCTTCTTATTATTGTATTAACACTTACTACTTGATGGTTATCTACAGAAGTATTGGCAATATGTACCTGCTCATCTGCTAAGTCAGGAATACCATTGACAGACATAGTCATTATGTTATATTTTATATATATATATATATATATATATATATATATATATATATTAGAGACCACTGTGAAACCAATGCATTAGCTAAACATATCACACAATATCCAAATCACAGTTTTAAGTTTATAGTTTTAGACATAGTTAATCCATCACATGAGGGGGTGCATGGTCATATCTCCTTGAGCTGGCAGATCCGTTTGGCTTCAGTACACTGGCCTGGACTAAATGACAGCATGTCTACAGCCAGTATTTTAAAACTGAAAGCCCTGAATAGATAGAATTATTTATAGTAGTTCATTTTTAGTGAGAATTTCATATGTATAAAAGTAGTATGAAGGATATGAAGTCTGAAACTTAAATGTCTCTCTCATTATCTAGTGATTTCAAGTTCGGGAGGAATACGTTCAGGGGCAAAGTATAAAATATGTCTCGTTATATAGTTAAAGCTGCTAGAATAATGTCTTTTGCACTAGTACACATTTGTCTGAAGGGCATGACGTCTGAAAGTCTGATGTCTGTCATTATATAGCGGCTTCAAGTTAGAGAAGTCACAGCAAGGAAAATGTTTAAAATATTGCTGTGATAACTATAGAAAGTAGAAAAATGTGTTTTATGACAGCATGCATTTTCTGAAGGATTATTAAGTCAGAAAATTCATATGTATGGAAATGTTATGAATACACATCTTTTGTATTTGTTTTTTAAAATACTTCATAGTTTTTAATGTCAGGGTTCATGTTTTACTATTCATGTACATTTACGTTTCACTTTTTCTTAATGTATATGTTTTTAAATCACATCTTTTTATGTATAAGTAAGACACTTTGCTTTTAAATGAGTCAGGAAGGGATGTTAAAGGTATTTAACCAGGCAGTCATTTTTTTTATAATTGTCTGATGAAGTTCCTTGTAAATGCTTTTTGGAACAAAAGCGCTTACTTGCAGTTTGAAAAATAAATCCAGCACCTGTTTGTGAAGGTTTAAGCTTTTTAATACGCATTCTAAGACTGATAGTGTACGATCTGTCTCAAACCTACCTCTTTCCACTGTGTCAGTCAACCATTCCAGGCTATCAGCAACATGGTGGAGGCAGTCACAGATGTCAGACTGTGCTGCATCCATAACCCTGAGCATTCATTGGGAGTCCCCTTCTGAACATGCCTGTGCCTCCAATACGGCTCTAAACATATGCTGAGTGACACACAATGAGAGAGCTGCGACAGGTGGTGGAGGGACAGTAGGCCTCCTATGAGCACCCCTATCAATCCACCTATGTGGAACCTTGCCAACTGTTTGTCTATGGCCATTGTTGACAGTCACTAAAACCACAGTAGCCATACTTCCCTGTTCAATGTCCCCACCCTCCAACTGTCCAATATCTTTGACCTCAGGGGACTGGGTATGCACAGGCATACTGGCTGTGTACAGTGATAATGAGGATGGATGAGGGATATCAACTTCTGTGTCTGATTCAGCCTCTGCAATCCCAAGCTATGCCTCAATTTGGCCACCTTTATCATCAGAGTTTGGAGAGACACTGACATTAGGTTGTGAAGGTGACAAAGACCAACCTCCCTGGTCACCTGTGATAAAAAGGAAAAAGCAATACATTAATACCTGCACTTCTATGCTCTGCAGTATTATGGTGCAATATACGTTAAGCTGTACACACTGCTGTCACTATTTCATACTTGTATAACCCCCAACCTCACATAGCAGTACACGAGGACATTATTTTCTAACCCCAGTCTGTAATTATTTGGAAATAATTATTCATTAAACAAAATCTCATGAGCAAAACATAAATTATGTACACTGTTGACATTCTGCAAAAATCTGCATAGTTTACAGTTATGGCAATCTGTAATGTCCTGACAATACTGTCAAGTCAATCATTGTAGTCACACCTACAAGGCAGCGGTATGATGCTACACTGTGGACATTCAGAAAATATTTGTCCATTTGGCAATCATGCAGACAGTACATCAATCAGGCCAGCAGGCCTGGGATGATACTTTAGAGAATACATTGAACTATATCTACATCTCTGACAAAACAAGTTTTGTGCTTACCAGCAGCAGGAACATGGCCTCTTCTAATTCCTGATGGTCCTGAAAAAATTTGAGGAAGTAGTAATGGCAACAGCACCATATGTTACAGTACAACAGGAGTAATATGTCCAAATATCTCACATTTACAGTAGCTGCTATGTTAATCTCTACATGAGCTTAAAACTGCAGCTAACCTCCTTCCCCCCATAAAACATCCAACACCCATGTAAAACTATATACACCTTGACACGCTGAATGCAACAGTATTCCAATGCTGATCTAACTAAATATATCTGGACACTCCCCTTGAGAGGAACGGGTGGCACCCACAACCACAATATATTGGCTGATGGATGCCTGGGAGCTGACCTGTGTTTCAAGGTTTGCCAGGAATTTTTCTGTGGCTGAGAGGGGTTGTTCTGCTGCAGGCCCACCATCAGTGAGCTGATGATCCTTAGCCACGTCAGCTGCACATCTGCATGCTAAATTTATCATATCCATGGCACGGTGTTGCACCTGGTCATACGTACGATTCTGGTGATCCATGGCATTGATGTTATGCACCAGTTCATCCCAAAGGGCTGCATGCTCTGGCCTACTTGCCCTCCCTCTGGACAGCAGGACCTGGTAATGTTGAAGCAAAGCCTCACTGATAAGATTGTTTTCTGCCTCAGTAAATGGTGCCCTGCGAAGTGCATGCATGATATTTCCTGAAATACAAATAAATGAGAACACATGGCAGGATCACATACATGGAAGCACAGTATGTAAAGATACAGCAATAAAGGAAGGCTTTCAGTATTCACCGCTTGATTACACATCTCATATTCAACAGTGTGCCAAACATACAAAAGGTGTGGACGCAACTAGAATAGTAGCAATAGTGACCTATTCCTGTTTGTGCCATGACAGATACTCAAGTATGATCAAACATCAAAGGAAGTAGCTAGGAGACCTGTGTACCTAGTTATCACAAAGCATTATACCGTTGTTGTACTCTACATCCTCTGTATGTGTAACACAGCTGGAGATTAATGCCATGTCATCAGTACAGCTCTAACAAAGACTTAATGACGTAATCCCCTTTTTCCCTAAGTATATTCAAATGGGTTAACTTATCTCAAAAGACTGAAATATCGAATTTCACTATTTCGAGACTATAAAGTTGAATGTTCATAACAGCGAAAGTGCGTAACTGCAAATCCATAAATGTCGAATTCGTGATTATGGTTTTACGGTACGTGACGTGGAATGTATTGTGCGGATGGTGTATGGTTTAGTGTGTGGATTTAGGTGGAATTTAAGGTAAGTGACAATTTTGTAAGGGTTTGGGTAGATGTTTGTGTATGTAAGTGTGTTTGGAAGTTGTACATGTGGGTTAGGGTAGGCAGGTAAAAGTATGAGTGTTAAAGTGTTGAAAGTGGTGGTGTTTGTATGTGATGTGTGCGTTTGAGGGACTATAGAATGTCTAGTTGTGAGTTTACTGTCTTTTTCTGTTTGGTGCAATCTCAGAGTTAGTATATATAAGTAGAGGGGGTGTGGGGGGGTGCAGGGGCGCTCAACCCCTGCTTATTTGTAGTGTAGGTTTGTTACTTTGTGTTTGTATTTTGTAGTGTGGGTAGGCTGGTGTATGGTGTGTTTAACTTCGCGATTTTGGGGTTTCGGTATTTTGCAGTTTCAGCTTTATAGTCTCGACATACTGAAATTCAATATTTCAGTATTTTGAGATTATAAAGTGAATCCATTCAAACATAAGCATGATGTTGGAAACAACATGTTTACATACCTGATGGAGTAGAATACTCCTCTGTTGTAAGATACTGCTATATAAGTAATGTGTCAATGAGTTAACCATACAAACTAACTCTCATACACTCTGGTTCCCCTAGCTAGAAGTTTGCCTTTTTAAGATGGTTCTCATTAGCAGGTGATTGCATCTGAACCAATCTGTAGTTCAGAAATGCTACAAGCAGCCTACACAGCTGATTATCAGTATAGTCGGCCAATCCCACACAACTACTCAACAAGATATAAGACCTCAGTGTAGATTCCATCCCTTTCTCATATGTTCGCTTGGAAATCACTGCGGTACAGATACATCAGCACAGAGAGAATGCTTGTAGCAGCTGCTTTTTACATACATGTGTGTGCCACAGGCTGAAGCTGCTGCTGCAGCAAATAGGCATAGACAGAGAGGCTGAAGACTGTGCAGGACAACACAGAAGAGTAACTGTCAGACCTGTGGCAGCCTTGATGAACAGCTAGAGCCAAATTGAGGGAACTTATCCCACTGGAGATTAAGGTATGTCTGTAAGGGAAGTATGTTAGCCAAACGTATCATTAAAAGAGTAAAAGGCAACATGTTTGGTGTGTCCTAGAACAAGGTAGGAGGTACAGCAACCATTATGTCAACTAGTTGGATAATTGCCAAGTCGTATTATGTCATGGTTGTCATCTGGAACATGTCTGCTGGCAACCCTTGCTTCTAGCACGACCTTCGTATATGTATATTACTTGTGCAGCTGTGGTTGTCTATAATATTACTAGCAAATCATTGTGGACTGTGTTCTGATACTACTGGGAAACATTTGAATTACTTCCTTCAAAATCCTCCAGGAATTCATGCTAATGCATAACTTGACATTCTATGTAATTTATAGGGTGGTAATGGGAATAACTGAAATGTGGTCCTATCTGTAAGCCTTTGACATCCATTATTTAGAAGCAGACATTCCATCTGTACTGTTTTGGGTGGATAAACAGGTGATGAGACAGTCATACATATCACAATTTACAATGGTGATGTATATATACATATATTTTAAATACTAGACACAGCTTATTTGAACCCAGGACCACGAGGACCAAAACTTAATGTTTTTAAAGCATTTAACAGACTGAGCCACACAGCCACTGTTATATATCAGGTGTATTTTTACATGTAGATATAATTGCACACTTATATACTGTTACATACCTCATTTACATCTATTAGTACGTGTATGGCTTTATAGTGATGTATTCCTCTACCAGAGTCCCAGTTAAATTCCTATTTTTCCATTAATCTTTTAGCAGATTTGTTGTGCAATGCTGCGTGATGCCCTGAGAAAATAACAACTACTATGTTTCGCTTAAAACACCAGTGCTAATTAACTGGCTGTGTGGCTTGGTGGGTTGATGCACTGTTGTTCAAGTGAAATGGTACTGGGTTCAAAATAGGGCATAGGTGTACTTTCTGAAAATAATTAGTATGCTTTCAGATATATGTAGTAGTACACTGCCGTTTAGCATCGGTTAGTGATGCTGTGCTATGCACAGCATCACTCAATAATTATTTAAAGAAAAGATAATTAGGGAGATAGGACAGTGGTGAAATGGGGTGCAAGCAGGGGGAAAAACATAGTGAAAGACAAGTAGGAATGTGCAGAAAGGGTGTAGGAAAGAACCACAGCTATCCATTTCTTCAACAGCAACTGTGCACTTGCAAAAATTTTTAGCTGAATTTGGACTGTCACCCCCAGAGAGATGGGTGATGATAACATAAGTGCATTGTCAAAAGATTTGACCTACTTAAGTGTGCTCAGTGGACATGTGTGTGAAATGGAGGGCTATGTATGGGACAAATTTATTTTGGGGGGACAGGTGCCCCCCCTCTTTTTTTTTTTTTTTTTTTTTTAAGGAGAGAGTGGAATGTTGGGGAAGGGGCATAGGTATGTGTGGGGAAGGTAAGTTGGGAAGGTGAGGAAGCATTTGCAGGCAGACAAGACAGCAGACAGCGTTGGGTGTGAGAGACAAGAGTGAGGTGAACACCTTAGTTGGGGAGGGTGTTGGGGGATCCAGGTCTCATGGACGTCGGTAGCAGTGTGACTCAAGTCTTCACTCATGGGACTGTCGGCACTGCACCTTCACTGCTTCTGTGGAGGCAGTGATCGATGCCGGCACATGGGACAGAATGCCCCATCAGGATGTACAGCATGCTCTCCATGCACCAATAGTTTGGTGCACAATACTACGCACCATGCCAGTCAGTTTATCTCAGGTGACAAACGCATCCCCTCCTCCTCCACTCCCAGAGGGGGGCACACCCCCATCCTGTGGGGTGGAACTACCTGATGGAGCAGGTAATGAAGGAGCAGCAGAGGGGGTACCACCAGACTGCAGCCCAGATGTGCTGGGCCCTGGTGCCTCAGTCAGGGGAGCCAAGGTAGGTGGATCATCGGGAACTGGCCTATCTTGTGCTGTGGTAAATAAAATATGAACAGAAAGGAAAAATAAACATAACCCAAACAAATGTAATTAATAACATAGAGAAAACAACAATAAGTAATGGAAACAAATTGAAAATAATATAATGAGGAACACAATAAATAATGTAAATGATTTTTTTTAATAGCAAAACAATATTAAATTATACATAAGGCCAACATAAGAGGTAATAACAAATGATATGATAATATCAAATGATAATAAATATATTGATTAAATAAATAAAAGAAAAGAAGGGGTGGAGTGAGAGAAAAAAGAACATTAGTAACTTCACAGATAATATAACTAAACATACCACTACATACTTCTAGATATGTTAGCTTTCACTTGTGAGACCACTGACTGTAATGCCATTTATTATTGGAAATACTACCTCTTCTTTACACACACACTATACTAAAAATCATATTGCATCCATCAATCATTCAAAGTTGCTTATATTGTATATAAAGAGGTTATGTACTCACCATAATGTTCCATCTGAGTAGTTAGACTTCATTTGTCATCAACCTGTGGGTTTCGGATCCGACATGGATCCAAGCTAAGCTAAAATCCGAGCTCCAAGCTTCTCCCCCTTACCCATACTACACTGCAACCTCCTTCCAACCCTCAGATCGAGTTTGCCACCCACAGCATGACACACATCAACCCAAGAGAAATAAACTGACCTGATCACACAGACTAAGCTTACAATACCCAGTAAGTCTGAGTCCAAGGACTATCGCAAACCACTAAGGTCAGGGGGAAGGAGGGAGGGAAGGTTGATGACAAATGAAGTCTAACTACTCAGATTGAAAATTATGGTGAGTACATAACTTCTTTATCTGAAGTAGTTAACTTCATTTGATCATCAACCTGTGGGACAGAATCACCAGCTACCAAAGACCTCGGGAGGCCCTTATGGAAGGATGTTCCGGAGCACTGCAGAACCAAAAGAAGCCCTTCCTCTAGATACCATGTCCAACTTATAATGAGTAATAAAAGTCAGAAAGGAAGCCCAGGTAGCCGCTGAACAAATGTCATCCAGAGAAACTGTGGACCAGAAATCTGCAGAACTAGCCACAGAACAAGTAGAATGAGCATGAACTCTGGTTCTGGTAATCCATGGTCCTTTACACTTGCAGAATACAAAGTGAAATCCATCTAGCAACAGTCACCTTCGAAACTGGTTTCCCCAAAAAGGGCTTGGCAAAGGAAGCAAATAACTGATCAGACTTACGAAAGGGCTTAGTCCTGTAAATAAAAGCGTAACTGTCTGTGGACATCCAGCAAATTAAGTTTTATTCCCCTTTGTTTTGAAAATTAGGGAAAAATACTGGGAGATTAATAGACTGATTGATATTTGACTCTGAAGGGACTTTAGGGAGGAAAGAAGGATTTGTCCTTGGAGAAACCCTATCCTTATGAAAAACTAAGTGTGGGGGTTTTATACACAAGGCTTGAAGTTCGTACACTCTCCTGGCCGAGGTGATAGGCACCAGGAAAGCTGTCTTCCATGACAAGAATTTTAAATCAACTGACGCTGCGGGTTCGAACGGAGGTGCAACTAAGGCCTGAAGAACCAAGGTCAAATCCCACGGAGGGGAAGGATGCTTAATCGGAGGTCTCAGCAAAAAAGTGCCTTTGATAAAGGTCTTACAAATCCTAGAAGCAGCTAGTGAACCTGAATTTTCTCCTACATGAAAATGGGATATAGCCGCCAGCTGGACCTTAACAGTGGAACAGCTGGCCCCCTGCTGGAAAATCTGAGACAGAAATTCTAATACCGCTGGAATTGGGGTGGTAAATGGATCCAAATCTCTCTGAGAAGCCCAGATGGAAAAATGCTTCCATTTACTACGGTACACCTTTCAGGTGGAGGACTTGTGCGCCGCCACCGGAATGGACTGAACAGGAGAAGAGAGTCTGGGAGCCCTGGCAATTAGTGGAACTGGAGCAACCAAGCAGTAAGTTTGAGGCTGTCCTGATTTGGAGGAGGAATTCTTGAGGGATGACAAATGAGATCTGGAATGGGATCTAATAAACAGGGCGGAGCTACTAGATGAGACCGTAGGCAAGGGAACCAAACTTGACGAGGCCAGAATGGGGCTATGAGGATAATCCTGCTCCCCAACTGATGAGCTTTTTGCAAGAATTTTGTCATTAGAAGTAGTGGGGGATACGCATAAAGAAGACCAGGTGGCCAAGCATGGACAAGAGCATCTCTGGGGGCTTCCCCCCAAGGGGGAATAGAGTGAAAAATTCGCTGCACTTCGCGTTGGATGGCGATGCGAAGAGATCGCAGCAAGGCTGACCCCATTTGAGTAAGATCTGTTCCGCTACACAAGGGTTCATAGACCACTCGTAGGGTAAAAGGATAGTCCTGCTCAGTTTGTCCACCAAACTGTTGGACCAACCCGGAATGTGCGTTGCTATCAGAAAATGGTTGGTTGAGATCGCCCATTCCCACACTCTCATGGCCTCTTGACAAAACGGGTAGGACCTGGTTCCCCCCTGTTTGTTGATATACCAGACCACTAACACGTTGTCTGACTGAATTGCAATCATTCCCAGAGGAAGAAAAGCATGAAGGGCCTGCAACGCCAGAAGGACCACCCTCATCTCTAGGACACTGATGTGCAGAACGGTCTCATTCGGGGACCACGTGCCTTGGACAGTCCTGCCCGAGCAGTGCCCCCCTAGATGGGAGGCATCCGTGGTCACCGTGGCTTGGGGCGTGGTCGCAGTAAAGGGGCATCCTTCCCGAAGGTCACAGGATTGAAGCCACCAGATGAGGGAAGTCTTGCACACCTTGCTTAGAGGAATCAGATAACTTAAGGGCTGGTATAACAGAGACCACTGAACTTGTAACATCCACTGTAACACTCATGTGTAGACATGCACAAGGAACCAGATTTATAGCCACTGCCATGGACCCTAAGGCCCTCAGAACTAGTTCTGCTGGGGGTGAAGATGTCTGAAGAAGTGCCAACACATGGAGGGCCAGGTTTCAAAGTCTGTCTGGAGTCAAAAATACCTTGGCCTGGAGAAAATTTATTCTTGCCCCTATGAAGTCCAGAATCTGAACAGGCTGAAGACAGGACTTTGCAATGTTTATCGTGACACCCAGTAACTTTGACTGCTGAAGGAAAGAATTTCTGGCTTGAACAAGTTGATGCCTGGAGGGGACGGTGAAGAGCCAATCGTCCAGGTACGGAAAGACCTGAATGCCCTGAAGTCTCAGGTGGGCCGCTACAACTGCCATAACCTTGGTAAAAACTCTGGGGGCTGTGGTGAGATCAAAGGGTAGGACCCTTAACTGGTAGTGATTGGCTCCATGCCAAAAGTGGAGAAACCTCCTGGATTGCCTGTCCATCATAATGTGGTAGTAAGCATCCTTGCGGTCTACAGAGCACATGCAGTCTTCCTCCTGCAAGAACGGGAGGATGGATTGTAAGGTAACAATCCGGGACTTCTCCTTGGCAACTTATCGGTTCAATGTGGATAGGTCGAGAATCGGCCTCAAGTCCCCCGTCTTTTTTGGCACCAAAAAGAACCTGGAATAGATGCATCATCTGGACTGATCTGGGGAGACCGGCTGGATTGCTCTTTTGTTTAGCAGCTTTTCTATTTCCAAAGCTGCCACCTCCCTTTGAGCGGGTGTAACGTCTGGGAGGTGCTTTGGAGGTAAGGGACTGGTCAGAAAGGGAATGGAATAACCTCCGGATATTATCCAAAGCATCCAGCGATCTGACGTTATGGACTCCCATTGAGCTAGGTGCTTCAAAAAATGCCCCTGACTGCCTCCAGAGTGGAGCAGTCAGGCAACGTCTCAGGGCTGCTGCGCAGGTCGATCCGAGAATGGTTCCCATGACCCAAAATTCTTTTGTTCCCCTCTGCCTCTGGGCCAGCATCCACCTTGTCCCCCTCTGCCTCTAGGGGAAAAGGTGTCCAGAGTGTCCCAGGAATGCTGAGACTTCCAGAACCACAATTTTGTTTTGCCCTCGCTGATTCCTGGAAAAGGACCTTTGAGGGTTAGAGAAGCAGATCCTGACAGCCGACAACATCTTTCCATCCTTTTCACTCTGGACTAGCGTATCTTGGACGGTCTTCCCAAACAGGGTCGAACCATCAAAAGGGGCATTTGCGAAGGATGCCTTGAAAGGCTCTGAAAAATCGCAAAGCCGGAGCCAGGTGTGATGCCTCATGGCAATGCCAGAGCTGGCCACCCTAGCGGCTCCCTCGGTGGCATGAGAGAGTAGGTGCATGGACGTGTTAGTCACCGACTTAAGAGTGGCCATATGTGCCGAGAATGAGTGTTTATCCTTGGCTGAAATGGACTCCGGGGAGACTCAGCATACTCTTTCACGAGGTCGCGCTGAAGTCTGATCACGTGGGTCATGTAGTTCAGTGCCCTTATGGCAAAGGTAGCTGAAGCATACGTCTGCTTTCTGAGTCAATCCATTGCCCTAGACTCCTTGTCTGGAGGATGGACCGAGGAACTCTCCTGCGCCAGTTCCTCTTCAGTGGCCACCGCCACCACCATGGCATCAACTGGGGAACCCTTACTCCATGCAGGCTTATCCATAGGAGAGCTCAAAATATTGTCTGGCCTTTTAGGTATAGGTTCTAAAGTGTCCGGCTCCTTTCAAGCTCTGGTGGTAATGAGGTCCACCAGAGGATCAGCCGGGGGACACCCAAGAGATAGATGGGCTTGCGTTGAACGCCTCCAGGAATACCGACTCGTCCGAGAAAGGCTTTTGGGCGGACCAACCTCCCCTCTGACGGAGGATTTCCATTACGTCTCCAAATGAGACATCTTTGGGAGGTGATCTGGGGGAGCCTTCCCCTTCCTCCAAGTCGGTATCCTCTGTGAGGGACTCTGGGGAGTCCATGTGCCTCCACTTGCACTTGCATTTGGGAGGAATCTCCTCGAGGGAGCTCTCCAGGGAGGGTTTACAAACAGTTTCATATTCCTCAAGGGGAACCACCTGGGGCGTATCATACACAGGCTATCCCTGAGAGGACAGAATGACAGAAGACACACTCAGCAGTGAAGGAGCAGGGACAGACTCCGAGGAAAGAGTGATGGGTCTCGATCCTCCTGAGAGAACCCTTCTCTACAATGAAGGCCGAAGGGGAACGGCTTCTCTAAAACTAGAAGGCTGAGTAACCATGCCCCTTTGATCCGACGAAGGGATCGAAGCCGAACCCGGAACAAACGGGCCCAGAGGAATGGTATGTCCCGACCATAACAGAGCCGATGGCACACTCATCCCCCCCCAGATCCGACACCCAAATCACGGCTCCGAGAGCTCAGATCTGACATAGGATCCGACATACTCAAAGGCAAGGCCGGCGTCGAGGTTGGGGGAACCACTGGCGCCGACCCCCTGACTCCAGGGCTCCTCAGATCCAGGGACTTCAAAACCCGGGGATGGATCGGAGAAGGAGCTATCAGGGCAAACATCGGAGCCAAACTCCCAACTCCGGCAGGAGGGGGAGCCAGCAACACTCCCATCTGCAACTGAGTCTGTATGAACCTTCTCATCATCTGGTCCATGTCAGTCTCCGAGGGGCTACTTGTAGATCTGGAGGATGCCACTGATGCCGTCCGAGAGGGCTGATGCATGGATGGCCTCAAAACAGGTCGAACCTCCTCCTCTGGCTCTGGAGAAAATCTAGGTGATTGGAGCCGAGGGGAAGACGGCTTAGATGTCTTGACTGGGTAGCAACTTTACCAGGACCCGAAAGATCAGACGGATCCGCAGGCCTCTTACGACCCCTCTCTCTTTTTGTCTGTCTCTCTCCCTATGTTTTTCCTTCCTGGCCTCTTTGTCACCCTGTTTAGAAACAGAGTGTGAGTCATGGACGGGGAGGAGGCCCTGAAGCTGATATGGCCACAGCCGTGGCCATAGAGGAGGGAGACGAAGAAGGAACAGTTTCTGCCAGGAGTAGCCCAGCCAAAATTAATTTGGTCCTGCGGTCCCACAGGACCCATGGATTAAAGGCTGCACATATTTTGCAGCCTGAAGAAAGGTGGGGAACCCCAAACACACAACGCACAGAGTGTGGCCAATAGCCGGGGACAACTTATGGCCACACTCTGTGCATTTGGAGAAAGTCGGCTTTTGAGGGTCCGACATCTCAACCTCCACAACAAAAAATAAGGCTAACTAAAGCCTTACCGACAATACACACACACACACACACACACACACACACACACACAGCAAAGGCGGGAAAGGGAGGCCTACACTAACAAAAAACACAAAGTCTACTTTTTTTGTACTTTCTGCACAGAAAACCTGGGGGGAGGAAAAGAGGGAATAGGCAAACACTACACACACACTAGACTAACTTTTCAACAGTTCAAGCAAGGAAACCCTACTCTACCTGCCTGGAGTTCAGAGATCACGTCTTGGTGAAGCCATGGCAAATGGGGGTGGTGGAAGGAGGATGCAGTGTAATATGGGTAAAGGGGGAGGAGCTTGGAGCTCGGCTTTTAGCTTGGAAAGCTGCCGGCTTGGATCCATGTCAGATCCAAAACAAACAGGTCGATGATCAAATGAAGTTAACTACTTCAGGTATGATGTTCCACACACATACCTCTTGACTTCTTAGCACGGGACCAAGCCAAATACAATGGTGGTACAAAGACACAACAACAGGGAATATACGTACATAGTATGCTCTTACAATAGTAGCAAGGTGTTCTGATAACAGATTTGCCATTAAATTTCAAGTGACATCATACATCTGCAAATCAGAGGACTGAGATTTTTTTCTGACATTGATCTTCAGCAATGTGGCAGAGGCTGGCCAGTAAAACAAGATCATATACCAAACAGACCAGACATATGGGGCAATAATCAGTACATTCTGCAAAAATCGTATCAGCTGAGAGGTATGTTCGTGTACACTGATTACACTTGACAGCTGGACAGTCATGGCACAGGCCTATGAGTGTGCACTTCACATGCAAGCATGGCTATGTTGCGTTTATGACATGCTAAAACACTATTTATTAATGCACAATTTCTCAGTTGGCTGGTGTGGGATTAAAACCCACAAGCAGTAACTACAGTAATACTGAACATTTTATTTGTAACAAAATTAATCAGAGCACCGTCTCCTTTTACACTTTGATTCATGTTGTTTCAAATCTCGCATTTACACACATGGATAGCTGTCCAGGACTTCTGTTAACTTACACATTTACACTTCATTTACTGACTCCAATCTACAGCATATTTCAGACAATGAGCAGACCACAACATTGACTGTTAATCTGGTATTCCACAACATTTATTGATGAAATGCTAAAAAGTACAGTTTTGTACCTACCATAAATGTAGATGTCCGAACAGGATAGCATCTGCAGTCCTAACAAATGGGTTGTCCTGTCATCAGGCAGCCCTTCGGTCGGCCGGATTCCAAAGTCTGGGTCTGGCCTCGGCTGGTGTCGCACTTCACCCGACGTCATCCCTGCTGGTCTTCGGGTATAAAGGCATCAGCCGACGCCATTTTCCTCAGTGTTTCTTGCCCCAGATGCCAGTTGCCCTCTTGGAAAACTAAATTTTGGGTAAATGCCAATGTTTCCAAAAAAAATGGTAGGCAAACACAAAAAATAAGCATGCATGTACATATATACAAACAAATACACCATAAGAGATCCCCCCCTAGCTAGCTATTAGGAGGGTAAATACCCTAGGAGTACCACAGAGGGGAAGGAGGGTGGGTAATCCTGACTGCAGATGCTATCCTGTTCGGACATCTACATTTATGGTAGGTACAAAACTGTACTATGTCCTTCAAGGATGCATCTGCAGTCCTAACAAATGGGTAGAATACCATAGCCAAACTAGGGGAGGAGGAAGAAGAATTATGGTGTAGTTAGGATCCCTTGCAATACAGCAGTGGCAAACCCTGCTCGGGATCTAGAGTATAGAGGTAAGTTGTAATGCTTGGCAAATGTATGCACGGAGGTCCAAGTAGCCGCCTCAATAATGTCCTTGGTAGCCACTCCTCGTAAGAAAGCTGTGGTAGTGGCTGTAGCCCTTGTAGAGTGAGGTCTTATGTTCTGTGGAATTTGCTTTCCATGGTAGGAGTAACAGAATCTTATGCAATTTCCTATCCACTTGGAGATTGTCTGTTTGGAAATTGCTTTTCCTTCCCTTCCTGTTGCATAAGCTACTAAAAGCTGGTCAGTTTTTCTATTGCCCTTGGTTCTGTCCAGGTAGTAGTGCAACTGTCTATGTACATCCAAGGTATGCAGCAGTCTTTCCCCCCATTCTGTGGATTGGGAAAGAAGGTAGGTAGGTGGATTGCCTGGTTTAGAGACACTCTGGATACCACCTTAGGCATAAATGTAGGATTAGTTCTCATGGACACTCTATCTTGATGGAAGATTAGGAAGGGTTGTACTGCCATTAAGGCCTGTAGTTCCGAAACCCTTCTTGCTGAAGTAATTGCCAGTAGGAAAGCAGTTTTCCAGGATAGGTGTTGAAGATTTGCTGTTGCTGCTGGTTCAAATGGAGGGAGTGTCAATTTTTCTAGCACAAAGTTCAAGTCCCATGCTGGTAATGGTGGTTTCCTAGGAGGTTTTACATTCTTGATTCCTCTGAGGAACTGCCTGAGTAGAGGATGTGAGAAGACAGGGGATCAAGCTGTATTCTGCAGAAATAGCTGATGCATGTATCTTGATGGAGGAATAGGACAGGCCTGTATGGAGAAGCTCTGCCAAGTACTCCAGGATGTTAGCAATATCTATCTTTGACACATCTTTTCCCTCTTTCAGTACTCCAAATGACAAACCTTTTCCATTTTCCTGCATAGTTCCTTCTTGTTGAAGGTCTGCGGGCCTCAAGGATAATGTCTTTAACCCTTTGGGATAAATCTGGGTTAGTTGCTGTTATGTAATGTTCCAGGCAGTCAGTTGCAGAGTTTTTAGGTCTGGATGCATGATGTTGTAGTCGTTCTGAGTTAACATCAAAGGCATCAGGGGTAGTGTCTACGTTCTCCCCCGAGACATGCTCCTCAGCAATGGATACCAGTGTTGTCTTGGCCAATTTGGAGCTATCAGAATTATCCTTGGACATTCCTCTTTGATTTTCAGTAGTACCTTGTGCATCAAAGGAAGAGGTGGAAATGCATATGCTGTCAGGCCTTTCCAACTGAAGGATAGAGAGTCCACCTTCCATGCAAGTGGGTGGTATGTCCTTGTGCAGAATTTCTTGAGCTGGTGATTGAGTGGGGATGCGAATAGGTCTATTTGTGGCATTCCCCATTTCTTTGTGATGGCCTTGAAGATGTCCGGGTGTAGCATCCATTCGTGAGCATCCGAGGTAGTTCTGCTTAACATGTCTGCTAGGATGTTTTCTTTCCGGTACAAATATTGCCTGTAACTGGATGTTGTAGCTCAGAGCCATATTCCAAAGGTCCAGAGTCATTCTGCATAGGGGTATGAATGAGTGCCTCCCTGTTTGTTGATGTACCACATGACTGTGGTGTTGTCTGTCCTTATCATTAAATGGCCTTCTTTGAGGAATGGTCTGAAATTCTGGATTGCTAGTTTTACTGCCAGCATTTCTTTTGATTTATGTGCAGGTGCAGCTGGTCTGGAGTCCATAATCCTTGTATGCATTTGTCCAGCATGTGTGCCCCCCAACCTAGGTCTGAGGCGTCCGTTGTGATGGTTTGGCTTGCTTGAAAGTTGTGGAAGGGCAAGCCTGGGTTTGACTGGCATGCTTGAGCCCACCATAGGAACTCTTGTTTCAGGCATGGGATTAGTGGTATTTCGGTTTCTAAGCTGTGCCTGTGTTGAGACCATAAATTCTTTAGGTACCACTGTAGCTTTCTCATATGCAGTCTGGCATGGGGGACCATGATTATGCATGATGCCATGAAGCCCAAGGCCTGCAGTACTTTCCTTGCTGTTAGTTTGTTCTGCTTTGTTAATGCCAAGAAGTAAAGAGGGAGTTGTTCTTGTTTTTCTGCAGTTAGGAATGCCATCTGTTTTACTGTGTCCAATTCCGCACCCAAGAATGTTCTTGTTTGGGATGGTATCAGTCTTGACTTTTTTAAATTGACTGTGTATCCCAGGGCTTGTAGTAAGCAAATGACTCTTTGTAAGTCTTTTGTCAGCTTGCTTTTGTTGTCCGCTTGTATCAAGCAGTCGTCCAGGTATGGGTAAATTTGGATTCCCTGTAGCCTGCAATGAGCGATTACTGATGCCAGGCATTTTGTGAATACTCTGGGCGCAGTAGATAAGCCAAAGGGCAATGCTGAGAATTGATAATGCTCTGATCCTGCAAGAAATCTGAGGTATCTTCTGCAATTTGGTCGTATGGGGACGTGCAGGTATGCCTCCTTGAGATCTAGAGTTACCAGCCAACACTCCTTGCCCAGCATGGGAAGAAGTTGCTGTAGGGTCAGCATTTTGAATTTTGGAACAATGATGAATGTGTTTAAGGCGGACAGGTTGAGAATAGGTCTCCAACTTTTCTCTTTTCTTGGTACTAGGAAGAGTCTGGAGTAGAATCCTCTGCCCTGTTCTGTAGGTGGTACCCTTTCCACAGCTCTCATCTTTGTTAATTGAGCTATCTGTTTTAGAGCTTCTGTTTTTTGGTTTGGAGGTAGGTTTGGCATTCCTCTTTTTTCTGGTAAGGTGTGGAAATGAAACCTGTAGCCTTGGTCTATAGTTTGCAAAATCCACTTGTCTCTTGTGATATAGTGCCAATTTTTTGAAAATAAGGCTAACTTTCCGCCTAAGGGTGCTGCTATTTGTTCCCTGGTAGGCGGTGTCAGAGCCAAGTCACTGTGATTGTCCTGTTGCAGTGGCAGCGGTTGTGTCTGTGCCTCGTTGGTTATTGCCTTGCCACTGGCGTCCTCTGTAGGCACCTCCTCTGGATTGATTTCTGCCTCTGGAATGTCTATTCCTGCCTCTCTGAGATTTAGAGGAGTCTGGAAAGGACCAATTTTTGGAAGGCCAGTTCCTGCTAAACCTTGGGGGCTGAACCTGTAAGAACTCTAACTGTTTGTACAGATTTTGCCTTCTCTTCCATTTTCTTCATTACTTGCTGGGCAGGAGAACCAAATAGACTGACCTTATCCATAGGAGCATCTAATAGCTTTGCTTTAACATGATCCGGCAAGACCTGTTCTTTCAACCATGCATGCCTTCTTATAACTGTGCCAGTCATGGCTGATCTAAATGAAGCCTCCAGTGCATCATAGCCACATTTTAAAGAATGGTTACTAACCTGCTGAATGTTATTCACCATTTCTAAAACATATTTCTTATCTAAGGAATCATCAGAGGACAGTTTCTTAGTTAACTGATCAAGCATAAACTCTTGGTATTGGATCATATGAAACTGACAGTTCAAAGCTCTAGCTGAGAGAGTAGCAGAGGTGTAAACTTTTTTCCCCCATCTCTCTGAGGACCTGGATTCCCTTTCAGAAGGGAGAGGGTTTTTTGCTGAGGTCGAAGCTACTGCCTTAGGCCCCTGGGAGATAGTCTCAGGATCTGCAAGGGGAGCCTTGTATAGGTGGTGATGAGTGTCCAGTACCCTGTAAAACCTATCGGGCTTGGCAGGGGCTGGAGGTAAAGTATCAGGAGCAGTGCAAACATCATTAAATGCATCATCCACAACAGGAAGAACTGGAGGTATAGCTAAGGGCCTATGTTGCGGTAAATGTAGAAAGGTCCTAAGCCTTTTTCTTGAATCAGAGAAATCTTGTCCCTGCCATTGGAATTGCTCTCTCATGGCATGTAAGGTTTCCCCAAAGGAAAATTCCTCTGGTGGAGAGGCAGAAGGAATAGATTCTTCAGCATCGGAATCTTCATAAGTAGAAAAAGGAGCCTCTGGATGGTCTGTATTGTCTGAATCATCAGAAGAATCATCTGAGGACACTGGCTCAGGGGGCTCTGCTCTAGGTCTCTTTTCTGGAGGCTGAGAGGCCCTGTCTGGGTGAGATTGGGATCCCCTTATTAAAGAGATGAGATCCTCTGCCAGAGTAAGCATTTGAGTACTGGAACTGGGCCTGTGTGAGGGGGGCTTAACAGGCACAGATTTAGCAGATTTGTCTGCTTTAGCCCTGGCAAAGGCCTTAATAGACATGGTTGCAGGAGGCCTAGCAGCACCACGTGCTGGGGTAGAGACATCCAAAGGGATGGTGTCCGATAATTCTAGAGGAACCACATTAATAGGCAAAACTTCAGAGGCCGATTCAACTAGGGTAGCAGGAGCCTCGGTAGTAGTCATGGATTCGGCTGAAGATTGACCCGTTTGCTTGGTTTCGGCCGAAACCGAGACACTCGCGTTTTGCTTAACCGTGGTTTCGGCCGAAACCGCGGACCGCGAGTGTCGGTCTTTTTCTTTGCGTTTCTTAACAATTTGAGAAGTCGGAGGATCCGACGGCATAATGTACGCAAAATCTGAGCCGAAAAACTGTTCAGCAAACTCCGACCGACGCCTAAGCGTTCATCGGTTGAAAGAAGCACAGGCTAAACAGGCTGCTATGTCGTGGTCTGGGCCTAAACAAGATAAGCAGTAAGAGTGGAAATCTTTATGAGGTATTTGTTTCCCACAAGTTAAACAGTTATTCACTTTTTCTGACATCGGCTGAGGCAAGAAAGAGTCCCCAACGGGGTACTTAGCTTTTTAGAAGTCTTCAAGTAGTATTCGGTAGTAGTAATCTCTGGATCTGACCGACCGGCACTTGCGAACAGCTTCTGCTTCGGGCGCCACGCGGCAAGAAAGACTGAGGAAAATAGCGTCGGCTGATGCCTTTATACCCGAAGACCAGCAGAGATGACGTCGGGTGAAGTGCGACACCAGCCGAGGCCAGACCCAGACTTTGGAATCCGGCCGACCGAAGGGCTGCCTGACGACAGGACAACCCATTTGTTAGGACTGCAGATGCATCCTTGAAGGACATCAGTATTGAATACTGCACAATTTATCAACTGGTTGGTGTGGAATTAGAACCCACAAGAAATGACTACAGGAATACTGAACATTTTATTTGTAAAAAAAAAATAAAAAAAAATTATCAAAGCACCGTCTCCTTTTACACTTTATTGATTCATTTTGTTTCATATCTTGCATTTACACACATGGATAGCTGTCTTCGACTTCTGTTAACTTACATGTTTACCCTATTCATTTATTGAATGCAATCTACAGCATATTTCATACAAGCAGACCACAACACTGACCTTTAATCTGGGTATACCACAACATTAACTACTGGTTGGAAGCCATGCTACACAGTACTGCATGCTTGCTTGCTTTAACTTCTCTTTCGGCTGTTCTTGTTAGGGGTTGCCACAACGGATCATCTGTTTCGATTTCTTTCTGTCCTTTGCATATTGCTGTGACACACAAACCACCTGCATGTCTTCTCTCACCACATCCATAAACCTTATCTTAGGCCTTCCTCTTACCTGGCAGCTCCATCCTTTTCCCTATATACCCAGCATCCCTCCTCAGCACATGTCCAAACCAACGCAATCTCGCCTCTCTGACTTTGTCTCCAAACTGTCCAACCAGAGCTGACCCTCTAATATACCGATTCCTAATCCTGTCCATCCTTGTCACACCCAGTGCAAATCTTAACATCTTTAACTCTGCCACTTCCAGCTCTGACTCCTGCCTTTTTGTCAATGCCACCTTCTCCAACCCATACAACATAGCTGGTCTACTACCCTCTTGTAGACCTTCCCTTTCACTCTTACTGGTACCAGTCTGTCACAAATCACTCCTGACACTCTTCTCCACCCATTCCACCCTGCCTGTACTCTCTTCTTCACCTTTCTTCCACACTCACCATTAGTCTGAACTGCTGATCCCAAGTACTTAAACTCATCCACCTTTGCCAACTCTACTCCCTGTAACCTCACCATTCCTCTATCCTCCCTCTCATTCACACACACATATTCTGTCTTAGTCCAGTGCTTTCGTGCCAGTCCCAAGCCCAGATAAATGGGGAGGGTTACGTCAGGAAGGGTATTTGGTGTAAAACCTCTGCCAAATAACATATGCTTGCTTTAACATACTTTACCAATTCAGACATGCTCTGACACATTAATGAAAGTCCATGATGTCCCAGATATTTCATACATCTTTATTTTACTAAGTTATGCTTTAAGTTACTACTTTATTTTTTAGGTACCATGTGTTTTGCTCATCCTGGCCAAATGTCTTGCATGGGACTGGACATTGCAAGCCCTCTGCTCTGCAACTGTGGTAAGAGAAGGAAACCATTATGCATACCAGTTTTGCACAGATTCAGCTTGTTTATAAATTACTAGGAAAACATACTATATCTGAGGGATGTTCCCATCTCATGCCTCTTGGATCCAGGTATTCAAGGTTCCCCTCTTCCTTCGATAGAGTTCATTATAATAGTGACGACACTGCTCGCCAGTTTAGGGGATACCAGTTGCGCTGGTCAGGTCCCTGGCCAAACTATCCCAGGCCTCATACCTGCATTCTGATCTCTGATAGATGCCCTGCAGCAGCTGGGGTCCATGGCTCTCTACTAAGAGTCCAATGAAAACACTAAACTCCTGCACACCCCATTGTTGTGCCCTAAAGCACACACCATCCTCCATGACAGCAGCCATATTCAGAGTCAAGGTCAGGCTCCAAGGAATAATGTGAAATTCCTGCCCATTGCCCTTTAAATAGGCTGCATTACCAGCACTGCACTACATAATTTAAATTTTAAAAATGCGTTGCATCGCTTAGCATCACACAAACTCACACAACCCATGTTTAAGTGTAGCTTAGCAATGCACAAACAGGAAAAGACCGCTGAACATATTTAAGCGATGCTTAGCATCATGCACCTTTTCTAAATTGAAAAATTGTTGAATTTAAAGTTAACCAATGTTTCAGTCACCAGACACAGTTTCACAGCAGTGTATGTAAAAGACATTACTGCCCAAGACTTGAACCTGGGACCTTCTACACTGTAGGTCATGACTCAACCTATACAGTCACTGGGATAGTGAATAGAATGCATATATCTTCAGATATACTTTGAAGGTGGTCTAAGCATAGCACAACTTCCCTGTGTGGGTTTGCATGTTGTTAAACATCACAGAACTACAGCAAATGAATGCATCCAGTTTCTACTTTTAGATGTCTAAGAGATTAATGCATGTGCGCAGTACTAAGCACAGCTAAATAATGCAGTGAATCTTGCAAACAAGCACATAAAAATAAAAAAATGAATGCATCCGGTTTCTATTTTTAGATGTCTAGCACATGTCTGATGTACGACTGTACAGAGCTAAGCATAGCTAACACGGCGCATCACGCAAACAAGCACATAAGTGTAAAAAAATTTAAAATAAATCCAACTTAGTGAAATAAAATGTCTTGTAGAACTTTCGGTCAAGGTTAATGGGCCAAAAAATATGTAGGTGTGCTGTTGGTCTTACATGGATTCAATATCCATGTTGTTCTGACCTCCCTTAGGTGCACACCACAATTAATATGCATGCTGCACTGCCGATGGAGAATCATGGCCATCTACATGGGTACATTCCATGTAGACTCTACATGGAGCATACACAGACTTTATTGGATCCTAGGGCCTGTTTTTTTTTCTTTCACTTCATATTGCAATTTCTATTTGTATTATACTAACTTAACTTTAATTTCTCTACAAACTGGCAACAGTTTTTCTAAATATTAAATTGTCATACACGTATCCATTCTTGGCTAATGTTTACACATTATATCTAATTCGATATATCTTTTAAACTGTATATATTTTTGTATTATTTTTGAGGACTGTAAAATTAATGTTCTTCAAATATTTTTCCAATACTTGGGGAGCGTTTCTCCTTTGGTCACCAATGAAAATGGGCACCAACCCAGTTGGACTTTCCCAGTAATCAAATGTCAATAATAAATAATTTTATAATCCCATTCATCACATATTTGATAACAGCAAATGGAATTTATATAACCATGTTCCACAGTTGTACTAATGCAATTAAAAAAAAAAAAGATTACAGGTTTTGTTTTTATAAACATAAAAAGAAGTTATGTATTCACAAATAACATTCCATCTGTGTTGTCCATTTTCACTCTTTCTCAACAATTGGTTTCACATCTGACTCAGCTGCTTTTTACAGCTCATGACTACTGGAAACTCTCAAGCTCCTCCCTTATCCATAATGCTCTAGTCCCTTACCATACCTCAGATGTTTGCAGGCCTTATAGCTTCATAGGAATATTAGAACATTAGTATGAGGAACCAATACCTGGAGCTCAAAGGAAGCAACATTGGGTCCCTTATTACTTTCTCATTCTTCCAGAAGTAATAATCTGAATGGTAAGGGATTGGAGGGAGGGGAGTTTCGGAAGAAAGAAAATGGACAAAACAGATGGGTGGTGGGTACATAACTTCTTTACCTGATGTCAATTTTTATTCATTCCTCAACAATTGGGAAAGAGTCCCCAGCTATCTGAATCCCTAGGAGGACTCTAGGGAAGGATATTCCTGAGCACTGTTGAGCCAAAAGCTGTTCTTCCCCTTGGGACCAGATCCAATTTGTAATGAGTAATAAAGGTATGAGGACTAGTCCAAGTTGCAGCCACACAGGTTTCGTCCATGGAAGACCTGGATAAAAATACTAATGTTACCATGGACCTGGGTAATGGGCTGTCAAAGATTTTGGTAAAGACGACCCCAATTTGTTATAAACAAAGGATGTGCAATCAGTTAACCATTTGGCTAAAGTTACTTAGCAACTGTTTTACCCAATTTCGACTCCACAAAAGAAACAACTTCTCCATTTTTCCAAAATGTTATGCTCTATGCAAACAGAAGCATAACTGTCTCAGAACATCCAACAAATGTAGCACATATTTTCCTTTGTTCATGAAATTTGGAAAGAAAACTGGAAGATTAATGGACTGATTGATGCTGAATTCTGACACCACCTTAGGAAGAAAGGAGCGGTTGGTTTGTAGGGCTACCATGTCTCTATGGAATATTAAATAAGGTGGCTCAGAAGACAAGGCTTGAAGTTCAGAAAGTCTTTGAGCAGAGGTTATAGCTATCAAAAAGATAGTTTTCCAGGCCAATAACTTTAGTTCACATTTTGCTGATGGTTCAAAGGGAGACTGACTCAAAGCTTGTAATACTAAATTTAAATCCCATGGTGGAGTTGGATTTTTAAAAGGTGTTCTCAGAAGAAGGGTAACCTTTATAAAGGCTACTGTAGCCAGGAACCCAAGACCTTTATGTATTGGTGCTGAAAAAGGGTCAATGTATGTTTGCTGCACACCAAAAACAAATCTTTCCCATTTATTTCTCTACATCTTCCTAGTGGAAGCTTTATTGGAAGACAAAAGTGTATAATGGACAGAGGAGGTGAGCCTAGGTTGCTTGGCTATCAACAGAAGTGAAGAAACCATGCAGTCAGCTTTAGGTCTGGGATGTCCGGGTGAATCATGTCTGATGAGTGAGATAAGAGGTCTATATCTGAACCCAGAATCCATGAAGGGTGAACTAGATGAGGCCAAAGAAAGAGAACCAAATCTGATAAGGCCAATAAGGGCAATGAGGATGACTTTGTTCTTTAATCAAGATGCTTTCTGTAGAAATTTGGGGATTAAGGGGGTTGGGGATATGTATAGGGGAGACCGTGAGGTCAATCATGGAGGAGAACGTCTCTCAGTGAATCCCCCGGTGTGGAGATCAGGACAAAGAACCTGCTGCACTTCTTGTTGATGAGAGATGCAAAGAGGTCACAGCAGTG
Organism: Protopterus annectens; assembly: GCF_019279795.1. Classification (NCBI taxonomy): domain Eukaryota; kingdom Metazoa; phylum Chordata; order Ceratodontiformes; family Protopteridae; genus Protopterus; species Protopterus annectens. The sequence goes on along the minus strand of NC_056747.1, from coordinate 117,831,075 downwards.
TTGGCCCCACTGGCAGAATATCTTTTCTGCAGCTCTCATGTTGAGAGACCACTTGTGAGGTAACAAAGTGGACCTGTTCAACTTGTCCTCTATCACACTGGATTTCCCTGGAAAGTGTGCTGCTATCAGAAATTGATTGGATGAGATTGCCCATTGCCACACTCTCCAAGATTCTTGACACAAGGATAAAGATCTGGTCACTCCTTGTTTGTTGATGTACCATACCAATGACATAGTCCATTTGAATCGCAACAGTCCCAGAATGGAGAGAATCTTGAAAGAACTTGAAATGCTAGGAGTACTGCTCTCATTTCTAGGACATTGATATAGGTGTTGGCCTCTTCGGGGTACTAGGTGCCTTGGACTTTCTTTCCCAAGAGATGTCACGCCCCCCAAGTTTGGGAAGCATCCATTGTCATTATGGCCTAGGCCTGAGAAAGAATGAAGGGACAGCCTTGTTAAACCTGATCTGAGTGAATCCACCACAAGAGGTACTTTTTGCATGCCTGAGTTATTCTGATCTGGGTGGACATAGGTTGATGCAGAATGGACCACTGAGTTGCTAAGGTCCACTGAAGAACTCTCACATGGTACCTTGCTAATGGAACTAGAACTGTCACTGCAGACATTGACCCCAAGGCTTGTAAAATCAACTGAGCTGATAGAGAAGAATTCTGAATTGTCTTTTTGACTTGAAATTGAATAGTTTGTACCCTTGGCAGGGGGAGGGAGGCTGTCACTGATACTGTGTTGAACAAGGCTCCTATGAACTCTAATATCTGAGATGGTTCTAGCTGAGATTTGTTGTGGTTTATGGTAGTTCCTAGATGACAGCAAATTTGCAGTACATAGTCTCTTGCTTTTATCAAAAGATGCCTGGTTGGAATGGTGGTTATGAGCCAGTCATCCAAGTAAGAAAACACCTGTAATACCTGCAGTCTCAAGTGAGCTGTGATGCACTTGATGAAGACTCTGTGGGCTGTGGTGAGGCCAAAGGGTAGTGCTCTGAACTGGTAATGACTGGCTCCCAGCCAGAAGTTTAGGCAACTCCTGGATCGTTCATTTTTACGTAATAGTATGCATCCTGAAGATCTGATGAGCGCATCCAGTCGTCCTTATGCAGGAAAGGCAAAATGGAATGAACAGTGACCATCCAGAACTTTGTATACTGAACTGATTTGTTCAGACTGCTGAGACCTAAAATCGGTCTAGAGTCCCCTTTTTCTTTGGCACTAAAAAGAATATCAAGTATGTTCTGGACTCTATCCAATCTGGGGGGACCTCTTGGATGAATTTTTTTTTAGCAGCCTGTTTATTTCTCAAGCTGCTGCTTTTCTCTGACTGGGTAGTCCATAAGGAATTTTGTTTAATGTTGAAGAAGGGGATAAGGAAAAGGGAATTATAATCCTCTACACCTATGCATCTCTTGTAATGTATAGCTAGACTCTTTGGTGCAGAGACAGATGACCCCTGACTGCCTCTAGAGGTGGACAATTGGGCATCCTTTCATGAGCGCTGATGGCGTCTGTTAGAGAAGGTGTCTCTAGACCCTGATTCTGCAGGTCTCCTCTGTCATGTGGTGACTTCATTTAGAGTCCCCCCCCCTCTCTACCCATTGGGGAATGACCTTTACATGGTTCGTGGAAAGGACCCTGGGACTTTTTGGACCAAATTTTTCAATCACATCAATGATTCTTAGAGAGGTTTAAAAAAGTACGCCCACCACAGACAGGGTCTTACTGTCTTACTCACCCATGGTGTGTCCTTTACCTTAGGACTAAAGAAAGAACTTCCAGCAAAAGGGTGCATTGATGAAGGACTTGAAGGGCTCTGCAAAATCACACAGGCACATCCAGGCATGTCTCCTAATGGAAATGCCTGAACCTGCCACCCTTGAAATATCTTCAGCTGCATGTGAAAGGAGCCTCATGGAGGAATTTGTTATTGACTGTAGGGTTGCCAACTTTAAGGCAACAGAGCTCTGTGCCTCAGAAGTACTGGTCCTAGAGAAGGATTTGGACAGTTCTTTAATCAAATCCCTCTGTAATCTAGTGAAGTGTTCCAAATAACTCAGTGACCTGAGGTCAAAGGTCGCTGAAGCATATACATGCTTCCCAAATATGTCCAACTCTCTGGATTCCCTGTTCGGGGGATGGACAAATGAACTCTGTTCTGCAAGTTCTTTGTGGCCACCACTATGACCATAACATCTACTGGCACTCCCTTGCTCCAAAAACTCTCTACCTTTCAGTGGTCCCAGGATACTGTCAGCTTTCTTGGGAATCTGCTCAACAGAGTCAGGTTCCTTCCACACCTGCCTGGAGATCACGTCAATGAGCTCATTTGTAGGTGGAGTCTCCCAGGAGGTAAGATGAGCCAGACCCAAAAGCTTCCAGGCATACCGATTCCTCTTGGAAAGGGTTATCAGTAGACCAACCACCCCTTTCCTTGAGGATTTCTAGGATGTCTCCAATGGAGACCTCATCAGGTGGTGATCTTGGGGACTCTTCCACCTCATCAAAATCGGTGTCTTCAGTGACCAACTCTTGAGGACAGTCTAAGTGCCGCCCCTTGCACTTTCTCTTCCCAAGCACTTCTTCAGTGGGATGTTCCAGAGAAGTATCGTTAGAAATAAGTAGACCCCGCTGGGTAGCCTGGAAACTTTGGGTGGGCTGTCCCTGTACAGTAGAGTGATGAGTCTCAAGGCCCAAAGACATAATGGATCCAGAGGACAGATCTGTGGGGAGGAGGGTGGCACCATCCATACTCCAGAAGCACAGAACACTCTCTCCACCACCTCAAAGGCAGAGCCTTCTGGGGAGAAGGAGACCGATGGAGCAAAGAAGACATGCTTCCAGACCATCATCTCCCTCTGACCCGATGGCAGTCCACTAGAGGCAGAAGTTGGTTTTGAACTGTCCAATGCCAAAGCTGTGAGGGGCAGCAATGGCTCCAACAACTTTGCAGTAGACTCTAACACCATGGACCCAACAACAACGCTACGGCTCCAAGAGTCATCCATCTCTGACACACTTAGAGCCAGTGCACTCAAAGAATGTATCAGAGCCAAAGATACGAAATCTTTGGATCACAAATAGATGATCCTGGAAGACTCGGATCCAAGGGCTCCAAAACCCCCGAGTCAGATCAGAGAAGGAGCCAAGATGGGGGGGGGGTGTAGCACTAGTAAAGGTCTCTTGACCCGAAGGAGTAGGAACCAAGAGTACTTCCATCTGAATCTCTGCCAACAGAAACTTCATAACAAGAATTCCAGATACAAGTCCAGAAGCAATAATAACAGAAAATATAGAAAAAAAACAAAGCACTGGAACCATTGTCAGCTGTACCGTAATCTTTAGATTCATAGATTCATAGATTAGTACTAAGCTAACTGCCCTTGCGGGCCATTGTAAGCATAGCCAATTATCCCTTGTGAGACTCAAACCCTGCACCTTGTGTTTGTAAGGCAAACACCTTACCCATTAGGCCACCCTCCCAACCCAACTTTATTGCAAGTAAAACTTTCACAATCAAAAAACTGCTTCTTCAGGCCAAGAGAAACTTTCTCATTAACCTATCCATGCCAGCTTCTGTCAGGCTCCTGGAAGAATGACAGGATAAGGCCACATAAGGGGGACTGGAATGTCTGTGTCTCTCTAAAAATGGGGATGGCAGTCGGTAAGGAACCGGGTCCACAGAGGACGCATACTTAGTCCAAGGTAAAGGCTTTGGAGCTGAAGATATTAGAGCCAATGAATCAGATCGGACATCTGACTCCGATGGATCCGAAGATTTTGTCTTCGAATCCGACCATTGTGAAACTTTGTGAGCAAGCTCCATGGTCAGATCAGAGGCTGGAGTGGAGGATCCAGAAGGGTCTGACGGCCTTCTCCTGGGCTCCTTTTTGTCAGGCTTGGCAGGTTGTGCTCCAGACAGTGATTCCGAGAAGGTCGTAGGTAGAAGACTTTTCAGAATGAGTTTGTTCTTGTGGTCTACCAAAGTACAGAGGTTAAAAGCTTTGCAGATCTCACAGCCTACTTTTAAGTGACCAGGGCCCAAGCAATACACACACACAAATCATGTAGATCAGACAGTGGAATCTTGTGCCCACACTGCTTACTTTTCTTTAAGCCATCTTACCTAAATATCTAATAAGATTAAAGAAGAAACTTTTTTGGGAACTAAAAAAAGAAAGAAAAGGGAGAAGAAGTTAACAATGATCATAACTGAGAGAAGAGAAAAAGGAAAATACCAACAATGGTGGTCAGAAATGCACTAAAATAGTGTAGAATAAGAGATGATATACAATATGTAATTTGCAGAAGACAAGGATAGAAAAATATAAGTAATTAAGGCACTTAACTAACACTTGAGAGCTCACGGTGATCATGTCCGTACGTAAAGACGTCAAACAAGACCTGGGGTATGGTAGGGGACCAGAGCATTATGGGTAAGGGAGGAGCTTGAGAGTTTCCAGTAGCCACAAGCTGTAAAAAGCAGCTGAGTCAGATCTGAAACCAACTGTTGAGAAATGAATAAAAATTGACATCAGATGTAGAGGTGTTAGTTTATGTCCAAATAAGTCAGTGATTTAACACTGGACTCATATATTGCTATTTAGACCCAAATTTCTACATGCACTCTCAGGATGCCACATTCCACCCTGATAGCAAGCTTAATGTGAGCAATTTTCCATTTAACATTACTTTTTCAGTCCACTGACTGTTTTTAATGACAGCACAGCTGTATGTCTCTTTAGTGAAGAAATAGGTTAGCCTAAACTCCAAGTGCACATTCAACAAGCAATTTTTTTCCACACTTTAACCAAGTCTGCTGGAAGTCAATCCCCTGCATTGTACAGGACTAAGATGTACTATACTGGGCATTTTCATTTTTTTACACTGTTGTGTGACCATGGAGGGTGCATATATAAGATGATGTGGCTTACCCCACTGAAAAAAATGTTTTTTTATCTTTCTTAGTACTTTCAAGATCTGTTTAGTAATGAACAAATATCAATCACACAACTTATAAAAAATAAGTTGCGTCTTACCATAACGTTCCATCTGTGTTGGTAGATCTTCATTCATTCATTACTGATAGGACTTCGGTTCCATCCTTGGAACCGATACAGCCAGTACCAAGCTCGCGCCAGCCAAAAACTCTCAGCTAAGACCTACCCACAATGCCCCTTTCATAGTCTCTTAAGATCGACTTTGACCGCACTTACAGTATAAAAATAATAATAATAATAGGAGGCTCTGTCTGAGCAGATATCTTAATTAATAAGGAGATCCTAAAGTCCATCAGGAGTCCAGGCAGGGGAAAGGAGGGTGGGAAGTAATGAATGAATGAATGATTCTCAAAAGCCGATTTCACACTTCTAAAAACTAGTGTGGTCTCCTTTAAGGCCCCTGAGCCAGTGGTAAACATTACTCAAACCGCTGAATCACTTACAAATGCCTTCTACCAGCACCTACAGGACTGCATGGATCAGGCAATCCCAAACAAAACTAAGACTCTCTGTACCAAAGGCAAGCGTCCAGTCTGGTGGACCCCAGCCATAAACAAGCTCTACAACAAAAGGAGGAAGCTACTACAAGATAGAGCAAAATCCTTGAAAGGTAAGACACCTTTGATCATTATAAGTAAAAACTAAGAGCTCTCATAAAATCATCCAAGGCAAATTTTGAGATAAAATCGCCAAGGACTCTAAAGAGAATCATAAGGCCTTCTTTAGCTATGTTAGAAACCTAGGAGGAAACTCCCAGATATGCTCAGAATTAGTTCAAAATGATGTGAAAATTACTGAACCTACACACATTGCCAACATACTGGCTGACAGGTTCAGTGCAAACTTCTCCCCTCCCCAAAAGGAGAGATATCTATTCCAGAGGATTGGAGCCCCCAAACATCTCCAACGCCCAGGTGAGAACTGCCCTCACTAAGGCAAAAACACAGCATCCATGGGACCGGATGGTGTCCCCGGCTGTGTGCTTCATGAACTCAACGAGGAATTAAACCCACAGTTAGGACAGCTGTTTAATCTTAGCCTCACCTCAGGATACGCACTCCAAGGAGTGGCGACAGCGACTGTGGTCCCACTTCATAAGGGCGGTGCCTCCACAGACCCTGAAATTACCGCCCATTAGCTTGACAAGCCTTATCTGCAAAGCCATGGAGAGGATCATAATGGAACTCATAAATAAAGACATAGGGAACTTGCAGACTTTGGATCCAACCCAGTTTGGCTTTGTCAAAGGCAGATCCTGCCTGTTAAACTTGGTTGACTTTTTCGAGACAGTCACCAAGGCCATTGATGAGGGAAAGGCAGTCCATACAGCCTACCTCGACCTGGCAAAGGCCTTGACACAATACCCCACTCAGGTATCATCGAAAAACTCATCAGCTTGAATGTAAACCCATACATCACAAGATGGGTTGCAAACTGGCTAAGTGACAGAACCCACAGGGTCAGAATTGCTGGAGCCATGTCAGACTCAAAGCCTGTCACAAGTGGTGTCCCACAGGGCTCAGTCCTGGGTCCACTCTTGTTCGGCATCTACTTTTCTGAAGTACAAGCAAACACAGGAGGGTTATGGCTGACCAAGTTTGCAGATGACTGCAAACTGGGCGCCATAGTCGAAAACACATCTGACACAGATATCCTCCAGAAGGGCCTCACAGAAACGGATAACTGGTGCCAGAGCCATGGCCTGAAGTTAAATGCCAAAAAATGCATAGTCATACCCTTCGGGAAAAACAAGGTTACCCCTAGCTACCATATAGGTGGCAATCCACTGAGCACAGAAAAAGTCAGAGATCTGGGGACCCAGGTTGACAGTAGCCTTCGCTTGACACTCATGTTGCTAAAGTAGTTAGGAAAACCTTCTATATCACCCACCTGATCATGAAGGGATTCACATCTAGATCAAGGGAGGTCATCGTCCCCCTGTACTCATCACTCATTAGACCTATGATTGAGTACAATGCCCCGCTCGAATGTATCTGACCAGACACCTGCTGCAGCTTGAAAGGCCCCAAAAGTTCCTCACCAAAAGGATAAAGGGTCTCAAAAATATGTCTTATGCTGCCCGACTGAAAGAACTCCAGCTCTATTCAGTCTCATACCGCTTGCTCAGAGGTGACCTGTGCCTGACATATAAGGCCATGTCAAACCCAGATTTGATGAATATGCTTCACCTCAAAAATCTAGATCCCTCAGAACCACAAGGGTGGGAGACTTAAACCTTGACACGGTTATAAATAGAACGTGCTGGAGGGACAGATTCATCACCCAGAGACTCCCTATGCTGTGGAACAAAATCCCGGTACATGTGAGGCAGAGCACCTCTCTGGCCTTGTTCAAGAGGAATCTTGACCAATGGATGGGAGATTGCAGATATACCCCAGGGATTACTTCAGTGTCACTGCTTGACAGAGGCACAGCAAAATGATAGGCATAGTTTTTATTCATACTAAAGGGGTGGCGAAAGCCACATAACTATGGGCTAGGCTTATAAATGCCCTTGGGCAGATAGCCTAGTATGAACCTATGAACCTATAAGATCTACCAACACAGATGGAATGTTATGGTAAGACATAACTTCTTCATCTGATGTTGCAAATCTTCATTCATTCCTTACTGACAGGACCAAGTCCCCAGCTACTTGAGTCCTGGGTGGCCCTAAAGAAGGACATCCCTGATCACATAGAACCAAAAGATGTAAAGAGTGATAAAGATATGAGGTCTTGCCCAAGGGGCTGCTCGCAGATATCATCCATAGTGGCTCTGGAATGAAAGGCCACTGAGGTAGCTATCGATCGAGCAGAGTGAGCCTTTATTTTGGAAGGCAAGTACACACTCTGTGTTGATATGTTGATAGCATATGAAAGTAATGGCATTTCTGAGCCAAGAAGATAAAATCATTTTGGAAACAGGCTTACCCATTCCGAGACCTGCAAAGGCCACAAACAACTGATCCGATTTTCTGAAAGATTTAGTTCTGTCCAAGTAGAAATGAAGTTGCCTATGAATATCGAGGGTATGCAGAAGGTATTCCCCTGTATTTGAATGGTGGGAAAAGAAAACCAGTAGGTCAACAGATTGGTTAATGGAAAAAACAGAAATAACCTTGGGCAAAAAGGAGGGGTCAGTATGTAGATTGGTTAATGGAAAAAACAGAAATGACCTTGGGCAAAAAGGAAAGGTCATACGTAAAGAAACTCTTTCCCTATGAAAAATTCAGTATGGTCTCTTGACACTCAAGGACCTGCAACTCAGATACTTTTCTCGCTGAGATAAAGGCTACTAGAAGTAGAGTTTTTCCAAGACAAAAATTTGATATTACAGGAATTAGAAGGCTCGAAGGGAGGGCTTGTTAATAACTGAAGCACCAAAGTCAAGTCCCATGGCTCTATAGGAGGCTTGACAGGTTTAATATGTAATACTCCTTTTCATAAAGGTTTTGCACAGTTGGTGTGACAAAGTACAGTTTTGTACCTACCATAAATGTAGATGTCCGAACAGGATAGCATCTGCAGTCATAACAAATGGGTTGTCCTGTCGTCAGGCAGCCCTTCGGTCGGCCGGATTCCAAAGTCTGGGTCCGGCTTCGGCTGATGTCGCACTTCACCCGACGTCATCTCTGCTGGTCTTCGGGTATAAAGGCATCAGCCGACGCCATTTTCCTCAGTGTTTCTTGCCCCAGATGCCAGTTTCCCTCTAGGAAAGCTAAATTTTGGATAAATGCCAATGTTTCCAAAATAGTAGAAGGCAAACACAAAAAATAAGCATGTATGTACATATATACAAACAAATACACCATAAGAGACTCCCCCCAGCTAGCTATTAGGAGGGTAAATACCCTAGGAGTACCACAGAGGGGAAGGAGGGTGGGTAATCCTGACTGCAGATGCTATCCTGTTCGGACATCTACATTTATGGTAGGTACAAAACTGTACTATGTCCTTCAAGGATGCATCTGCAGTCATAACAAATGGGTAGAATACCATAGCCAAACTAGGGAGGAGGAAGAAGAATTATGGTGTAGTTAGGATCCCTTGCAATACAGCAGTGGCAAACCCTGCTCGGGATCTAGAGTATAGAGGTAAATTATAATGCTTGGCAAATGTATGCACGGAGGTCCAAGTAGCCGCCTCAATAATGTCCTTGGTTGCCACTCGTAAGAAAGCTGTGGTTGTGGCTGTAGCCCTTGTAGAATGAGGTCTTATGTTCTGTGGAACTGGTTTTCCATGGTAGGAGTAACAGAATCTTATGCAATTTCCTATCCATTTGGAGATTGTCTGTTTGGAAATTGCTTTTCCTTCCCTTCCTGTTGCATAGGCTACTAAAAGCTGGTCAGTTTTTCTGTTACTTTTGGTTCTGTCCAGGTAGTAGCGTAACTGTCTATGTACATCCAAGGTATGCAGCAGCCTTTCCCCTGTTCTGTGGATTGGGAAAGAAGGTAGGTAGGTGGATTGCCTGGTTTAAAGACACTCTGGATACCACCTTAGGCATAAATGTAGGATTAGTTCTCATGGACACTCTATCTTGATGGAAGATTAGGAAGGGTTGTACTGCCATTAAGGCCTGTAGTTCGAAACCCTCCTTGCTGAAGTAATTGCCAGTAGGAAAGCAGTTTTCCATGATAGGTGTTGAAGATCTGCTGTTGCTGCTGGTTCAAATGGAGGGAGTGTCAATTTTTCTAGCACAAAGTTCAAGTCCCATGCTGGTAATGGTGGTTTCCTAGGAGGTTTTACATTCTTGATCCCTCTGAGGAATTGCCTGAGTAGAGGATGCGAAAAGACAGGTGGATCGAAGCTGTATTCTGCGGAAATAGCTGATGCATGTATCTTGATGGAGGAATAGGACAGGCCCGTATGTAGAAGCTCTGCCAAGTACTCCAGGATGTTAGCAATATCTATGTTCGAGACATCTTTTCCTCTTTCAGTACTCCAAATGACAAACCTTTTCCATTTTCCTGCATAGTTCCTTCTTGTTGAAGGTCTGCGGGCTTCAAGGATAATGTCTTTAACCCTTTGGGATAAGTCTGGGTTAGTAGCTGTTATGTGATGTTCCAGGCAGTCAGTTGCAAGGTTTTAGGTTTGGGTGCATGATGTTGTAGTTGTTCTGAGTTAACATCAAAGGCATCAGGGGTATTGGCCACATTCTCCCCTGAGACATGCTCCTCAGCAAAGGATACCAGTGTTGTCTTGGCCAATTCGGAGCTATCAGAATTATCCTTGGACGTTCCTCTTTGATTTTCAGTAGTACCTTGTGCATCAAAGGAAGAGGTGGAAATGCATATGCTGTCAGGCCTTTCCAACTGAAGGATAGAGAGTCCACCTTCCATGCTAGTGGGTGGCATGTCCTTGTGCAGAATTTTTGGAGCTGGTGATTGAGTGGGGATGCGAATAGGTCTATTTATGACATTCCCCATTTCTTTGTGATGGCCTTGAAGATGTCCGGGTGTAGCATCCATTCGTGAGCATCCGAGGTGGTTCTGCTTAACATGTCTGCTAGGGTGTTTTCTTTTCCCGGCACAAATATTGCCTGTAACTGGATGTTGTAGCTCAGAGCCATATTCCAAAGGTCCAGAGTCATTCTGCATAGGGGGCATGAATGAGTGCCTCCCTGTTTGTTGATGTACCACATGACTGTGGTGTTGTCTGTCCTTATCATTAAATGGCCTTCTTTGAGGAATGGTTTGAATTTCTGGATTGCTAGTTTTACTGCCAGCATTTCTTTTTGGTTTATGTGCAGGTGCAGCTGGTCTGGAGTCCACAATCCTTGTATGCACTTGTCCAACGTGTGCGGCCCCCAGCCTAGGTCTGAGGCGTCCGTTGTGATGGTTTGGTTTGCTTGAAAGTTGTGGAAGGGCAAGCCTGGGTTTGACTGGCATGCTTGAGCCCACCATAGGAACTCTTGTTTCAGGCATGGGATTAGTGGGATTTCGGTTTCTAAGCTGTGCCTGTGTTGAGACCATAAATTCTTTAGGTACCACTGTAGTTTTCTCATATGCAGTCTGGCATGGGGACCAGGATTATGCATGATGCCATGAAGCCCAAGGCCTGCAGTACTTTTCTTGCTGTTAGTTTGTGCTGCTTTGTTAATGCCAAGAAGTAAAGAGGGAGTTGTGCTTGTTTTTCTGCAGTTAGGAATGCCATTTGTTTTACTGTGTCCAATTCCGCACCCAAGAATGTTCTTGTCTGGGATGGTATCAGTCTTGACTTTAATTTAAATTGACTGTGTATCCCAGGGCTTGTAGTAAGCAAATGACTCTTTGTAAATCTGTTGTCAGCTTGCTTTTGTTGTCCGCTTGTAACAGGCAGTCGTCCAGGTATGGATAAATTTGGATTCCCTGTAGCCTGCAATGAGCGATTACTGATGCCAGGCATTTTGTGAATACTCTGGGCGCAGTAGATAAGCCAAAGGGCAATGCTGAGAATTGATAATGCTCTGATCCTGCAAGAAATCTGAGGTATCTTCTGCAATTTGGTCATATGGGGACGTGCAGGTATGCCTCCTTGAGATCTAGAGTTACCAGCCAACACTCCTTGCCCAGCATGGGAAGAAGTTGCTGTAGGGTCAGCATTTTGAATTTTGGTACAATGATGTATGTGTTTAAGACGGACAGGTCGAGAATAGGTCTCCAACTTTTCTCTTTTCTTGGTACTAGGAAGAGTCTGGAGTAGAATCCTTTGCCCTGTTGTGTTATTGGTACTCTTTCCACAGCTCTCATCTTTGTTAATTGAGCTATCTGTTTTAGAGCTTCTGTTTTTTGATTTGGAGGTAGGTTTGGCATTCCTCTTTTACTGGTAAGGTGTGGAAGTGGAACCTGTAGCCTTGGTCTATGGTTTGCAAAATCCACTTGTCTTTTGTGATATAGTGCCAATTTTTGGGAAATAAGGCTAACTTTCCGCCTAAAGGTGCTGCTATTTGCTCCCTGGTAGGCGGTGTCAGAGTCAAGTCACTGTGATTGTCCTGTTGCAGTGGCAGTGGTTGTGTCTGTGCCTCTCTGGTTATTGCCTTGCCACTGGCGTCCTCTATAGGCACCTCCTCTGGATTGATTTCTGCCGCTAGAGCGTCTATTCCTGCCTCTTTGAGATTTTGAGGAGTCTGGAAAGGACCAATTTTTGGCAGGCCAGTTCCTGCTAAACCTTGGGGGCTGAACCTGTAAGAAATCCTTAACTGTTTGTACAGATTTTGCCTTCTATTCCATTTTCTTCATTACTTGCTGAGCAGGTGTACCAAATAGACTGGCCTTATCCATAGGAGCATCTAACAGCTTTGCTTTAACATGATCCGCAAAACCTGTTCCTTCAACCATGCATGCCTTCTTATCACTGTGCCAGTCATGGCTGATCTAAATGAAGCCTCCAGTGCATCATAGCCACATTTTAAAGAATGGTTACTAACCTGCTGAATGTTATTCACCATTTCTAAAACATATTTCTTATCTAAGGAGTCATCAGAGGACAGCTTCTTAGTTAACTGATCAAGCATAAACTCTTGGTATTGGATCATGTGAAACTGACAGTTTAAAGCTCTAGCTGAGAGAGTAGCAGAGGTGTAAACTTTTTCCCCATCTCTAAGGACCTGGATTCCCTTTCAGGAGCGAGAGGGTTTTTTGCTGAGGTCGAAGCTACTGCCTTAGGCCCCTGGGATATAGTCTCAGGATCTGCAAGTGGGGCCTTGTATAGGTGATGATGAGTGTCTGGCACCCTGTAAAATCTATCTGGTTTGGCAGGGGCTGGAGGTAAAGTATCAGGAGCAGTGCAAACATCATTAAATGCATCATCCACAACAGGCAGAACTGGAGTTATAGCTAAGGGCCTATGTTGTGGTAAGTGCAGAAAGGTCCTAAGCCTTTTTCTTGAATCTGAGAAATCTTGTCCCTGCCATTGGAATTGTTCTCTCATGGCATGTAAGGGTTCCCCAAAGGAAAATTCCTCTGGTGGAGAGGCAGATGGAATGGATTCTTCAGCATCGGAATCTTCATAAGTAGAAAAAGGAGCCTCTGGCTGATCTGTAATGTCTGAGTCATCCGAAGAATCATCAGAGGACACTGGCTCGGGGGGCTCTGCTCTAGGTCTCTTTTCTGTAGGCTGAGAGGCCCTGTCTGGGTGAGATTGGGATCCCCTAATTAAGGAGATTAAATCCTCTGCCAGAGTAAGCATTTGTGAACTAGAAGTGGGCCTATGTGAGGGGGTCTTAACAGGCACTGATTTAACAGTTTTGGCTGCTTTAGCCCTGGCAAAGGCCTTTATAGACATGGCTGCAGGAGGCCTAGCAGCACCACGTGCTGGGGTAGAGACATCCAAAGGGATGGTGTCTGATAATTCACTAGGAACCACAGTAGTAGGCAAAACTTCAGAGGCCGATTCAACTAAGGTAGCAGGAGCCTCAGTAGTAGTCATGGATTCGGCTGAAGATTGACCAGTTTTCTCGGTTTCGGCCGAAACCGAGACACTCGCGGCTAGCTTAACCGTGGTTTCGTCCGAAACCGCGGACCACGAGTGTCGGTCTTTTTCTTTGCGTTTTTTAACAATTTGGGTAGTCGGAGGATCCGACGGCATAATGTACGTAAAATCTGAGCCGAAAAACTGTTCAGCAAACTCCGACCGACGCCTAAGCGTTCGTCGGTTGAAGGAAGCACAGGCTAAACAGGCTGCTACGTCGTGGTCTGGGCCTAAACAAGGTAGGCAGTAAGAGTGGAAATCTTTATGAGGTATTTGTTTCCCACAAGTTAAACAGTTATTTACTTTTTCTGACATCGGCTGAGGCAAGAAAGAGTCCCCAACGGGTACTTAGCTTTTTAGAAGTCTTCGAAGTAGTATTCGGTAGTAGTAATCTCTGGATCTGACCGACCGGCACTTGCGAACAGCTTCTGCTTCGGGCGCCACGCGGCAAGAAAGACTGAGGAAAATGGCGTCGGGTGATGCCTTTATACCCGAAGACCAGCAGAGATGACGTCGGGTGAAGTGCGACATCAGCCGAAGCCGGACCCAGACTTTGGAATCCGGCCGACCGAAGGGCTGCCTGACGACAGGACAACCCATTTGTTATGACTGCAGATGCATCCTTGAAGGACATCAGATGAAATGTCAATTCCATTGTGGAAGCTTGCAATTACTGCTAAATGCACTGTAATTGTCAATGCTGAAGCTCCTGCATGCAACAGGGTGGAGAGGTATTGTAGGATCTTCTGAACAGGCATGGAAAAGGGGTCTTCGGTATGTTCTTTGGCCCATCTAGAAAACCTAGTCCACTTACTGGAATAAACTTTTCTGATGGAAGGTTTGTGCGAAGCCAGAAGACAGGGGATGAAATATTAGGTAGCCTGGCAATCATTGGAAGTGGAGAAACCAAGCTGTGAGCTTGAGGCTGCGGAGATTGGGGTGAATCAGAATTGGAGGATGAGACAGCAGTCCTTGGGATTGATCTAGGATCCACTTGCTGTAAATCAGGTGAGGCCATAGGAATGGGGACCAGACTTGACGGGGCCAATAAAGGGCAAATCACCTTTCTTCTCAACCTCTGAGCTTTCTGTAGAAATTTTGGGAGGAGGAGAAACGGGGGAAAGGCGTACAGTAGACCAGGGGGCCAATTGTGCATCAGAGCATCCCTTGGTGACTCCCCCTGAGGGGGGATCAGGGCAAAGTAGCTTCTGCATTTGTTGTTTAGGGGTGAAGCAAACAGGTCACAGCAAGGCCTGCCCCAGCGGTGGAAGATTTGAGGCACTATTCTCAGATTGAGGGACCACTCGTGAGGCATCAAAATGTTCCTGCTCAAATTGTCTGCAATAAGATTGGAACTCCCAGGAACGTGCGTTGCTATTTGAAAGCAGTTGGAAGCCATTGCCCAATGCCAAATTCTAATGGCTTCCTGACACAGGGGGGTACGACCTGGTTCCGCCTTGTTTGTTGATGTACCAGATGACTAACATGTTGTCTGACTGAATTGCAATGGTCCCGGGAGGAAGGGATGTGTGGAACGCTTGCAATGCTAAGAGAACTGCCCTCAATTCCAGGATATTTATGTGCAAATTGGTCTCCATGGGGACCAGGTGCCTTGGACCGTCTTGCCCTGAAAATGCCCCCCGCTACCCTAACAGGGAAGTGTTCGTGGTCACCGCGGTCCTGAGCTGGGGAAGACAAAACGGACGACACCAAAGATTTGTTTCTGCCTTCATCCACCATAGCATTTCTTTCTTGCAAAGGTTTTTAAGCCGTATCATGTGGTTGAGTGGGTGGGTTAAGATCTACCATTGTGATGAAAGGAGCCACTGTAATAGTCTCATGTGCAACTCACCAGAGGAGCTAAGGTAATGGTTGCTGCCACAGAGACCAACAGTTGTAGTACAAGTCGTACTGATACAAGTGTCTGTGGAAGGAGGACTTGAATCTGGCTTCTGATTTTTGAAAGCCTGGTGAGGAGGAAGGGAAGCTTGACAGGTTGCTGTGTCGAAGATCGCTCCTATGAATTTCAGTGCTCTTGTTGGAGACATGTGATTTGTCCATGTTGATCGTGATACCTAGGCGAAGAGCAAGGCCTTGAGTGTAAGAGAGACTGAGAATGAGAAGATTCCTGGTCGTGGTGGTAAGGTGCCAATCATCTAGATATAGAAACACCTGGAATCCTTGTAGTTGGAGATGAGCTACTACGACTGCCATACATTTGGTGAACACTCTGGGGGCTGTCAAGAGACCAAAGGGCAGTACCCTGAACTGATAGTGAGCGACTCCCAGCCGGAAGTGGAGAAATCTCCGGGAGCGTTTGTCCATCTTTATGTGGCAATACGCATCCTGGAGGTATACAGAGCACATCCAGGTGTCCTTCCCCAGAAAGGGGAGAATTGACTGTACCATGACCATCCGGAATTTTTGAGGTTTGATGAATTTGTTTAGTAAGCTGAGATTCAGGATTGGTCTCCAGTCCCCTGTCTTTTTTGGCACTAAAAAGAACCTTGAGTAAAACCCGGATCCTCTTTGGTCTGGTGGGACTGGATGGATGACTCTTTTTCTTAGCAGCTTTTCGATTTCTAAGGCTGCAGCATCCCTCTGACTGGGTGGAACCATCAGGGATTCATTTTACGGGTCTGGGAGTATGGTCGAATGGAATATGACAGCCTCTGGATATTATTCCCTGCACCCAAGCATCCGTTGTTATAAGTTGCCAGGCCTGCAGGTGCAGAGAAAATCGACCCCCGACTGCTTCCAGAGGAAAGCAATCAGCCACTGTTCAGCAGCGCTGGAAGGGTCGGCCAGAGAAGGAATCGCTAGCGCCCTGGTTGTGCGAACCCCCTCTGCCCAGAAAGGGGAGTCTTCCGAATGAGTTGCCCACTTTGCCCCAGGGGGATTGATCATCACGAGTGTCACAAAAAGATCCTTGGGACTTCTTGAAACACAATTTTCCTCCCCTCTGATTCCTGGAGTAGGATCTCTGTGGGGGGTGGAGTGGAAAAACGTATGCCTACAGCAGACAAGGTCTTTCCGTCCTTCTCACTATATTCTAGTGTGTCCCTTACTTTGGGACCAAAAAGGGAAGATTCATCAACAGGCGCATTGACAAAGGAAGATTTAAAGGGGTCCGCAAAGTCAAATAAACGCATCCAAGCATGGCATCTCATGACGATGCCCGATGCGGCTGCTCGAGCTGCCACATTGGTAGTGTGAGAGATCAAGTGCACCGAGGAGTTCGAGATAGATTCCAGGGTAGCTAGCTGAGAGGCAACACTATCACACACCTCCTCAAGCAGTACCCCCGCCAAAGAGGCAGACATTTCGAGATAAGGTCTCTTTGGCAGCGAGTAAAGTGTGCCAAGTAATTCAGCGACCGAATGGCAAAGGTCACTGAGGAGTAGGCCCACTTCCCCAGTCTGTCCATAGTCCAAGACTCCCTGTTTGGGGGATGAACAGTGGAACTATCTTCTGCCACTTCCCTCTTGGTGGCCACCGCCACGACCATGGAATCAACTACCAGCTTTTTGGAGCAGTTGGGTTGGTCTTCAGGAGTGGACAAAATTTTATCTGGCCTCCGGGGGACCGGTTCTATGTTGTCCAGGGCCTTCCAAGCATGCTGCATAAGTCTAATGAGCTCATCCGCAGGTGGGGTCACCCAGAAAGTAGATGGTCAAGCACAGAAAGCCTGCAAGAACACAGATTCCTCCAAAGAAGGGTTGGAGGGCTTCCAGTCTCCCTTCTGCTTGAGGATCTTGAGAATGTCTCCAAATGAGACATCTTTCGGGGGAAACCATGGAAACCCTTCTCCCTCATCACAATCGGTGTCTTCGGTGATGGATTCCTCAGGGGAACCAAGATACTTCTTCTTGCAAAGTTTTTTCTAGGGTGGCTCCCCAGTAGGATCTTCTGAGGAGGACTCCGGAGAAAGGGTTCCTTTCGAGGGAAGGTCTTGCGGCTCCCATGCTCGAGATCTCAAAGTAGGGGGTTGGGACAACTGCATGATAGAGGGAAGCTCTGGTGTCGATGCCAATGGTGCCAACTGTGAGCCTGTTGAAGCTAGGACCTTCTCCATCACCTGGAAAGCAGGCCTGCCTGAGTAGGGATGGGAGCCCAGAACCAAGAAGGACAACCTCAGAACTGGGGTCACACCTCGTCCCGAGAAGCTTGCCTATAGGTGAAGAGTTCCGAGAGGACTGGCAGCTGCTGGGAGAGCCATTGCCGTAGATGGCACCACAGAAAAAAATTGGCGCCGAACTAGGTGCCACTGTGCCGACAGCCCAATCACTGCTCCGAGAGTGTGTCAGTTCCAAAGAAGCCGTTGCACCAAGAGTAATCAGGGCCGACAGGGAAGCCTCCGCTGTCGGAGCAGAGACAGAATGGCCATCGGTACTGAAGTCTCTGAGACCCGGGAGGAGGTCGGAGGAGGATATACAGGTGAATACGCCGTGAGAGCTTATGTTCCAAGAGGGAGGGAAGACTTAGTCGGGGTGGGCAATCCACTAGCTGCCAAAAGCTGTTCCACAACCCTCACTACATCTTGTTCCAAAAGACTCCTGGTGGATCTGAAGAAAGCTGCCGATGGAGATTTTGGTCTCTTAAGAAATGGACTAAAATGTTGCCCCAAAAAGGGGTCAAAAGAGGGAGAATACCTGGTTCTGGGAAGGTACTCGACCTTCAGAACGACGGAGTCAGTATCAGTGGAGCCGTGTAACACATCGGCACATGGCCAGGGATGGTGCCAATGCAGGTACAGTGGTCAGAGCCCGTGTCAAAAACAAGGTCAGCACCAAGGGGGATGAGTGCCGAAGCTGGTACACTGGTTGGAGTCTGACTCAGAATTAAGGGTGACACCAAGGGAGAAGACAGGTTCCCTGGTGCCAAAGCTGTCTGCGTCGAAGGTGCGGGAGAAGCCTGGTGTCAACTCGGTTCAGAGAGGAGGATGGGGATGTCGAAACTGAAAGTCTCCATTTCTCCTTATGCTTTTTAACATCCTTATGCTTAGGAGGTGGTGAGACCTCCGTCCCAGAAAGAGCCTCCGCAAATGGTGATTTCAACATACCCTTTAGAATACGTTTGTTCTTGCATTCAGCCAATGTATGGTTGCTGAAGCTAGAACAAATGTCACAAGAAACGATGTGGTCAACGCCCAAACAATAAAAAGACAGAGCATGACGGTCAAAGTTGGGCATCTTACGCCCACACTTATCACACTGCTTGAACCCAAGCTTGGCCTTATCCGACATTATAACACACTAATACTACCACACAATAAAACTAAACTACCAAACTAGAAGATAAAGGGATAGTGAAAAAAACTGTGTTTTTCTTTTTTTGTACAGAAAGCTAGGAAAGAGTACCAACAATGGTACTAAAAAGTACCAAAAGGGTAGAGAAGGGCCTACTAAGGTAGGAAATAGGGAGTAGTACCAACGATGGTACGAAAGAACTACCAAGGTAATGGGTAGGGTTTAGTCAGAAAAAAGAAAGTAGAGACGAGAAATAACCTTAGACTAGAAAAGAACTGGCTAATAAACACGAAGAACTAGAAAAAAAAACACAAAAAAGCTACACTTAGCTGGAGAGAAGGCTTGGGCATGTTTGACGAACGTGGCAAACAAGATCTGGAGAGACTATGAGAGGGGCACTGTGGGTAGATCTTAGCTGAGAGTTTTTGGCTGGCGCGAGCTTGGTACTGGCTGTGTCGGTTCGGAGGATGGAACCAAAGTCCTATCAGTAAGGAATGAATGAAGATTTCCAACATCAGATGTAATGTTTCAAATTGGAATAGGTAAGCCAAATAAAGGCTATGCAGTGCACATAAATCTTTTGCATTCAGGGAAAAAAAAAAAAAAAAGACTCTGAACTATTTGAATTGGCAATTAGGTAGTCACCAGTTTTACATGTAATTTACTTGTATAAATTGTCGCTAACCTTTTTTCTTCACCTTGCACATTTAAAAAATAATTAAGCAGTTTCTACATTCTCTATTAGACATGCTTGTTATTAAACAGGTACTCACGCCTTCAACAGCATACAAACTATCCATCTGAATGCTTTTAGTTTTTAACTGTGTCATTTCAACCAAGCAAAGTGCTAAGTGCAAAGAGACCGGATACATCGACTGAAAAATATTTCACAGTAAAATGTACCAAGACAAATTTATTCTGCTTATTTTTAGCAAACTTTTGGTTCATTTTAACTTTATAAACATCTAAAGCAGTAACAAACTCATCATCTGAATATCAATTAATTCTGCTGCTCTGAACACATTCATAGCTTGGCAACAGATTACTTCTCACTCTGCAATTTTTTTTATTCTACAGAATAATTCCATCTCTCAGCAGCAAATCACACAAGTCTACAACACCACAATCTTTAGTTCTGTCTCAGTTCAGTTATGCAGATATAAACACTCTTGTAGTCCTTGATTTCTGGTTAAAAATACATAATAAATATATGGCAAATTCTACTTGGGATCACAAATTGCTTAAATTTGTCCTTAACAAACAAACCATGCTGATGCTCTCAGTTAAGAGTAACTGCATTAAATATCTCAAAGATATCACCTCCAGCAAGATGAAGAAAAGCGGTGACTTTTACTTTTTTATTTTCTGCAACCCTAGTTGCAATACCGAACAGGTTACCTTTTGCAATCATTTTTTGAGTTTTCTAGTAAAAGTACAGACAATATGATGAATTTATACTGGTATTCAAAAGAAGACGGTGTCTGAATCATTTACTCTGATGATCCACCATTTTCTGCTGAAATTAAAATGCAAATGCATGGTCTGTGTGTTTTTTTTTTTTTTTCTGCTTCATTTAATAAGATGTGGCTTCCTTTCCTCATTGTATAAATGCTCATTTTAGCATACAAACTGCTTTGCTCATTTGGCTCATATATTCTTTGTGTTGTTTCACCAGCTGGTTATAGTGTTTCTTGATTTCTTACTTATTTTAACTAGGGTCTGTATTTGTTTCAACATGTCAAATGTTCCCCAGTGGCCTAGTGTAAATTAACTTTGCTTATGTCATTAGTCACAGCCCACTAGTGGTAGCCTGAATGAATGATATCCCTACAGTTGCTTGTCAGGAGTACTTAATTCTCTCAACCTGGCTAGTTATGTTAAAGTGAGATCTAATCCGCGTGAGATGGTGGTAGGTCAAGTGGCTGTAAAAGATCCCAGACACATATGGAAAATAATAGGGTAATTTCCTAGGCTCTGTGGTCAGATTCCTCCTAGTTATTACGAATACCAACCACCTCAGGTCTTTCCTGAAAAGAGGTTGCTGGCCTAGTGGAACTAACCTGGTGAACAAAAGGGTAAATAAAAATAATACAATAAATAAAAGTTGCAAGCTCAAGTTGGCACCATGCTGAAGATGCACGAAACCTTTACAGTGACTGAGATGAGCCAAGATCAAGTAGAGATCCGAGTGATGGAGGAGCTAGCAAAGAGAGACAGACAGGAGTGAAGCTAACATCAGCTTATCTATCCTGAGGGAAGGTTACTAAGCCTACTCTGTTCATGAGTATCTAGTGAAGGGTAGGTGTAGAGAGAAGCAAAATGTAGGCACCTGTGGGGTCATCGTGAACACATACTTGACATGCAGTACAAATGCTGTATCCTGAGTGACAGTGAACAGGACTGGGCATGCTCCAGATACTAGCACTACAGGCTGCACACTGGAATAACTATGAATGATCAGGAAGTTAGGGTTGAAATACAAATACTCTGCCTCACTGCTGGTAGGGGTGTCAGGTAATTCCACAGTCTATAGTTAGAGTCCACTCATAAAAACAGGTGATTCCAGTTAGGTGGGCAGAGATAAATTAAGACATTTAGGCCATAGGGAAGAAGATGCCTTTGAAATTACAGTAAAGGGGACACAAGAGCATCAATGAGGCATGGAGACCAAACTCTATGGGATGGGGTTGTCATAACGGTAAGGGTGTTTACCCCATAGGCAAATGACACAGGGTTTGATTCTCTTCAAAAGGCCCCTTGGGGTCATTACCCTAGCAATCACCCATAAACCTATGAACTCCTTTTATGACTGGCTGCCTGGATGATGACTTCTCCAGGTGAAGAAAAAAAATGGTTGGTGGTTGACAAGCGTGACGGGAAATAAGAAGTTATGTACCTACCATAACGTTCCATGTTAGTTGTCTTCTTCTCGCCTTCTTTCTTGCTGGATGGGTTCAGAGCTGATCCTCGGCTCCGACTCGGCCAATACTAAAGCTCGAGAGCTGATTCCACCGGCTCGAGGCTCCCCTATATCCCACAATGCTAGGCGGTAACTACTCAGATCTCGTTTGATAGCTAGACCAAGCAATTCTAGTCTCCCTAGTATGGAGAAGGGTAACCCACCTCTATATAAACCTGAGTGTAAGGTATCCTAGATCTAACAAAAGGGGAAATAGAGGTGGTAGAACGTGTGGGAATGATAACTTCCAGAGGAAGATCACAAATGAATTCCTATCGGTCTGTCCAGGCTTGGGGGAAGGAGGGTGGGACGCAAGAAAGAAGGCGAGAAGAAGACAACTAACATGGAACGTTATGGTAGGTACATAACTTCTTAATGTTAAGTTGTCTATCTCGCCTTCATTCTTGCTGTATGGGACCGCGTCCCTAGCACCTTATCCCGGGTGGCCTATCGGAACAGACTCTTGAGAACAGTGGAACCAAAGTTGGCACGGTTTCTGGAGACCATGTCCAATTTGTAATGTGAAATGAAGGTATAAGGAGAAGCCCAAGTGGCTGCTGCACAAATGGAATCTATTGGCAGCCTGTCCTGAAAAGCTACGGATGTAGCTAATGCCCTAGTTGAATGAGTTCTAGGTCTTGAAGGCAGTTTTTGATGTCTGATTTCGTAGATGAAGGTAATTATAGAGGTAAGCCATCTCGAAAGGGACACTTTAGTAACTGGAAGGCCCAATTTGCCTTCCGCATAAGACAGGAAAAGCTGATCAGATTTCCTGAACTGTTTAGTCCTGTCTAAATAATATCTAAGTTGGCGGTGAACATCCAGAAAATGTAACTTTTGTTCGGACCTGTTGGAATAGTTAGGGAAAAAGACGGGGAGATCAATAGTTTGATTTAGGTTTGTTTGAGAGGAAACCTTAGGTAAAAAGGATGGGTTAGTACGGAGGGACACCCTGTCTTTGAAAAACACCAAGTAAGGAGGTCGACTGCACAGAGCATGGAGTTCAGATACCCTTCTCGCTGAAGTTATGGCTACTACAAAAAGTGTCTTCCATGGAAGCAACTTCAGAGAACATGAAGCCGCTGGTTCAAAAGGGGGAAGGATTAAGGATGTCAGAACCAAGTTCAAGTCCCATTGAGGCGGAGGATCTTTGATTGGAGGTTTGAGAAGAAAAACGCCCCTTAAAAAGGCTTTGCAGAGCTTGTGAGCCATGATGCTAGACTCCGAGACACCTACATGATAATTAGATATAGCAGCCAACTGAACTCTAATGGTAGATGAAGAAGATCCTAAGTGAAAGAGTTCTGCTAGGAAGTCTAAAATAGACTGTATAGGTGCAGTGAAGGGATCTACATTTTTTGATGTTGCCCAAAAGGAGAAGCGTTTCCATTTGCTATTATAAATCTTCCGGGTAGAAGATATATGAGAGGCTATCAAGATATCTCGGACCGAGCGAGATATTGAGGGAAGCCTGGCTAAGGTCGGAATCGGAGAAACCACGCTGTGAGGTTGAGAGAATGAAGAGACTGGTGCAGCTGGCCCGATTGGTGGGTCAACAGATCTGGCACTGGGTCCAGATGCCAAGGCTGCTCCAAAAGGTAACGATGAAGGAACGGAAACCATATCTGTCGAGGCCAGTAAGGGGCAATGAGGATCATTGTCACTCTCAAGGCAATGGCTCTCTGGATTAGTTGTTATCAGTGGAAAAGGGGGAAAAGCATACAGAAGTCCCTGGGGCCACTCGTGGACTAGAGCGTCTCTGGTGGGATGGCCTGGTAACGGGAAAAGAGTGAAGAAGTCGTGACACTTGCTGTTTTGGGGAGTAGCAAAGAGATCGCAGCAAGGCTGGCCCCATCGTTGGAACACTTCTTCCAGTACTGATTTCTTCAGAGACCACTCGTGGGGCATGAGAATTGCCCTGCTCAACTTGTCTGCAATCACGTTGGACTTCCCGGGAATGTGCGTTGCTACCAGAAAACGCTGAGAAGAGATCGCCCATTGCCAAAGTCTGAGTGCCTCTCGACATAAGGGGTATGATCTGGTTCCGCCTTGTTTGTTGATGTACCACACTACGGACATGTTGTCCGTCTGAATTGCAATAGTCCCTGTGGGAAGAGAGTCGTGAAGGGCTGGCAACGCTAAAAGCACTGCTCTCATCTCTAAGACATTTATGTGCAAGTGGCACTCGAAAGGTTGCCACGTGCCCTGGACTGTCCTGCCCTGATAATGCCCCCCCCACCCGATCAGGGAGGCGTCTGTTGTCAACGTGGCGACTGGGGGGGGGAGGGGTGAGTGAAGGGTCTTCCCTGGAGAACCTGAGGTGATGTGATCCACCAAGATAGTTGATTCTTGCATGATTGAGTTATCAATATGATGTGGGACATCGGGAGCTGGTGGAAGGACCATTGAGTAAACAGCATCCATTGGAGGATCCTCATGTGGAAGCAAGCTAAGGGGAGAAGGGGGATAGCTGCTGCCATGAGTCCTAATACCTTCAAAACTAGTCTGGCTTTGACTTTGCTGCATTGTAAGAGAAGGTAAACTTGTTTGCGGATGTCTGACACTCTCTGCTCTGTGAGTCTGGCTGAAAGATTGAGTGTGTCTAATGTGGCGCCTATAAAGATAATAGATTGCCAAGGCGACACGGCAGATTTTTCGAAATTTATTGAAATGCCTAGAGCTTGGCAAGTTTGGATAGTGAAGTCTCTGGATAGAAGAAGTTGATGTCTGGTGGTGGCAGTAAGGAGCCAGTCGTCTAAATATGGAAACACCTGGAATCCTTGACATCTCAAGTGAGCCACGACCACTGCCATGCATTTGGTAAACACTCGGGGGGCTGTAGTGAGACCAAAGGGCAGGGCTCTGAACTGGTAGTGACTGGCTCCCAGCCTGAAGCGGAGAAATCTCCTGGAGCGTTTGTTCATCTTGATATGGTAATACGCGTCCTGAAGATCTATCGAGCACATGCAATTGTCCTGACCCAAGAAGGGTAGAATGGACTGTAGCGTGACCATCCGGAATTTTGTTTTTCTGACATACTTGTTTAAGTTGCTGAGATCCAGTATGGGTCTACAGTCCCCTGTTTTTTTTTGTACCAAAAAGAATTTGGAGTAGATTCCGGATCCTTGTTGGTCTGCTGGGACTGATTGGATAGCTCTTTTTGATAGCAGCTTTGAAATTTCTAGTGCTGCTTGTTCCCTTAGAATGGGTGGAACGTCTGGAAGGGATCCTCTGGGTTGGGATGGAATGTGAATAAAGGGAATTTTGTAACCCTCGGATATGATCGACTGTACCCATTTGTCTTGTGTAAGGGAAAGCCAGGCTTTTGGGTACAGGGATAATCTTCCCCAGACTGCCTCTGAAGGTGGACAGCTGGGCAGCTCCTCAGGGATGCTGAAAGGTTTATCAGAGAAAACTTCTCTGCTACCCTGCCTCTAGGGCGGCGTCTATTGTTATTCCCCCCTCTGCCTCTAGAGGGGAATCGACCTTGTGCGTCAGATGAGACTCCCTGGGTTTGTTTGCGGAACCACATTTTTCCTCCCCTCTGACCTTTGGGATAAGGCCTAGAAGGGGTAGAAAAACGGACTCCCACGGCAGAGAGAGTCTTACCTTCCACCTCGCACCTAGTCAATGTATCCTTCATCTGAGGGCCAAACAAGGATGATCCATCAAAGGGGGAATTGGTGAAGGACGCCTTGAAAGGGTCCGCAAAGTTGCACAGCCGCATCCAGGCGTGACGTAAGGCAACGCCTGTGCCTGCGGCTCTACTCGCCCCATCCGCGGCATATGAGATAAGCCGCATGGAGGAGTTAACGATGGAGTTTAGGGTTGCCAACTGGGAGTTTATTCTGTCCTGGAACCCCTCAGCTGTTGGATCCTTTACCTCTTCACTCATATCCTTGAGTAAATCCCTCTGGAGACGAGTGAAGTGACATAAATAGTTCAGCGACCGCATTGAGAAGGTCGCTGATGAGAACATCCGCTTGCCGTACCTGTCCATGGTCCTAGATTCCTTATTAGGAGGATGGACAGGTACCGAAGGATCGGCTAACTCCTTCTTAGTGGCTGCAGCCACCACTATGGCATAGGCGGGGACACCTTTAGATAAAAAATCTTTATCTCTAGGGGCAGTAATAAACTTAGATGGCCTCCTCGGGGTGAGTTCCACTGAATCAGGAGCCGTCCAGGCCTTCCTTGCCACCACTTCCATAAGGGGGTCAAAGGGAGGGGACACCCAGGAGGTAGAAGGGCGAGAGCCGAACGCCTCAAGGTACACTGACTCATCCTCTGAAGGGTTAAGGGCTGGCCAGTTCCCCCTCTGTTTCAGGATTTCAAGGATGTCAGCAAAGGAGACATCCTCAGAGGGGGATCGAGGGGAACCTTCAGATTCTTCTAAGTCAGTGTCAGAGGTGATAGACTCAGGGGAGTCAATGTGCTTCCTCTTGCACTGCCTCTTCCTAGGGGGTTCTCCTAGCGGGTCAGGAGAGGCCTCGGAAGAGGAGGAAATTCCCAATGGGGAAACTTGAGTTGGCACTCTGCGGTCTGAAGCAAGGATGTGGGTAGAAATCACCGCAGGCACTGATGATGGAGGGGCTGACGGAGCAGACTGTGGGGCAGACTCTGGTTCTAGCATGCTCCGTATGACCTCGAAGGCACCTCTATCGGGCAAGGCCGGAGGCCCCCGCTCCGAAGAGACCAGGACCTCCCCCGGCACTGACAGGGATGGCTCCGAAGCTGATGTCAGAGCCGAACTCACCAGCGCCGAAGCACCGAGAGGGAGAGTGGGGTCGGACAAGGGTCCG
The DNA here is from genome assembly GCF_019279795.1 of Protopterus annectens. Classification (NCBI taxonomy): domain Eukaryota; kingdom Metazoa; phylum Chordata; order Ceratodontiformes; family Protopteridae; genus Protopterus; species Protopterus annectens. The sequence continues at coordinate 117,804,601 of NC_056747.1, read as the reverse complement.
ATGCCACTCACCCCCTCAGAGCAGACGAGGGAAGCCCAGCGCCGAGATCCCTCCAAAGAGGAGATCGGAGCAGACGATGGAGCCGAAAGGGAAGTTATCGGATCTGACGCACCGACAGTCATGGCTCCGATGAGCCCCGGCTCCGAGCTCAAAGGAGTCGAAGGAGGAACACATTGAGGGACAGAAATAGCCACCGACTGATGAGCCAGGCTATGAAGCATTTGGGCCAGTGCCTCAGACTTGAGAAGTCTACTCACTACCCTTTGCAAATCATGGTCAGATAGCCTGGAAGACCGTGAGGAATGCGATTTATGGCTCCGCTCCGAAAGAAGAGGAGATCCTGGCGCCGAATGAACAGAGCAGATGGAGGGATACCTAGACCTTTTTCTTAAAGGTTGCTCCGATAAAGGTATCGGAGCCGAGTGAGTCTTATCAGCCTCGGCTCCGGCCGGAGTCGAGGTAATGGTATGAGGCTTAGAAACATCGGCTCCAGCCGGAGCCGATGTCGAAGCAGTTTTGATGCTTCCAGAGGACGGCTCTGAAGCTGGAGCCGACTGTCTGGAAGTCTTAGAAGGCTTCCCCAACACAGACTGGGTAGGGGGGCCTTCAGGCTTTAATAAGCCACGCAAAATTAATTTATTTTTGCGTTCCTGCAGGACTCTAGGGCTGAAACCATGACAGACAGCACAAGAGTCCTGCAGGTGCAAAGGTCCCAGGCAATACACACAAGAAGTGTGACCGTCTGTCAGAGGCATTTTCTGGCAGCACGAGTCACACTTCTTGAAGCCTGAGACCTTAGCGTCTTTTGACATAGTGAAAGGAGTGCCTGACAAAACACAAACACACTACAGACACACCCTCAACCGAAGAAAATTATTAAGGCTAACAAAGCCACAAACACACATACAAGCCCTTAACAAAAAAACTACTAATTTAGTCCACTAAAGGACTGGGAGAAGGGAAGGGGCCGAAGGCCTAAAAGTTAAGGGAAGAAAAGGAAGGGAATATAGACCCGAAAAACAGGGGTCGATCTATCTAAATATTAATTAAACTAAAAAGGTTATGGTATGAAACAATAAGGGGTTAAGAAATACCTATTACGGTAAAAACTCTCACTAACCTGCCTGAGCCGGTAGAAAAGCACCTCGTCAGCTAAGCGGCAAACGAGATCTAAGTAGTTACCGCCTAGCATTGTGGGATATAGGGGAGCCTCGAGCCGGTGGAATCAGCTCTCGAGCTTTAGTATTGGCCGAGTCGGAGCCGAGGATCGGCTCCGAACCCATCCAGCAAGAATGAAGGCGAGATAGACAACTTAACATCAGTATATAAAAATAAATTAAAAATACATGATTCAGGCAGTTTCTGACTAGTCAGTGGGCATTAATGATCACAGTTTCATTTAAGTTGCCCCCTTTTTGTCTCATCCAAGTTGCTGCTTAGTGTGCTTTTATTCCCATCAACCATTTCTCTCTTTATATTGTTCAGTCTGGTTTTGTGCACATCAAAAGCAAGTTAAAAAAAAGGAGGGTACCTGAATTTTCAGCTCTGAGTCTCCAACTTGGATAATTTAAAATTCTTTATAATGAAGCAACTTCTTAACTTAACTGGTTACCCTGAAAAGATAAGTGTCGCAAACAACAGTAAACATTGCACCTTAAGTACACAGAACTGTGATCAAACAACAGATGTGTCTGAACTGAGTGAATTTTGTGAGAAGCAAACCATATATGCCCTCCATGTGGGAAGCTTCACACCTCCTACCACACAACCTGCATATTACTACAGTTCATTCCAAGTTTGCCAATACTCTGGGAAAAGACAAATATGTTTTCTTTTAAATCAAGTAGTTGCCTTTCTTTTTCCTGGAGTGAATTTTGAGAAGTGAGCTGTTTAACAATGTTTAACACAGATGCAGACTAAATAGCCAGTGTAGACATGTATTCTTACAAATAGGTTCACTCTCTAAATGATAGCATTCTATCAATTGCTGAAACCACTGATCAAGATATGAAAGGCTTAACCATGTGACAGACATGAAGCATATTAAAAAAACGTTACAGTGAATGCACTGTTCATTCAATAGCCTCTCTTCAACTTAAACTCCTCCTGCACCATTTTTAACTAATTTATACTCTGGTGATTTGCCCCTAGGTGGGTAATGGAAGCAAACTCCTTTCTATATGCAGGTTCTTCTCAAGCCAAAGGATTTTTTCTCTAATTTATTCAAATAAATGTTATCAGACCACCACTGTTGTCCTTATTCATCCCTGGATCTCCTGCTGCACTTAAAATATAAGAGTATTTTGGGATTTGATATAAAGACACAAAATATTAAAATGTTAAGAATAACAGTCCCAAGTCACATAAGTCACAATAGTTTTTATTATTTTAGTATCTTGTTTCTTTCTTTTATGACTATGGAAACTGGAGAAACAAATGTATGATAAAATGAAATGGGAAGGGAAAGTACAGTTGTGTACACTTACCATAAATGTAGATGTTTGAGTGTATTCACTGTTGCAGTCATTACATTTGGGTTATCTGCTTGCAGGGAGGTCTCAGTCGGACTGATTAACAAAGTCTTGGGTCCTGTGTCGGTTGCTGTCCCTTCTTCCATGACGTCAGGTCGTCAGGGGTATGAAACATGCAGCTGATGCCATTACATCAATCTTTCTTGCTGTGCGTTGCCAGAAGCAGAAGCAATTCGCAAGTGCCTGTCGGCCGACTCCTGAAATTTTCGTTTTCGAGTTTCAGAACAGAAGTTTTCAACTAAAGCTAAGTACCCCGTTGGGGAAACTTTTTTACTTGCTCCTTACCGATGTCAGTAAAAGTTAATAATTGCATTACTTGTGGAAAGCAAATACCTCATAAAGATTTTCATTCGTACTGTATTCCTTGCCTAGGCCCTGACCACGACATACCTTGCTGTCAGTTTTGTGCTTTATTTAATCAGCGCACTATCCGTCGTCGGTATATTTTCACCTCTAAATATTTCGGTTCTCGGTTTAATTATCCGGAAATGTCGGTTAGCCATCCAACTACCGGGTTCCGAAAAAATGCAAAGATAAAGACAGAGACAGGCCACCGAGGTCCAAAACTGCCAACGACGTTTCTCATATGCCAGTTCGCCGGTACTCAGTGAGGTGCTTTTGCAGCCCCTGATTCGCAGGCCTTTACTGAGACCCATCTGGAGTCCAGTATGCTGCGAGATGCTTCAACTATGGAACCTGCGGATATCTCTACCTTGGATGGGTCCGAAGCCGCTGTGCAGGCAATGGCTTCTGAGGGTGTACTAAGACTGAGCCCATACAAGAGTGGCAGAAGTCTCATCAGAAAGTATGAAATTAAGGACTGATATCCACTAAGTCTCAGTACTGCGACTCCTCCCTTTTTGGCATTTACTCTTATATCTCCAGACTAAAAACCAGGACCACTGGCAGACTAAGTCTGTGAAAGACTGCAAACTGGGAGCTATTGTCATGTCTCCTTCTGATGTCCAACTCCATCAGCAAGAACTTAACACTCAAATACATGCTATATTAAGAATTAGCTCAAATTAAATGCAAAGTGTAATACTGTTACATTTAGACGGTACTAAAATTAAATTAAAATTAAAACAAAAACACACTACAAAATTTGCCACTGCTTCAACTGTCCATGCTAAATACATCCCTTGAAAAACCTCTACACCTAAACACAGCTCACTCATCATTCAAAACTAGTACTCACTGGTATGTATTTCCCCTCTTACATCTAATCTATCACTCATTCGTATTTTCCCCTTTTTTTTGTTACTCAGATGCTCTTCCAACTGCTTCCACCCTTTCTTCTATCATTTTTACACAAGTTACAACTATTTTATAGACATAATTACACTAAACTATTGATTCATTAACCCTGATATTTGTATTACCCTTTCTTTTATAATTTTACACAGAATTTAAGTCTAATGTGCAGAAATAATTTGATTTGCACAGAAAAAATTACAGTAACTTTCTGATTTGTTGTCTCTGATGTTTTGCAAAACTCTCTACATAATGTTTTGCTAGTTAGTTTTCATTGTTAAGAATAAGCATGTTGAGCTTTCGTATACAAGTTTTCATGTTAACTTTATATAGGTTTTTTGAGGAGCTTTTCTCCCCGAGGCCTACACTGAATTTTTTTTTTTTTAATCCAGTTGGATTTTCTTGGTCATAAAAAGCAACAGACAAATAACTAAACAAATAACCTCTACCCTCAGACTATAGCACAGAAAATACCCTACTTCAAAATGAAAACAGTTAAGAACTTTAGCAAAGGGTTGATGACTCTCTTACTTTCGATCAACATGTGGCATTAGTAGTTAGAAAACCATTATACTTAGTATAGGTAGCTGCAAAGAGAATGTCATCCAGATCTAAATGGAATTGTTACCCTTCATTGAGCAGAGCACAACACCTCCTTTGAGATGTACCTCCCTAGACAAACAGCTAGAAAGATCTCAGAGGTCCCTAACCAAGACCATGGGCCTAACGTCCATTAGCTAGCAAGACAGCTGGAAATACTGTCCTTTTCTTCAGCATCACACAGACTTTTGAGCGCAGATCTTGGTCTTCCCTTGCATGCCATTAGATATTAGAGATCCTGTATCTCAACGAGTCCAATAGCTCCTCAAATACCAGAACTAGGGACCTAAATTTACACTAGTAGTTAAACAGAACATGATAGGGAGACAGATTCAACATAAAGTTCTCCTCCCATCAATGGAACATATGCCCCTGTAGATTAAATTGTACAAATGGTACCAAGATGACTGCATGTATATCGATAAATTCACAAACAAAAAATCATGCAAGCAGCTGAATGGACTCTAAACAGCAGGCAAAATCCACTGAGAAATAAACAAAATAAGCCAAAAGTCCAACCAACCAAAGTAAAAAAAGTTTAATGAAACACACTATTACAGTTCTTTCTCAATGAAGGAAAGGATAGGTTCCCACCTCTCTGAAATACATAGGCATATTGACTCAAATGCACTAAGTAAACATAATTTAAGTCTTGGTGATTACCATATTTGTACATGTAGGGTACTACAGAAAACAGTCAAGCCAAAGAGAGGAGGTGATATAATCAATTTGACTGAGTTAGCAGAGTACGAATGGATAAGCTTCCTTAGAGCTGATACTGCACCTGGCTTAAATAATGTGCACAGTATAAAACCAGTTTTAAAGAAAAATCAGAGTTTTATATAATGTATTGTGTCTGGGCTACTTAATTATTTATTAATTATTTATTATTTACTGTCATTAATTTGTAAGAGAATATTTATGTTTATGTAGTTTTAGGTTCATAGGTGTGTACTAGGCTAATGGCCCTGGAGTCTTTAAAGCCTAGCCCACAGAAGTGCCCTGGCATCATGCCGCCCAATGTTATATCACATCCATATTCTTAGATATATTTTAAATAGGTTTTAAAGTTTTTAATCTAGTTAGATTTTAAGTGTATTTATGAGCATACTTAAATAGTTAAATGAAAGTTAATTAAGAACATGTGACCTATGGAAAGAATATGATAGGCTGGCAATTGCTATAAAGGTAACTATTTTAATTGACTCAATTATGCATTGAGAAAGAACTGTGAAGGTTCGAAAGCTTTGCTACATGAAATAGTGTGTTGTTTCATTAAACATTTTTTTTTTTTTTTACCTTGGACGGTTGGACTTTTGGCTTGTTTTATTTATCAGTAAATTCACTTTGGGACTGATGGGCATCTTGCCCTCCTAAAGAAAGTGGGCATGCTAGAGTGGGTACTGGTAAGGAGTAAACGGTTCAAACACTCGCTTGCTTTGCAATTCCTACGACTCCTACAACAGACTTGTCACTGTGATGCATCAGAAGATATAGGCAGTGTGTCTGGCTGCAGTTCTAATGCATGCGCAGAGTCCTGATGGTACTACGGATGACGGACCTCATCTTACCAGGTAATGTGTTCCTATTTCTAAAGGAAAATCGTCTTGCTGTAGTAGTAATCAGTTTAATAGGTTTGTAAGTACTAGGCTAGCTGCTGTTGTGGACTGCTTTACACCTTGCTAATTTCCCTTGATGAGGATCAGACTTTGCACTTCTTGTCTGTGAGGTAAACACCTTAACCATTATACCAATCCCCAACCCCTGAATGAAGCTCTACGTTTAAAGGCTTCAGTTCTATGCCCCCTTTTCTACAGTTTATTTTTCAAGGGCACATTTTAAAATACTGCATCTCTGAGGTTATTATTCCTTTAACTGGCACAAACCGCACAGCATCCAGAAGACTCAATTTACAAATAAAATGACACAGATAGGGACACCCAAAGCCAAAAAAAAACCAGTATGCATTAATTGTTATACAAAATATTTTATTACAACGTATACATAAAATTTATACATTTTTACTGTACAAAACATTTCTAGAATATGACCTTTTCAAATTCACATATCTCTCTCAATATTTTTGACTCTGTACAATCTAGTTTTGGTACTTAAACCAGTTTCAATCCAGGGTACCTGCAAAAGAAGGAAGAGAGTGTAAGGATAATATCAGAAGCACAGTTAGCCTGTTATAGCAACTAAATAAATGCAAATATTTATGAAGAAAGAGCCCCTGCTGCATGAAACATGCCCCATGGCTATGCATATAAAGTATCAAATATTGGCACAAGACAGGTTGGTTTAGCTATCCCTGCTGTCTCCATCAGTAAGCACATATGTTACCTGAAGAGTCTATTATAAAATATCTTTTTACAATAGGGATTTCAAAAACAGTGGCCTGACAATTAGCACAAAGGGCCAAGACTATGAGTTGGTAATGAGCTTAATCCTTTAAGTCTGTGGTTTGCCTCTCTTTTGGCTACTGCTCAGCTCTGAGATAGTCACTTAACCAGACAGTGTTCCCTTGTCACCCCTGAAAAAGAGACTCGTGCCCACTGGATTCACCTGTTTTATTAAGTTAAACTAAAAAATAAGATCAGAGATAAGGCAGAATGCTTGAAGAGTGCAAAGTCTAAACAGTTAAAAAGCTACTTTCCATTTATAACACTGCAACTTTCCCAGCCATAAAAGGACTACTGTCTCTTATTAATGCAGCTAACCGTTCTTGAAGGTGCCATAACAACTGACTGCTCAAGAGGCCAATAAGAATTAAATGGCACCATTAAAAATGGTTACCATCCTGATTATTGCAGGGTATTATCCTTACTTCATATAGAACAGAAAAGAGTATTTTTCCATTAAGAGGGCAACAGCATTTTTTTGCCTCGTTCGCAACACTTAAAATGTGATTGGTGAGCTGCGAATGTACTGTGAAACCATGTATTTTCATAATAATATTGACAGACGTGTGTGAAATAATTAAATGAATAATATTTAAAAAGAAAAGCTGTAAACTACACATTTTACACACACTTGTTAAGATAAACAACAAATGTAAATGACCGTTAATGGGGCAACACTGAAAATGTGCTTTACATCAATAATTTCAAGAACTAATTTACAAAATGATGTCAAGCCTCCACCGTCTCTGGCTTGCACTTCCATCTGATTATGGTCTGTATCCTCAAAATTGAGTGCCTCAATGACAGTTATTTTGCCGGTCTGTTTAACAAGCTTCACTTTATAAATAGATTGATAAAAAATCGGGGCAGTGTTGCCCTGTTAACAGAAAAGTAATTTATGGTAATGAACGGGATTAGACAGAGAGCAAATCCGTGGACAGACCCCTAAATGCAAGCTTTACTTCCAGCTTCTAACTGACAACCCCTTACAACTGTTCAGCGCAGAAGTGGAAATTTTAGATGTGACGAAATGATCAGAGCAAACATGTTGAGATCTTACTGGTAAAGCAGCTAGACTACAAGGCGGCACGTAAAATGTCATTACAACTGACCGCAATAGATGGCGGTGAACCTCAAAGAACGGGAACAGCAGTAGTTCAAATAATTGTTCTATGCCCCGATTTGTAATCAATCCATTTATAAAGTGAAGCTTTTTGAACAGAATGGTAAAAATTATGTTGCAGTTAAGGTGAGTGCTACAGACCTGGATAATGGACCTAATGGCGACATTGAAATTATTGATATTAAGCACATTTTGAGTGTTGCCCCATTAACAGAAAAGTACTCAAAAAAGAAATGCTTCATCTGAATAGTTACCATAGAAGCATGTTATCTCCAGCACAAAAGGAGTTTGCGCTACATGTTGAACTGCTGACACTGACATTTGTGTAATAATTTTGCAGGAATTCCAAATAATTGGGAAACTACTGCGAGCTAACCTTGTCCTCTGCCCTGACCTTTTCAGCAGAAAGATATCCAAACAGGCCTGCAGAATTGAGCTACAGGCCTTAAGAGAAGCCTAAGTAATGTGCCCCACATGCCCATAATCAGTTTTTTTTTATCAAAAAGATAACCAGCCAGAGTTGCAGTACCAATAAATATTATCTTTGGTGCAAGTTATGACAAAGGAGGTACTGCCAGCACAGCTAGCTGGAATTCTGTAAATAATTACATATCATTTCTGAATATTAACATTATTTATATAGCAGTGTAACAAAAGAGAGATACTGTCAGCACAGCTATCTGGAATTTTCTAAATAATTACATGCTAATTATATGTCATTAGTGAATATCAAAAAGATTTGTGTAAAATGCTTGTGTTACAACTGTATTAGAACTGTATGTTATGTGTATATCACACTTGTTTGTACAGAAGTGTGCGCTGAACAAAGTTTGTAAAGTACTGAGCTTAAAGATGTATCCACAGTGTACCCTGCTGGAAAAGAACAGAAATGTACATACACTATTGTAACTGCTTAAATGTATATATTTTAACAATGGAAACTGGAACATATGAGGTTAACTTCAGAAAAATAGCTGAATTTAAAATTACCTTATGGCCAGGTCATAAAGATGATGTTATCTTTCAGTTTCGGTGCAGCAAGAAACACAATTGTCTGTGCTGAGAAGTTTTCTGTATTGTCTTGGAAGTGTTAACTTCCAGGAACTGCAAAGATCTGAGGGAAAGCCCTTGCGTATGTAGATGCTAAATACTGCTAGCTTTCAGCAGTGGAGTTTTTACCTGGGATAGAGTCAGATGACAAGAAATGGTGTCATTCTGCAAGCTATCCCAGCAGTAATATTTGAGATATTAATTTAAGAACTCTCTGAGTGAGACTGAGCATTCTGTATTCTGTCTTTGACCTGACAACATCAGCTAGAGGATCTATTCACCACATCTGCCTTGCTGCTCTAAGTAAGTGTACTAGGGTATAGTATAATTCTTTTAGATATAGTCAGGAATATAGCAAAGCTTAATGATGTTTTTTTTTTATTTCAGACTGTCCTGCAATGTTGTTTTAAATATTTCCTGTGATTTTGAACTCTGATGTCACTGTAAATGTACATTTAGTATTGTCTTGCTCTTTTATTATTAAGTATATTTAAACCTTTCATTGTGTCTGGTCTGTCTAGACATGCATATTTATTTGGTGACACGGTGTAGGCCACTCCTAATAGCCTTGATCTTGGTCATACTACCATTTGTATTAATAGTAACATTACACAGTAAGATTGGACACCCTTTAAGGGCCTTAAAGTAGCTGATAAAGAGTTGGCTAGTGGCAGTGATAACTGCCTTATAGTATAGGCAGAAGGGGGCATAGCTAGTAAACCTGTGCCAGCCTTTCCCAGGTGTGTGTGTGTGTGTGTATATGTGTATGTGTGTGTGTGTGTGTGTGTGTGTGTGTGTGTGTGTGTGTGTGTGTGTGTGTGTGTGTGTGTGTGTGTGTGTGTGTGTGTGTGTGTTTAAAACAAATCTCCATGAGTGTGTGTGTGTGTCAGCTACTTGGGCAGGGACAAGAAGCATTGGTTGGACAGAGAGTGATGGAGGTCTTGGCTTGGCCACTCAGCTGAGATCTCAACTCTACAGTTGTGCCAGTGGGGAGTTTTATTGGGGATCTGCAGAAGAGGGAGAAACCAGCCCCGAACTGACCGTGGTCTCTGTGTGCTCTTAAGGGAAATTGCACTTGATGCAGAGAGTTGCATCTGGTAATACTGTGCGTGTACCGGTCATCCTCCCAGTGCATGTCCCCCACTGTTGCCAGTGGTGAGGATTGAGGATCCCTGATTACTGGTCCAGTGGTGGGGCATCACACAAGCCATGAAGACTAAATTATCTCAGAAAGCCTTTCACACCAGAGAAAATGGAATCTAAAGTCAATAAGGTACAATGCACACCAAAAATGTAAATACTAAAAAGAAAGGCACAACAGATGCCCTCTCTGGAAAATGATACAATATGAAAAATGCCCGCCAAAGAATAACTTGGGGTACGACATTAATTATACAAAGGCTTCCAGACTCCATCAGCAAGCATTACCAATGTACAGGAGCCTGAGACTCCATCAACAAGCATTACCAATGTACAGGAGCCTGAGACTCCATCAACAAGCATTACCAATGTACAGGAGCCTGAGATTCCATCAACAATCATTACCAATGTACAGGAGCCTGGAAGGCTGTCCTGAAGCAACAATCCTATCTGGTTAATGGCACACACCACTGCACTAGGTACATTACTAGAATAATTGTTACAGGAATAACAAAATGGCTGGGAGAATACTAAGCAGTATAAACTCAGCTGTTTGGAATGGGCAAATAGTCTATAGCATACCCTGTAACATCACCAAATTTAAACCACCCCATCTGATCCTAGAATGGGCATTCAATCTGTAGTACTTTACAAATACTTGCAAAGAACTCCAGGTAACAGTCTCACAAAAACAAATATTCCTCAGAAAGGCAGTAGTATTAGCTTGTGCTCTAGCAGAATAGGTTCTAACCATCCAATTAAAGTCTTATTACAACTGTCATAGAACATAATACAGTTTACTAACCATTAAGCAAGAATCTATATAGTGAGTGGATGACCATGATTTTCCTTAACAACTGACAAAATAAATCCGATCAAAACTTTGAGATTTTATTTTGTCATTATAAGACCAGTTTCTGAACAGACATGGTGTGGAAAAATACTTTTTTTTTCCACATTTGTGTAAGATGACTGAAAGCTCACTAGATTACTTTAAAGCAACTTCAGAGATGCTGAAAGACGCTCTGGTCCTTGGAGAAGATTCTGTTTCAGGTCACCTTACACATCATTGCCTGAAATGCAGAAGTAGCTCTTTCTGAGGCAACTGCTAAGAACACAGCTTTCCAGGAAAGTTATATGAGATCTGCTGAGGTTGGTTCAAAGGCACAGACACTCAATTACCTTAACAAAATGTCAAGAGTGCTTTAGAAGCCTTAAGAGAAAATGAGCACCTTCATAAGCTGTTTTCTTACAACACAGGACCCCTGTTATGTACTCAGAATGCCATCAAGGCAACAGAATAAGGTCTGCATTAGTGACCATGCAATTTCCGTTCTAGTCATCATCACAAAATATGGCGTCAACAACCTATCAAGATCAGTAATGTTACTGAACTGAAAATTTTCAAATTCACCCAAGTGTTATACAGCAACATCTATGGCATAAAGGAACACCTGCATGCCACCAGTCACATTGGGCTCCATCTGACTGATTAACTACTTGCTTACTTATGGACGACGGCTGACTACAGAAAAATAATAAAGTGAGAGCCTGTCAAGTCTCTGAGGCTACAGATTTCTACAAGAAGAGCCAAAGAATCAAAATACTAAAAATAAAAGTCATTTCTGACTTCTGCCACTAGATCTTGAGTGCGAAGGTTTAAAGAAACGTGGTCTGGGTTACATTACTATCATTCTACCATGTTCCAACCACTACACTACAGTAGTTTCTTATGTTATTCTGCATACTTACACTTGTGAGATAATCACTTCCTCAAATATAGAATCACTTCCTCAAATATAGAATCACTCACAGCATGTTACGTAGTGCAATAAACTCAAAAGCATTTCAAGCACTGTCTGTTGCTTTCCTATAATTAATGATACACTCCTTCACACTACCTTGTGTATTTATAGCTTATCATGCTCGGAGCATAACTGCACTGCGCTGCTTTGATCCCTGCTATTTTTGTCATCTGCACTTGACCGGGCTGCTCTCTTCTGCCTTTTTGGTTTCTGATTGTGCTGATATTCACAATGCTGTACTCTATATACCGTGTATGATTTTACTTCTGCCTTTGGCCAGGGGTTTGGACAAAACAGGTCCCACTCCTATGCATCACCCCCACCATGCTGGTTATCAAACAATGAATAGGGGACAAACGCAAACAGGTAAAAATGAAAGACAAATGTACTTTTAATGGAATGTAAGCCAGACAAGTATTATAACAATAATGTTCTACTAATGAGTACCTAAACTGGTAGAAGGATCTATCTCATGATCTCTACACTAACAAGGAAATCCCATCCGCTCAGACAGGTAATGTTCTACTAACGAGTACCTGAACTGGTAGAAGGATCTATATCATGAGCTCGACACTAACAAAGAAATCTCATCTGCTCAGATAGGTAATGGTCTACTAACGAGCAACTAAACTGGTAGAAAGATCTATGTCATGATCTCTACACTAACAAGGAAATCCCACCTGCTCAGATAGGTAATGTTCTACTAACGAGTACCTGAACTGGTAGAAGGAGCTATGTCATGAGCTCTACACTAACAAGGAAATCCCATCCGCTCTGATAGGTAATGTTCTACTAACGAGTACATGAACTGGTAGAAAGATCTATGTCATGATCTCTACACTAACAAGGAAATCCCATCTGCTCAGATAGGTAATGTTCTACTAACAAGTACATGAACTGGTAGAAGGATCTATGTCATGATCTCTACACTAACAAGGAAATCCCATCCGCTCAGATAGGTAATGCTCTACTAATGAGTACCTAAACTGGTAGAAGGATCTATGTCATGATCTCTACACTAACAAGGAAATCCCATCCGCTCAGATAAATCCTACTTTACAGTGGTATGCATCTTAAGTTTCCTTCTACAAAAGGTACCACTGCTGCAAAAAAAGAGATGACTATTAGGATCACCCGGCAATCTCCCACATAACCATAATGTGACAATCTGGGTTTGCAGCACTCTTTTGTCTTCTTGCTATTTTTGAAGACTGCTGTGAAGAGGAAAGGACTTGGCTAGGCAAAAATCAGCTGAGAGGAGAGGATAAACCAGTGCTGTCTTGGCAAAGACGAGCAATTAGAATGAGATTTGCTTTTTCACTTTACACCTTCAAAAGCAGATAAAGATTCAAACACACTGCAGGAAATGATGACAGAAGTCCTTGGTTCTAGCTGATAGGGAAGGCAGACCTTGACTATCTATGCTTCACTGGGAAACATCTGAAGCAAAACAATCATGTAGATCACATCAACTCTAGAAAATGTCATATACCAGTGAAATAAGAAATTACCATCTGGCTAGTTTTGACTTCTTCAGGTTGGTGACTTCCCTGCTTACAGTAACTCCCAGAGTATTACTAATTCACTCAATATTAACTTATATAACTTTACACAACTAATCAATGCCACTACCAGACCTTCCAATAACTCCATTACTGGAAGTATAACAGACTGGATTCTAGTATCCCATCCTCACTAATTTCTCTGATAGTGGTATTCGCCCAAACCCACTAGCTGACCACTTCCCCACATTTGCCCACCGTCTCCCCTCTTCCATACAACTAACTCGCACCTATATTTCTACTCACTGCCTAAAGAACTTAAATTCTGAAACCTTCTCAAATGCACTAAATTCATTTTATTTATTTATATTACATTTGTTAACCAGGTTAGTCCAGATGAGCAGTAGCTCGTTTTCAGTGGAGACCCAAGGAGAAAAGCTCCGCAATCAGTATTAACATTTTACATAAAGGTCAGCAAGAGAAATGCAAAAAAAAAAATTGCTTAAAAAGCAGAAACTGGAACCCATTAAAGACTCATCCCCTATATAATGCTCTCTCCTACTTTAACTCTACTTTCACAAACCGTCTCAACTCCTTTGCCCCTCTAAAAACAAAACGTATAAAAAAAAGTAACCCTGTACCCTGGTTAACCAAAAACACCTTCGCTATCATGCGACTCCATGACAAAACCTGGACACGTTACCATAAAAATAAAACCACTATCACCCTAAATGAATATAAAACACTACGAAATAAAGTAAAAAAAAAGTATTATCTCACACCGCAAAGCCTATTTCTCCACTCTCCAAACCAACCACACCACCAATCCCAAACTATTTTGGAAAGGAATCTCATCTTTCCTCAACCCAGGAAAAAAAGAAAACCCTTGCCCCAACCCAGATGCCTCTGACATGGACTTAGCCACCCAATTTAACTCTTTCTTCACAGAGTCCATCAGCAAGCTAACATCATCCTTCAACACCTCTACAACCCCTCCTCGGTGTGCTCCCATCCCTTCCTCCCCTAGCATCCCTTGCCCCAAACTCCACCTTTCTCTATCAATTCCATCCCTATATTCACCATAAAAAAAACTTCTCCTAAAATTAAAACCTGGTTCCAATGCCCCTGATGAAATTCCCTCCTACTTCCTAAAATTAGCAGCAGAAGCCATTGCTCTCTGTATCAGCATACTAATTAATCGGTCTATCTCAGAAAGCCAGGTCCCCCAGCTCTAGAAGAAAGCCTTTCTTATTCCTCTACTTAAAGGAGGTAATAGTAATGACATTCCAAACTTCCACCCTATGCTAATCTTAATCCCCTATTTCTAAGCTTTTTGAATAATGTATCCACCAATAACTCTTACCCTATCTCATAAACAACCAGTTTATTACCCCAACACAGCATGGATTCAGACCCGGTCATAGCACCTCCAGTGCTCTCCACTCCTTCTTGAATCAATTAACAAAGCCTGTGATTCCAGCCATTTCATGTTCACCCTTCTCCTCGACCTCTCCAAGGCATTTGACACTATTTCCCACAACTTGTTTCTTAATGAACTCTCCAAACTAAACCTATCCCCTTCCTGTACCACATGGCTCTCCAGCTACCTCACAACCAGACAAAAAAACAGCCAAATGGAATAAAGCCACTTCACCCTTCCTTAATACTCCCACAGGTGTCCCCCAAGGTTCCATTTTAGGCCCCCTACTATTCAACATATTCATTAATGACTTCTACCAAGCCATTCCAAACTCCAGCCTCATCCAATATGCCGATGATTCTACCATTATCTGCTCCTCCCCTTCTATCCCCACTCTAAATAAGCTTACCCAAACCACCTTCTCCTCTACTGAGCAGTGGATGCTAGACAACCATCTGGCTCTTAATGTAACCAAAACTAAACTTATGTTACTCACTGCCTCCAAAACCTCCTCCCTAAACACTCATTTATAATCACCAGCAAAAATAATACTCCCCTAGAAAGTCTCTGACACTAAACTACTAGGAGTACTCATAGATAACAAACTAAAATTCAACAAACATTTGCAAGTAAATATCAAAAAAACCCACAAAAAACTTGGCATGCTATACCGCCATAATCGTTATATCTCTCCTTCCACTAGGCTCATACTAGCCAATACTTATCTCATCCCATCCCTCCTATAAGGTGCATCTATCCTCACCAACCTGCAATCCTTCCTCAAAACAAAACTCTCCTCTTGCTATAACAAGATAACAAAATTTGCAGCAGGTCACAGAGCCATTTCTCACCACTGTAATTCTCTTCACCAACTAAATTGGTTTGAGCTACCTAACCTCCTCACTTATACCCAAACTCATCCAAGCACACAAACACATTTACAACCCCTCTCTTTGTCCCTCCCTAGCCACTACCTTTGAAATGTATGAACCAGAACGAGTTCTAAGATCTAATTCCCAAAAACTAATTAAATTGCACAAACCCACACGTCCAGCTGGGAATCACCTAATGTCCTTCTCTCTTGCATGCCTCTGGAATTCTCTACCATCTCCTATCTGCATCACCAGCAGTCCCTCCTCATTTAAAACCTTGCTGCACTCGCACCTAACTTCACAATGGAAGTGCTCCTGTTCCCATCTTACCTAATCCTGCTAATACCACTTCCTACTCTCCTAGAACTAAATACACCATCACTGCCTCCTATAATTCCAAAGCTCTATTGAACTATTTGACCAACTGCTTAACAGTTACCTTTTAATTTTCTGTAAAAAAAGTGTTTTTTATTGCTGTTTTACAAACTATACTGATGCATTCTATCATTGTTAACAGTTTCTCATTATATTTACTTTGTATTCCTATGAGATAATCTGTAATGTAAATGTGTAATGTGTACTATGTATTTGTAGTTTTCTGGTGCTCCATTGAAAACGGGCTCCTTGTGGTCCAACTGGACCATCCTGGCAAACAAACTGCAAATAAACAAATAAATAAATTACCTTGCCTTGGACTGTAAATGGCCTGGAGAAATGCTACATCTCAAGACAATATTGCTCACCAGCAGGAAAAACAGAAATCAGTACCCTAATATATGCTGATTTATCATATTAAGAACAGTGCAGTCCATCAATACTATAAGAATTCCTCGCTTCTGTAACTGTTTTGAACACTACTAAACAGAAAGCTGTCAGATTCTTCTAGATGTTAAACTGAAATGGAGGCCAAATTACCTAAATTATGAAAACTTCTCAAAGCAGTCTGTGGTAAATGTTCATTTTGAATGAGAAAGAACAAACAGACCTGATTATCTGAAAGCAGGAAGGAATAACTCGGGAGAAAACAAGTCGAACTATGGACTGTGATCATCTGATAACAACACAGTAGTACACCAGACTGCACGGTTACAAAGAACTGAAGATAAAACAGATGGATGCTCCTCTTATAACCTGACATCCAAACTTCAGTCTTCGGACATCTGTAAGCTAGGGATGACATAAATACTTCCATCAGACCATTTACAAGCTTCTACATGGCAGGAAGACCCAAGAATCAGTACTGCAATTTATTTATTTATTTATATTTGTTGACCGGGAGTGTCCGACTGGACGTAGGTCCACTTTCAGCGGAGGTCCGGGGAGAAAAGCTCCACAGTTAAAATAAACAGACAGTAGTTACATTGGATTACTTAGCGATTAACAATTTACATAGCAATTACTTAAAACATATTTACAGATGAAGAACATAGTACATCAGTAGACAACTAGAATCTTTATCTGTGAAGTACATAACAGACATTAACAAATGTTAAAATAAGAAGTTCCTGCTGTATAAGTACTAGGCTTATGAGCATCTGAGTTTGCTATAATCAAGGTAGTTAGTGGAGTGGAAAGAAAGGTAGTGGTTGGATGAGGTGGGTGATATTAGGAGTTGCAAGGGCATAGCCAGCATGTTTTTAGGTGCGCTTTTAGTAAAGTTTTGAAGTGGGTGAATGACGGTACGGAGGTAATTGTGGGTGGGAGGGAGCTCCATAATTTGGCTATGGTGCAAGAGAATAGTGCTTCACCAGCAGAGTTATTGGCTTTAGTGATCTGCAAGTGATTTTTGTTGCTGGATTTTAGTGGTCTGGTGGTGTGATAGGGTTGGAGTAGATTCTGGAGGGATGGGACATTTAGTGGATGGTTTACTAGTTTGTGGGCGAGTGAGAGTTGATACCATTGAAGGAGGTGAGGGAGTTCAAGCCAGCCCAGTTCAGCAAGTGAGAGACAGTGGCGACTACGGTAGGATGCCCCTGTGGCGAATTTGGCAATTTTGTTGTAGCAGGTCTCTAGCTTGTTTAGATCGCATTGCCTTAGGTTAGTATATATTGGAGAGGCATAAAGTAGGGTGGAGATAAGGTGGGAATTTGCTATTGAAATCTTTGCTGCTTTGGTGAGAAGATGCTTATTTCTGTATAACGCTCCTAGTTTTTTGTGGACTTTTTTATGGTCATGGATATGTGAATGTCAAATTTTAGTTTATTGTCTATTTCCACTCCTAGCAATTTGGTGTGTTCAGTTGGATATATAGTGGTGTTGTCTTTTGCTGTGATGTTAAAGTGAGAGTTGTTTTGAGTATGTTTGGTGAGTTGGAAGATGAGTAGTTTAGTTTTGTTTGGGTTGAGTATTAATTGGGCATCGGATAACCAAGTTTCAACAGAGGAAAAGGCTTCCTGTGTGACTTTTTACAGTTTGGGTAGGGACTAGGCTGAGCAGATGATGGTACAGTCATCTGCGTATTGTAGGAGTGTGCCATGTGTGGTGGCAGAGGTAGATTATTTGTGAAAACAGAGAAGAGTAGGGGTCAAGGATGGATCCTTGGGGAACCCCTATGGAGACAGGCAGTTGGGGAGATATGTCATTCTGCCATACAATGGATTGTTGGCGGTCAGACAGGTAACTCTGAAACCAGTTAGTGACTGATTGTGAGAAGGATAGGTTATTGAGGACAGAGATAAGTTGTTTGTGTGGGACCATGTCAAATGCTTTAGATAGGTCTAGGAAAGTAGCAGAGGAGAGATGGCCATTGTTTTTATGCTGAAGGATAGTGTTTGTAAAGGAGCAATTTTGACTATAAAAAACATCATCAAACAACAGATCTTGATACTCTTGAAATCAATACATACCAGCACAGAACTTCCCTGGTCATGTCAGGAGGAGAACAGCATATTCCATGGGAAGACAGCACTGATGCCATAGGTTCAAGAAGTATATCATTATGCTTCTATCATGTACAGGCTTGCACTGGTCAGCATTATAACTACGCATTCATGAAACCTACAGCTTTGAAAAATGTCTCTGCATTCAGGGGCTTTTCACTGGTAAACTATTGCTGTATTCGAGATGGAGCCCAAAAATCTATGTGAAAGGAACATTTTTAACTTCTGCGTTGACAGTGATACAGAGACCAAAAGCATCCAAGTGCCTGCAGATCAGCAAACGTTCACGTTATGAGGATAATCTGCTAATACTAAGCAATCATTTGGATACAAGCAGATATGGAGTGGTCCTTTAGTTCAAGGTGAGCAAGCACTTATGCCAGGCATCTAAACAACAGCTTGCTTGGGAGCAGATGATTAAAGAGGTGAAAATCCCAGCACAGCATTTAAGCAACAGTCTGTGGGCCTTGTGAATGAAATGCCTCCTGAATACCCATACTCACTAGGAAGGCACCTTACATCAGAGGTTGCAAGGTCTGTAGTATCATATTTAGAAAGTGAAAAAAAACAACAATTGTATAACTAAAATATGTACATAATATTATAAATAGGTTCATAGGTGTGTACTAGGCTAATGGCCCTGGAGCCTTTACAAGCCAACCCCTAGGATTATCCTGGCACTGTGCCACCCAACCTTAGTTCCCAGTGCCTCTGTCGAGTAAAGCCACTGGAGTGATCCCTGGGGTGAATTTTCTACTTCCCATCCACTCATCAAGATTTCTCTTGAAGAGGGCCAGTGACGTGCTCTGCTTGACATGTATGGGAAGTATATTCCATAGCATAGGCAGTCTCTGGGTTATGAACCTGTCCCTCCAGCATGTTCTGTTGATTGTAGTAATGAGGTTGAGGTTTCTGCAGCGTGTGGTGGGGAGGGATTGGGATTTCTTTAGATCTAGCATTTCTAACAGAGCTGGGTCAGACATGGCTTTGTAAGTCAAGCAGAGATCGCCTCTAAGTAGGCGATCCGAGACAGAGAATAGTTGAAGTTTTTTTAGTCTGTCCATACAGGACAAATGTTTAAGGCCTAAGATCCTCTTTGTGAGGTATTTTTGCAACCTCTCCAGTTATTACAGGTGTTTAGTAAGATACATGTCAAATGGGACATTGTACTCAAGGACTGGCCTAATGAGAGAAGAGTAGAGGGAGACAATGACCGCTTTCTTCCTGGATGCAAAACCCTTAGTAATAAGATGTGCCACATAGAAGGACTTTCTGACCACAGTGGCAATGTGGTGGTCAAAAGAGAGGTTGCTGTCAACCTGTGTTCCCAGATCTCTTATAACGCCTTCTGTGGTCAGTGGACTACCATCGATGTGGTAATTCATGGGAACCAAGTTTTTTCCAAAGGGGTTGATGACACTTTTTTGGCATTAAGCTTAAGGCCATAGTTCTGACACTAGTCATTGGTCTCGGTGAGGCCTTTCTGTAGCATGTAAACATCACTTGAAGAGTTAATAATAGCTCCCAACTTGCATTCGTAAGCAAACTTAGTCAGCCAGAGTCCCTTCGTGTTGGCCTGAACTTCAGAGAAGTAGATACCAAAACAGGAGAGGACCCAGGACCGAACCCTGTGGGCCTCCACTCACGACTGGTCAGCAGTCTGACTTGGAGTCAGCTATTTTCACACTGTGGGTTCTACCTGGAGTCAGCTATTTTCACACTGTGGGTTCTACCTGTGAGCCAGCAGTTTGCAACCCACCAGAGTCCTGAGTGGGGAATGGTGTCAAAGGCCTTGGCCAGATCAAGGTAGGCTGTATGAACCACCTTGCCTTCATCCACAGCTCTGGTGACCGACATAAAGAAGTTGACCAAGTTGAGCAGGCATGATCTACCCTATACAAACCAAACTGTGTGGAATCCAGAGTTTGGAGATTCCCTATATCCTTGTTTAATCAGGTCCATGATGATGCGTTCCATAGATTTGCATATGTACTCACTCCTCCTTTGTGGAGAGGGATGACTGTAGCAGTGCGCCATTCGGTAGGGACAAAGCCTGAGGTGGGGCTGTGATTGAACAGGGCACACAGGAGAGGTGCCAGTTCACTCTGTAGTTCATGTAGAATACAGCCAGGGATATTGTCAGGTCCCATAGAAGCTGTATTCTTGGCCTTGGACAGTGCTGTTTTAACCTGTGCAGCAGTAATACGGGGTGCCTGGCAATCTACTGGTATTGTGACTGGTCCCTTGGAGGAGGGAGAGGGGTAAAGTTGGCACTGAATCTGTCAGCCAGTATATTGGCAATATCTGTTGGCTCGGTATAGGAGGTACCACTGTGCAGTATTCTCAGAGCAAATCTGGGTATTGCTGTGGAGATTCTTTACATAACTCTAGAAGGCCTTGTGGTTGTCTTTACTATCTGCTGCAATTCTGTTTTCATAGCTATCTTTAGAGGATTTGATAAGGGATCTCAACTTTTTGTTGAGGCTGATAAGGGAGGTTTTCCAGTCTTGGGACTTCACCTTATTCTGCATCAGTTTCCTCCTTCTGTTGTAGAGTTTGTTTATGGCAGGGGACCACCAGATTGACTTCCTTTTTCTGGAGGAGAGTTCCTTGGTTCTATTGGGTATGGTGAGATCCATGAATTTGTGTACGTGTTCGTATAGTACATTGGTGTATGATTCAGCGGTCATTCTACTGATCTCCATTTGCAGGGGTGCCATGAAGTTAGCACCTCTGTTTTTCGGAGCCCAAAGTTAGCTTTGGAGAAATTTTTCATGGTGGTTACCTTTGCGTGGGGGGTGGGAGGGATGTGGATTTCAAAGGTTTTGCATGGGGGGGGGTGGGAGGGGGGTGGATTTCCAAGGTGATTAGTTTGTGGTCGAATCTAACCAGGGGGGAATTGACTATTGACGTAGAGCAACGGTCGCCCATGTTAGTAATGACCAGGTCAAGGATGTTGCTACCTCTAGTGGGGGTAAGAACGAGTAGTTGAAGTCGCCCAGTATGAGAGTGTTAGGCTGGACCTTAATATTCTCCAGGGTGCTTAGGAACATGGAGTGTGAGTCATGGGACATGGCTGGGGACCTATAGCAGCCTATGACCTGAATCGCTATCTTACCCAATGTTAGCTGCACCTGAAGTATCTCAGATGCGTTATGTTGGGCTACCAGTCTGGAGGTGTGCGCATCCTTTATGAATATGGAAACACCACCACCTTTGGAGCTTTGGTCCAAGTTCTGGGGCTGAAAGGTGTGGAATGAGTTACAGCCTGGTAGTGCAGGGGGTGCTTTCTGCTGCCTTCAACCAGGTCTCTGTTAGGGCACAAATGTCGATGTTCTCCAGTTTAAGGAATGCTTTGAGCGAGTGCATTTTGAGATTTAGATTTCTAGTGTTGAGCAGCATGACCCTCAGATTGCATTTGTTTGCAGCTGTTGCAGTGGTAATTTGGTCTTTGGAACACTGTCTAAAAAAGGCACTACAGGGGTGGCAAGACCCTTGGCCAGTCTCCAGAAGCCCAGGGGTGACAGATGCAGGCCATCTCTGGCAAAGCATCGAGCTCTATCAATCATGCCACCCCAGGCAGACAGATACTGGATTCCCTCAGAATGACACCAGAAACTTAGCCAATTGTTGAAATCGATCATTTTCTGCTTGTACTGTGGTATCATTCTGGGTGATGGTAGGATGCTGCTCAGGGCTAGGGACATACCCGCCTGGGCTACATAATCCATGAGCTCCTCCATGTCTCTTTTTATGTAGTCCAGGGAGGTATGTCTCAGGTCATTTACATCCACATGTACAATGACAGAGTCATATTTGACCCTATTGTTGAGGGACCTGATTGTGTGCATTATGCGGCAGATCCTAGCGCCTGACGGGCAGCTGACTGTTACTTTCTCCTTATTCAACCTAGTGAGTGGGACATCAGTGTACCTCACTATCGAGTCACCTATGACTAGTGTGCTGGGCATGCTGTTTTGCCTTAGGGGCTTTGGTTGAGTGGCACACTATTTAGGTGAGTTATGTGTCTCGTGATTAGTGTTGTGTTGTGTTGTGTTGTGGTGTGGTGGTTGAGTGCGTTTCTGCCATGGAGGTCTCTGCTATTTAGGTAGATTTTTATTGATAGCCTCAGCGAAAGGTGGGTGTGCGGTTTGTGTTTTTATGTGAAGGCAGTACTGACGTGTGTTCTGGTGGGCTATATGTTCCATGAGGTGTGGTGCAAGTGTTGAACTCCTCTTGACCAGCTTGACCGGTCTTGGCTGGGGAGTGCGTGGCTTCCAGTTTGGATATATAAATGCATCTCTCATAAGTCTGAGTGTTGGGATGTAAGAGGAGAGGGTTGTCAGTGTATATGAGCCAGTTGCTACTTTGCCTCAGGATGCCCAAGTTCACCAGGTTAACAGGAGAAAGCACATTGAACTGACCTTTAGACATGCCTGGAGGGGTGGGCATTAATAATAAGTGCTACAGCTGTTTCCTTGTAGAACATTTAGTGCTGGTAGCACTTGTGTGCTACAATAATTACTACAAGAAGTCTGGTAAAGTGCTATATTAATAAGCTAGTAAAAGTGCAGGAGAGGAGAGAGCTAGCAGATCTAAGGGAAAAATTGAAGAGCAGGCTCAGAAGCTTACAAACAGTCCTGGATACAGCAAATCTGTATCTGGACTAGACTAGTTACAGGAAAGACGGGAAACAAGTGCAAATGTGGGCTTTTAAACCAGAAAGTTGAAAGAGATGGAAAAACTGCCCAAACGGCCAATAAACTACAAATTCTGGGCCAGAAACCACTCCTCTTGTGGTAGATAAGCTAGAAGGCTTCCCTCCAACACAGAAACGCTTGGTGGGCTCAGAAGCTTACATACAGTCCTGGATACAGCAAATCTGTATCCGGACTAGACTAGTTACAGGAAAGGGGGGAAAAGTGCAAATGTGGGCTTTTAAACCAGAAATACTCAGTACGAAAATGTGGTTAAAATGCAGAGAAATGTGGAGTATGCTTTAAATATGGGTAGACTGCGTCTTGTTTCCAAAAATAAGAGAGAGAGAACTGAATGTATTAGCCAGAATAATGGCCTACCAGTGGCTACATAAAAGAAAGGACAGGAGAAGGCATTAAAACACATGGATATGGAAGGGACTGATTAAACAGATTATGACAGACTAATGGTTAGAAGAAAAAGTATGTTACAGAGACGAGCAGTCAGTCGTAGCTATTAAACCAAAGGAGAAAAGAAATAAGATATGTTGAACATTAACAACTGAGTAGAGTTATTAGAGTACAGAAATACCTTATTCGCACTGCATTTATCACACACATGGCTAAAGGTCTTAATGTTGTTGTTGTGTCTTTCGGCTTTTCCCGGTTAGGGGTCGCCACAGCGGAACTCCGGTCTGCTAATGATTGGCAGTTAATTTTTACGTGCTGGCTTGCCGGGCCTAACGCACAACCTTCAACGAAGAAACGCCCATTCACGCATGTCGCCACATAGAAGACGCTCCATCTGAGAATCGAATGGGCAACGTCTAACTGTGAGGCAACAACGCTACCGCAGCACCACTAATATTAGATATTACATGCTTATGTTGTGGTTAAAACCAGATCATAACAGTACAGTGAAAACATCAGCAATCCTAGCAAAAGTCATATTTAAAACAGCATTGACTAGACTAGTACTATGAGAAAGTGGTCCCAAAAACAATGATGTTAGTAACTTGAGCAGAATGTGTACTGGTTAATTACACAGGGTTTAAAACTGCACTGTCTGACTAAGTCTTAGCTTGCAAAACAAATGTGCCATCTTCTGTGAAAAAAGTACGAAGTATCGGATTAATTTGTTTAAAGTACTTGGGGGGGGGGGGGTCACATAGCAAAATTCTGTTCCACCAATAGAGAAGAGAATGCTAGCAGAAGAAATATGAAAAACAACATACATGCTACAAATGAAACTGACTCTATGGAATATGATGCAGTTAGAATAACTGAATCAGCGTTATATCACTATCAAGCTAGTGAAATGTAATGTATTGCTTGGAAGGGAGAAAGCTTCAAGCCCTGCTAGATTCCAGCACCATGAGCACCCTTGCCAAGGGCAGACTAAATCTGGCTGCCCATAGTAAAGAGACCACATACAGAGAGCCCAGAAAATTCAACGTGTTTATAAGAACACCCAACCTAGAAAATTTAACCCAGGAGATGCCCTCCACAAACTGGCTAAGTTGTAAGGGCCACCTAAGGCAAGTAAAAGAATTAAATGTAGCAAACTACAAAATTAGACAGCTGGTAAAAAGAAAAATAGCAAGCAAATCTAAAATGTTAATGCACTGAAACCAGGGAAAGAAGGAGAATGTTCTTTGGTTAGCCTGCAAGATTATGATGTTCAGATAGAGGCTCTCTGGTCTCTTCTGTATGAGGTCCAGTTATTGGTACATTCATAGGTATGTACTAAGCTAATGGCCATGGAGCCTTTACAAGCCTAGCCCATAAAAGTGCCCTGGCATCATGCCACCCGACGTTAGTTCCAAGTGTCTCTATCAAGTAGAGCCATTGGAGTGATCCCCAGGGTGAAAAGAAGTTATGTACTCACCATAACGTTCCATCTGAGTAGTTGTAATTCATTTATCTTCAACTTGTGGGTTTTAGATCTGAATTGGATCCGACACGGAAGCATTCTCCAGCTACTGATCCGAGCTCCCAGATCCTCCCCTTACCCATAATGCCCCCCGTCTTCTTCTTCCCTTCAGGTAGAGTTTGCTGCTAACACATACCTGACCCAACAAGACCCCATCCTTACTGCCAGGCCAAAAAAACCCTAAACTCCCAGATAGACCATGAGCAATTCTGGGATATTCATACTCGTAGACTGGCAATACAAACTGACAAGGTCGGGGGAAGGGGGGAGGCTGAAGATAAATCAAGTACAACTACTCAGGTGGAACGTTATGGTGAGTACATAACTTCTTTATCTGAAATAGTTGACTTCATTTGATCTTCAACCTGTGGGACAGAGTCATCAGCTAACAAACACCTGGGAAGCCCTCATGGAAGGTTATTCCAGAACACTGTGGAGCCAAAAGATGCCCTGTTCCTTGACACAATAGGCTGGTTAATATTTGCCTCTGGCGCTACTTTGGAAGGAAGGAAGGGTTAGTGCGCAAGGAAACTCTAGCTTTATGAAATATCATATATGGAGGCTTGATGGAAAAAGCTTGAAGTTCTGACACTCTCTTGGCAGAAGTAATGGCCAACAAAAAACAGTCTTCCACGATACATACTAAAAATCTACCGAGGCTGCAGTTCAAAAGGTGGGGAGACTAACACCTGGAGCACAAAGTTAAGGTCCCAGGGGGGGAGTGGGATCCTTAACTGGAGATCTAAGTAGAAAAGTACTTTTGAGAAAGGATTTGCAAAGCTTTGAAGACGCTAAAGAAGATATGTTTCCCCCACATGAAAATTAGAAATGGCAGCCAATTGAACTTTCACTGTGGAGAAACTGGCCCCTTGACGAAAAATTCCCGCCAGAAAGTCTAGTACTGCAGCCACTGGAGCTGTGAAAGGATCCAAGGCATGCTGTGAGGCCCAAATACAGAAACGTTTCCATTTGCTACAATACACCTTTCTGGTGGAAGACTTGTGAGATGCCACCAAAACATCCTTAACCAGAGAAGATTTTATTTTTATTTTATTTTTATTTTACATTTGTTTACAGGGAAAGTCTGACTGGAACAAGGTCCATTTAAAGCGGAGGCACAGGGAGAAAAGCTCCATTACATAATGGTACAAATACAACAAATGACAAGAAACATTCTGTACAGAGGCATATATACAATCAGAGCTCCATGCCTTTATATGACAACACAATCCACGAATGACAGAAAATTTCTATACAGTGGCATATATACAGCCTAGGAGATTTTAATTACCTTAGTTTGATTTGAGCAAGCTTGGTATATAGATAGCAAAACTTTGAATTCCCTATTGGTAGTACAAAGCATAAAAATGAAGGAATGGAATATGGAAAATAATGCTATTCGGGAGATATGTCATAGTGTGAGAAATAGTTTGTAGGATAGTAGTTCCTGATAGGGAGTACAGAATAGCTGAGATAAGCAGAGGAGATGAGGTGTGCCAAGTTAGGAGGAGAGCAGAAAAGATTTGATGTGATACAGGGACACAGCCATGATTGCACGAGGTGTGACTTTAGTCTCCTCCATATAGCCTCCATATATGACACTTCATAAAACTAGAGTTTCCTTGCGCACTAACCCTTCCTTCCTTCCAAGATAAACCAGGAGTCCTAACAATCATGGGAACTGGAGCAGCCAAGTAGTGAGCTTCAGACCATCCAGATCTGGATGAGGAATTCCAGAGGGATAAGAAATAAGATCCAAAACTGGATCCAACATCCATGGTGGAACTAGTTGATGAGACCATAGGGAGGGAAACCAGACTTGGTGAGGCTAGAATGGGGAGATGAGGATCACAGTGCTCCTTAGCCTGTGAGCTTTCTGAAGAAACTTCAACATGAGGGGTAATGCAGGATAAGTATAAAAATGTCCAGGAGGCCAAGCATGAATTAGTGCGTCTCTGGAGGCTTCACTCTGGGGGGGGGTTCAGAGCAAAGAACTCGCTGCATTTCACATTGGAAGGAGATGCGAAGAGATTGCAGCAAGGATGCCCCACTTTTGAAAAATCTGTTCTGCTACTGAAGGATTCAGAGACCATTCGTAAGGCATCAGGACAGATCTGCTGAGCCTGTCCACTATAATGTTGGACCATCCCGGAATGTGCATTGACACCAGAAAACGGCCGTTGGGAGATCACCCATTCCCACACTCTCATGGCTTCGCGACAGAGGGGATAAGATCTGGTTCCCCCTTCTTTGTTGATATACCAGACAACTGACATATTGTCCGTCTGAAATGGGATCATTCCTACAGGAAGATGAGCATGAAGGGCCTGCAACTCAAGAAGACCCGCCCTCATCTCCAGGACGTTGATATGCAAATTGGTCTCTGATAGGGACCACGTGCCTCTGACTGTCCATCCTGAGCAATGTTCCCCCCACCTGAGCTAGGAGGCATCCGTGGTCACCGTGGCTTTGAGAAAGGCCTGGAGAAAAGGACGTCCCTTCAGCAGGTCTTGGGACTGAATCCACCACCGAAGAGAGTCCCTGCACTCAGAAATTCGAATGGGATGAGATAAAAAGGAAAATCTAACAGGGGCCACCGAACCGCAAGGGTGCACTGGAGAATTCGCATATGAAGGTGTGCTAAAGGTAACAGGTTGATCGTGGCTGCCATAGACCCCAATGCTCCTAGGACTGCTTTTGCCTTCGGAACTTGAAATTGAAGGACATACCGGATGTGCATCTTCAAACTGCGTATCCTGTCTGGTGTGAGGAAAACTTTCATTTGAACGGTGTTCAACCGAGCCCCGATGAAATCTAGAACCTGAACTGGGGCCAGTGAAGATTTGTTTTGGTTTATGGTAATGCCCAGTTTTTTTGCTAGGTAAAAAAAACAATCCCTGGCCTGACAAAGTAGATGCTTGGAAGGGGCAGAAAAGAGCCAATTGTCCAGGTAAGGTAAGACCTGAATACCCTGAAGCCTCAGGTGAGCCACTACTACCGCAACCACCTTGGTTAACACCCTGGGGGCTGAGGTGAGACCAAAGGGAAGGGCACTGAACTGATAATGATTGGCTCCTAGCCGGAAGCGGAGGAATCTCCAAGAGCACTTGTCCAGCTTGATGTAGTAGTACGCATCCTGGAGGTCTAACAAGTACAAACAATCGTTCGCCTGCAGACAGGGTAGGATGGATAGAAGAGTGACCATCCGCAATTTTGTTTTGGTTACTGACAGGTTCAAGGTGAACAGATCCAGGATAGGTCAGAGATCCCCCGTTTTCTTCGACAATAAAAAGAACCTGAAGTAAATACCTGATCCGGATTGGTCTGGGGGGGCAGGTTGGAGGACCCATTTGATTAGCAGCTTTTTTTATTTCTAGTGCTGCTTCCTCCCTTTGCGTGGGTGAGACATCTGGGAAGGTGTTTCATTGGTCGTGGTGGTTCTTTGAATGGGATGAAATATCCTCCGGACTTAATTCGCAACACCCAGCGATCTCTTGTAACGGGCTCCCATGCTACTGGGTGAAGCGACAGGCGACCCCCGACTGCCTCCAGTGACTAGCAGTCTGGCAACCCTTCAGGGCTGCGGCCTGGGTTTTTCAGAGAAGGGTTCTCGAGACCTGAAGTTTCTAGGACCCCCTCTGGCTCTAGGGCGACATCTGTCATAACCCTCTCTGCCTCTGGGGGAAGGAGAGTCCTGAGTGTGCTGGGAAAATGCCTGAGACTTCCGGAACCACATCTTCGTCATCCGTCACCGATTCCTGGAAAAGGATAGTTGAGGGGAGGAGAAGCGGATTCCGATGGCAGACAATGTCTTCCCATCCTTCTCACTCTGGACCAGAGTCTCTAACAGATCTCCCAAAAAGGGAAGAACCATCCTAAGGGGCATTTGTAAATGATGCCTTAAAGGGTTCTGAGAATTGAAAAAGCCTGAGCCAGGCATGTCGCCTGATGGCAATGCCCATCCCAGCAGTCCTTGCGAGTCCCTCTGTAGCTTGGGAGAGTATGCACATGGAAGTATTCGAAACTGCTTTAAAAGTAACCATTCGCGCTGGGAACTTCTTTTTGTCCTCCGCCGACATGGACTCCGGGGTCGACTCCGCGACCTCTTTGACCAAGTCTCACTGTAATCGAATGACGTGTACCATGTAGTTCAGCACCCTTACCGAGAAGGTCACTGAAGCATACATCTGCTTATCAAAATGGTCTAACACCCTTGATTCACGATCAAAAGGGTGAACCGTGAAGTTCTCCTGTGCGAGTTCCTTCTTGGTGGGGGCTGCTACACCCATAGCCTCCACTGGGGACCCCTTATTCCAGCACGTCCTGTCTGATGGGGGTACTCAAGACCTTTTCCATGTGCTTGGGGATAGGCTCCATGGTGTCCAGTTCCTTCCATGTCCTAGATGTTATAAGATCCACTAAAGGATCCGCAGGAGGGGACACCCAAGTGGTAGGGGGGGCCCGTGCCGAACACCTCTAGGAACACTAACTCGTCCGAGGTCAGTTTTGGGGCAGACCACCCCCTACCTTCTGGCAGAGGAGTTCCATGATGTCTCCAAAAGGAGATATCCGTGGGGGGGGTGACCTTGGGAAACCTTCCCCTTTCTCCAAGTCAGTGTCTTCGGTGAGAGACTCTAGCGGAGGGTCCAAGTGCCTCCTCTTACATGTCCTTTGCGAGGCACCTCCTCAGTGGGACTCTCTGGAGAGGATTTGCAAACTTCCTGTTGTTCCTGTGGGGGAGCCTCCTGAGGCAGGCCGGACATGGGCTGTCCCTAAAAGGGCAAGACAGTCAGGATTGCAACCAAAGCCGAGGGGGTCTGGATGGAGTCTGAGGACGAGATGGTCAAGGGTCTCGAAACCGAGAGAACCTTCTCCACCACATCAAAGATCGAAGGGAAATGAACCTCCTGGGACATACCAGTGGGGGACGCCCCCCTCTGACCCAACAGAGGAGTTAGAGCCAAGGCGCTAGGAGCAGAGATGCCGAGAGGGTTACTGCGCTCTGAAACGCTCGGAGCCGACAGCACCCCCTCGGAATAGACCCAGAGACTACGGCTCCAAGAGCTTGAACCCGAACCCATCAGATCAGACACGCTCAAGGCAATAGCCGGCACTGAGGTACCCCCAAGGATCCTCGGATCCAAGGACTCTGAAACCGAAGGTAAGATCTGAGAAGGAGTTATAGGTGTAGAGAAAGGTTGCGAGCTACCCCCTCCAGAGGGAGAGGGTGCCAACAAGACCCCCATCTGGATTTGGGTGGCTGATAAACATTGGCATCATTTTGTCCATCTCCGCTTCACTCAAGCTCCGGGTAGATCATGAAGAAGCCACCGAAACAGGTCTAGAAAGCCGGTGAGGAGAGGACCTAACTGAGGACCGGACCAGGGCTTCATCTGGCGCAGTGGAAAATCTAGGAGATCTTAGCTGAGGAGACCCAGGCCTAGTTGGAGGCCTTACTTTTGGTGGCAGACTGGACTGAACCAAGCGGTCAGGGGACCGCTTATGCGGCTTGTCCTTTTCTCCCCCCCAGACCTCTTGGCGGGAGTTTGAGTCCCAGAGGCCGGGAAGGAGGAGGAAGATGCAGCTGCTGCTGCTGTTCTCATGGTAAGAAAAGGAGGAACTACTGTCCCCGAGTAGGGAAGTAGCTCTTCAGAATCAGTTTGTCCCTCCTGTACTTCAGTCCTCTGGGGTTGAACCCAGCACAGATGGGACAAGAGGTCTGAAGGTGCACTGCTCCCAGACACACTACACACAGAGTGTGGCCATCTGTTGAAGAAAGCTTATGGCCACACTCTGTGCATTTACAGAAACCTGATTTAGGGGCTTCAGATATCCCTAAAAGAAACCGGCCCAACACACACACTCATGATAGGATAGACTGAAAGTAGTGGCCGAAAAGTAAACTTTTTTTTATATGTACCAACGACCATGCAAAAGAGTAAAGGAGGAAATTAGAGAAGGAAAAAATCAAAAAGCTACCAGATTTTACTCACAAAAAACTCCAAACTACGGTAAGAGCTCGGACCATGCTTGTTGCTTCGCTAGCAGCAAATGAGCTCTGAAGGGAGGAAGGAGACACGGGGCATTATGGGTAAGGGGAGGAGTTGGGAGCTCGGATCAGTAACTGGAAAATGCAGCCATGCCGGATCTGATTCGGATCCTAAACCCACAGGTTGAAGATCAAATGAAGTCAGCTACTTCCGATCTTTCTATTTCCCACCCACTCATCAAGATTTCTCTTGAAGAGGGCCAGTGAGGTGCTCTGCTTGACATGTATGGGAAGTTTATTCCAGAGCATGGGCAGTCTCTGGGTTATGAACCTGTCCCTCCAGCATGTTCTGCCGATTGTGGTAATGAGGTTGAGGTCTCTGGAACGTGTGGTGCGGCGGGATTGGGATTTCTTTTGATGCAGCATTTCTAACAGAGCTGGGTCAGACATGGCTTTGTAAGTCAAGCAGCGATTGCCTCTTAGTAGACAATGAGACAGAGAATAGCTGGAGTTTTTTGAGTCTGTCCATGTACGACATGTGTTTAAGGCCTAGGATCCTCTTTGTGACGTACTTTTGTTGCCTTTCCAGCTGTTGCACGTGTCTAGTGAGGTACATGCCAAATGAGAAATTATACTCAAGGATTGGCCTAATGAGGGAAGAGTAGAGAGAAATGATGACCTCTTTCTTCTTGGATGCAAAACCTTTGGTAATGAGCTGTGACACATAGGACTTTCTGACCACAGTGGCAATGTGGTGGTTGAAGGAGAGGTTGCTGTTAACCTGTCTCCCCAGATCTCCTATAACACCTTCAGTGTTCAGTGGGCTCCCACCAATGTGGCAATTAGTTTTTCCCAAAGGGGATGAAGACACATTTTTGGCACTAAGCTTAAGGCAATGGTTTCGACACCAGTCATTGGTCTCAGTGAGGCTTTCTGTAGGATGTTTACATTACTTGGGGAGTTAATAATGGTTCCCAGCTTACAGTTATCTGTGAACTTGGTCAGCTAGAGTCCCTCCGTGTTGGTCTAGACTTCTGAGAAGTAGATGTCAAACAGGAGAGGACCCAGGACCGATCCCTGTGGGACTCCACTCGTGACTGATCGGCAGTCTGACTTGGAGGCCACTACTTCCACACTGAGAGTTCCATCTTTGAGCCAATTTGCAACCCACCAAGTAATATTGGGGTTGATGCCTAGTTTGGCAAGTTTATCAATAATTCCTAAGAGGGGAATAGTATCAAAGGCCTAGGCCAGATTGAAATAGGCTGTATGAACTACCTTGTCCTCATCCACAGCTCTGGTGACTGACTCA
Source organism: Protopterus annectens (assembly GCF_019279795.1). Taxonomy (NCBI): domain Eukaryota; kingdom Metazoa; phylum Chordata; order Ceratodontiformes; family Protopteridae; genus Protopterus; species Protopterus annectens. The sequence goes on along the minus strand of NC_056747.1, from coordinate 117,772,092 downwards.
AAAAAGTCAACCAGGTTGAGAAGGCATGACCTATCTTTCAAACCAAATTGCGTGGGATCCAGAGTTTAGAGATTCCCTATATCCTTTTTAATTAGGTCAATGATGATGCGCTCCCATAGCCTTATATATCAGATTTGTCAGGCTAATGGGACGATAATTCCCAGGGTCTGTAGTCGCTTCCCCTTTATGGAGTGGGGTGACTCTAGCAGTGTGCCATTCGGTAGGGACAAAGCCTGAGGTGAGGCTGTGACTGAATGGAGCACACAGATGTGGTGCCAGTTCATTTTGTAGTTCATGTAGAAGATATCCAGGGATATTGTTGGGTCCCATGGAAGCTGTATTCTTGGCCTTGGACAATGCAGCTTTAATCTGTGCTGCAGCAATGCTCGGTGCCTGGCATTCCTCCGGTATTGTGATTGGTCCTTTTGGGGGGGGGGGGGTAAAGTTGGCATTGAATCTGTTGGCCAGTATGTTGGCAATATCTACTGGCTCAGTACAGGAGGTACCATTGTGCAGTAACTCAGAGCAAACCTGGGTATTGCCGTGGAGATTTCTGATATAACTACAGAAGGCTTTGTGGTTGCTTTTAGTGTCCGCCTCAATTCTGCCTTCATAGCTGGCTTTAGAGGTTTTGATGAGGGATCTCAACTTTTTGTTGAGGCTAATAAGGGAGTTTTTCCAGTCTTGGGACTTCACCTTTTTCTGCAACAGTTTCTTCCTTCTGTTGTAGAGTTTATTAATGGCAGGGAACCACCAGACTGGCTTCCGTTTTTTAGAGGAGAGCGTCTTGGTTCTGTTGGGTATGGCAAGTTCCATGCATTTATGTATGTGTTCGTACAGTGCATTGGTGTATGATTCGGCAGTCATGCATCTATTTTCCATTGACATGGGTGCCGTGAAGTTAGCCACCTCTGTTTTCAGGAGCCGAAAATCAGCTTTGGAGAAGTTTTTCATGGTGGTTACCTTTGGGGGGGGGGGTGTGGGTGAGATGTGGATTTCCATGGTCGGATCTAACAGGGAGGAATTGACTATTGGTGTAGAGCAACGGTTGCCTATGTTAGTAATAGCCAGGTCAAAGATGTTGCTTCCTCTAGTGGGGGTAAGAATGAGCTGGTCCAGGGCATTGGAATTTATGAATTTCAGGAAGCGTTGGGCCAGTGTATTGGTGCACGAGTAGTTTTCCCATTTAATGGAGGGGTAGTTGAAGTCACCTAGTATGAGTGTGTTGGGATGGACCTAATAGTTTCCAGAGTGCTTACGAACATGGAGTGAGAGTCTTGGGACATGGTTGGGGACCTAGCAGGCTACAACCTGAATCGTTGTCTTACCCAGTGTTAGTTGTACCTGTAGTATCTCAGATGCGTTATGCTGGGCTACTAGTCTGGAGGTGTGCACATCCTTTATGGTGTGCACATCCTTTATAAATATGGAGACACCACCACCTTTGGAGTTTCAGTCCATGTTTTGGGGCCGAAAGGTGTGGAATGAGTTATAGCCTGGTCTCTGTTACAGCACAAATGTCGATGTTCTCCATTTTGAGGAGTGTTTCGAGCAAGTGCATCTTGAGATTTAGACTTCTAGCGTTGAGCAGCATGACCCACAAATTGCATTTATTTATAGCCGTTATGGCGGTAATCTGGTCTTTGGAACATCACCTAAAATAGGCACTATAGGGGTGGCAAGAGCCTTAGCCAGTATCCGGAAACCCAGGGTTGACAGATGCAGGCCATGTCTGGCAAAGCACTGAGGTCCGTCAGTCATGCCATCCCAAGCAGACAGATACTGGATCCCCTTAGAATGACACCAAAAACAACCAATTGTTGAAGTCAATCATTTTCTGCTTGTACTGCAGTATTATTCTGGGTGACGGTAGGATGCTGCTCAGGGCTAGGGTCAAACCCGCCTGGGCCACATAATCCAAGAGTTCCTCAATTTCTCTTTTCACGTAGTCCAGGGAGGTGCATCTCAGGTCATTCACACCCACATGGACAGTGAGTCATACTTGTACTTGTGGAGTGACCTGAGTGCGTGTGTTGTGTGTCAGATTCTGGCATCTGATAGACAGCTGACTGTTACCTTCTCCTTATTCAACCTAGTGAGTGGGACATCAGTGTGCCTCACTATATAGTCACTTATGATTAGTGTATTGGGCAAGTTATTTTGTCTTGGGGGCTTAGGTTGAGGGGCACACTGTGTAGGTGAGCTATGTGTCTTGCGGTTTGGGCACACTGTGTAGGTGAGCTATGTGTCTTGCGGTTTGTGCTGTGTTGTGGTGGTGAAGTGCATTTCTGCCTTGGAGGTCTCTGCTGTTTGGGTAGATTTCTATTGAGAGCCTCCATGAAGGTGGGTGTGTGGTTTGCGTTTTTGTGTGAGAGCTGTGATGGTGGGTGTTCTGGAGGGCTGTGTGTTGCATGTGGTGTGATGCAGGTGTTGACCTTCTCCTCTTGACCAGCTATTCCGGTCTTGGCTTGAGAGTGCATGGCTTCCAATTTGGATATACAAGTGCATCTCTCACAAGTATGAGTGTTGTGAGGTAAGAGGAGAGGGTTGTCTGTGTACATGAGGCAGCTGCTACACTGCCACAGAATGCCTAAGTTCACCAGGTTAATAGGAGAAAGCACAGGGAACTGACCTTTAGACATGCCAGAAGGGATGTCATTATTACTACTAAGTACTGGAGCGGTTTCCTGATATATTCCTTTTACAGGAAAAGTGTCACTCAAGGTGTCCGAGTCTGTACAGAGCACTGCCAAACACTTGAGGGGAAACTAATACATAGACCCTGAAAATTTAAGGATGAAATACTTAGGCAGATATTCTGAAGTTAGAAAGAAATCAAGCAGTACTTACTGAAAAATAAAGAATCAGCTTGTCATGAATGATGAAAAGAGGGGAGTCACATGAATGGCTACTGCCTGGCTACTACTAACGCTGGTCTCAGCACAGCTTTACTCTTTGGGATACAATAATCCTTTGCTTCTTCTCTCACCAGATCCTTGCCAAAAGTACTGATGCAGGAAATAGACTTTTTTACCAAGAAAAAAAATATCCATTTTCATACGTATCCGGGAGAAGTAAACTGGTAGAGCATAATATAGTGACAACCCTGGAATAAAAGTTAGACTAAGACCTTGAAATGCAGCACCATCACAGAAACAGTAAGAGTTAACAGTGAATTTAGGAAAGGTCAGATGCATTAACAGAAGACATAAGAAATGGGGATTTGTCAGATATCAATTTCTCCTTTCACTAAAGTAGTAAGTACCCTGTGTAGCCCTGTGAAAGAAATCACTTGGCCGCCTTTGTTATTTTGCTGTCTTCATCACTGTAGTGCAATCTTGGAGTTGATATATGTAAGTAGAGGGGGTGTGGGGGGCACAGCCCCCCACGTCGGGGGATGTAGGGATGAAGCCCCCCCACTTTATGCAATGTTTTAAAAGTTTTTTTTTCTTTTTTGGAACAATGATTTTTTTCCCCCTGGGAATAAAAACGCTGTTTTAAGTGTTCGGGATTGTAAGCTTTCACTTGCATGGGGTTGATAAATCAGTGTTCGCTTTTTTTTTTTAAGCGTTCGCTGATTTAATATAGACCCGTAACCCCAGAAGGTCTTTCAAGTACATGGTGCTATCATCTGGTTTATATGGAGGCACAGCCACCTTTCACAGAATAATGGATAAAAATATTAAAGCCGTACTCCTAATATGTTGCTGTATACCTGGTTAATATGGTCATCCATCCAGAGGACCAGCAGACTCACTCACCAAAGTACAGCCTGTGTTAGAGTTAGAATGTACAAGATAGTCACTACTGGATGTGAATGCAAAGAAAAAGCAAATTAGGCATGGTGGAAACCGTCTTGGGCTACCTGGGCTAACTTACAGGAAGTACAGTGGTAAGACAGCATACTGAAAACTAGAGGCCAGAAAATAACTGTCTCATACCCTCCAGTGAAATACAGGTGAAGGCTTTTCTTGGACTACCCGACTACTACAGAAAATTAATATTTAAATTTTACAACTATTGCCTGTCCTTTGACAGATCTCACAAAAGTAAAAAGCTCTCATTAAGGTGCAGTGATCCCCTGAGGTAGACAGTGCATTTAATGAGCAAAAAAAGGATATTTGTTCTGAACCAGTATTAACAACTTCTGACATTACTAGGAAATTTACCTTTTACAAAGACACATCACAGGCAAGTCCAGGGCACTGCTGCCTCAGGTTATTCAAGGCATGACGCACCCTGTGTGATGTAGGGAATTTACCTTTTACACAGACACATCACAGGAAGTCCAGGGCACTGCTGCCCCAGGTTATTCAAGACATGGCGCACCCTGTGTGATGTAGGGAATTTACCTTTTACACAGACACATCACAGGAAGTCCAGGGCACTGCTGCCCCAGGTTATTCAAGGCATGGCGCACCCTGTGTGACGGACGAGCAGAAAAATAAAAAATAAGCAGCAACACAGACAAAGGGTTTAACAGCAGAGCGGGCCTTCTACTTCTTAAACTATTTATTAGACAGACATTTCAAACTGATAAGCGATCATGGCCTATGACAATGACTTAAACTGATGGCAAGCCAATGGGTACTCTCTCTCCAACCCTTTCAGTACTCAGTGGCTTAAAATGCTGGGCCAGATAACAGGAATGCCAATGGATCATCAAGGTCTTACATCCAATCATTACAAGTCAAAAAAAAAACAGAAAGGGGGGATGATGTAAAATTGAGTATGGAAGTGTGGATTATTCCACAAATGTGGGTAAAATACAGAGAATTATGGACAAGACAGCAACTCGGCCCAAAAATATTAGAAATGGTAAATTAATACATTAGATAGAAGAACTGGCCATCAGTAACTGTATATAGGGCTATACTTAAACAGCAGGAATTAAGAAGATAGTTTCTCAATCAAAGGGTCAGAGTGGGATCCAAGATTTGTGGAGTTTAACAAGTCCACTTGAGGCTTCCATGTGGGTTTGGTCTGGGGCAACATTGACAGGTAGATTTATTTTGCTGTTGCTGGGGTTGACGGAAGTCCTGGCAATTTCTACAGCAAAATAAACCTGATTTTATACAGCAAAGTCGGCCTTAAGTATCTTTAAGAATTACAATATCTCTAATGCTATTATACTACAGAACATTTTTTTTCCTTGCTCTTGCAATAGCACCTGTTCAACAACTTGTTATCCAGTAGCTATTTTATTAGGGTATGTGGCAGAGAGGTCTAGTTCTTTTGAGGTACTTGAAATGGTGCATGGAACTGCTGGTAACAAATTCTATCAAAGTGCCTTGCAGAAGCTAGCTGAGTTATGCAAAAAGTCTTGGAGATCCTGAACTGAATCACTGAGGTATAAAGAGGCAGAACCCTTCTTCTTGGGTGCTTTGGTTGGGGTAGAGGAATAAACTATGATGGGCCAGGTTTTCACAGGTTGATGCTCTTGGAATGGGTCTATCCCATTAATTTGAGTTAAACCAATGTTGGTGCTGCCTTTTTCTTCTGGAACTAATACTCCACTTGTTGCTTTATAGTCCTTTATGTTAAAGAACATTATTTAGAAAGGATATTCTTGCTGTACTTCAAAGTAAAGGCATGAAACATTTATTTTGTAGGATTTCCCTCCCTTCCTCCAGACTTGGCAGTAAATACATATATGGGCTCCCAAACAGATGAATCTAAAAAAAAACATTCCACAGTCTCCTCAACATCTTTAGATAGAGACTTTATGTGGGTTCAAAGCAGGTTTCCTGACAAGTGCTACATATGATTACCACTGGACACACAAAACCAAATATGTCCTCAGAATAACCACTGGATCTGTAAGAAAAGCCCCAATTCAGGAACAATTATGACTGACAGAGGAGTTAAGACTGGTGAGCACAAAAATTAAATTCATTAGGCCATCAAATCTCACTCGTAACTCCCATAATGAAATGTCAGTTGGAAGAATCCATGTCCCCTCTTATTAACATCAAAAAGCAAATAACTTCATGATAAGTGAAAGTAAGTGCCAGCTTGCACCGTCTGTAAGTGGTCAAGAGACTGCACACAATAATAGCTGCAATCAATGTACCCAGAGTGGTTAATCAAAAGTAGCACATCTGCCCACACTTATTAATTCTGAGACTGCATTTCTGCAAGTCCTCCAAAAACAAAATTCAACCTAGAGAAAAGGGCAGATCAGCCTGCAAGCTCTAGAATATTCAGTTAATGTGCATAAAACCTTTGCAGGGTTTACTTGGCACAGTCCAGAAATAAAATTACATGTCTGGTACCGCCTACAGCACAATTATATGCTAAACCACTAAGCTACAACTGGCCAGCTTTGACCACCACTGTTGGGGATAACAGAAATCAATGTACTGGTGTACAATAATGGGCAGCTGCTGAAGGTGCACAAGACGGGAATAAAATGGGAGACCATTTTAAAGGGTCAATAATGGGCAGCTGCTGAAAATGCACAAGACGGGAATAAAATGGGAGACCATTTTAAAGGGCACAAGAGAAGAAGGGAATAGGAAACCATCAATTAAGACTACTAATACAGGCTAGTATCCAAGGCACTAAGCTATATGGCTGAGGACAAGATTTGAATCACACAGGTCTCATACATATACTGCCTGACCCTATAATTTCTTTAGACTTCTGAAATCAACATTCAAAAAAGGGGATCTGTGGGTACAGCAGGCCTATCCATTTAAAATTAAATGCAGAGATTACCTATTTGGTACTAAAGAACACGTGGATGACCTGTAATCAGTCAGTTAATACTGCTGAATATAGCTAACACATCAACAATGAATCTTCTGAGCTTTGAAATAATGCTTTCCTATGATCTAATCTGCATAGACAAAACAATACATAATAGTGCACTACATATGTAGCACCACAAAGCAGAAGGTAAATATGTTTACAATAGGCTTAAAACAATTTATAGGAAATAGTTAAATGGCCAACAGAAGAACTCTGTTCTGTGATGCAAGGCCTGGTCTGGGAATCTAAACCTCTTCTGCAACATCAACAGCACACATTTTACGGACAGGTATATCTCACAGAGTTACCACTGCTCTGGAACAGACTACCATCCACATTAAACAAAGTTCATCCCTGTCCAAATTCAAACACAACTTAGATCTATGTAAGGGAAACAGAAAATTTATCCCAGGACACCCCTTGTAGTACTAATAGACAGAGGCAGCTCCTAAATGCTTTATCCCACTCATGGGTCACCTAAAATTATCTAAGGTATGATCCCAGCTATTCTCATTTGGGGTAATATATAATTAACTGACCATGGGATGGGCAAGGCCAATCTAATACCAATTAGGACATGTTAACTCAAGCACCAAAAGGGAAAATGGCTAGACATAAAATGTCCCATGAAGTCAGCTAACCTAGTACTTTGCTACAAACCTATAAGCTAGCAAATTTCTCTGAACTAATGTATGTTTACACTACAGTGTAAAGGAGAAAAGGATGCCAAAGCCAAAAAAAAAAAAAAACACTGACTATGATGCTTAATTCAAGTAACAACTACCTTCCTATAAATGGAAATGAACAGTTTTATATGCCCACATATCTGTTAACAAATGACATACAGAATTAAAGAATTGATTACATAAAAATTGGATATGATTGGTTTAATCACTGACCATCTATCAATCATTTGGTTTGCTCTAACCAAAAGAACTGCATTAACTTCACCCAGCCATCACACTCTCAAGCAACTCCAAGGTCAACAAACTTCAATGAGGTTATATGCTTTGAATAATCACGTAGTGCTTACAAAATCTTCAATGAAAAGTCAAACTCCAGTTAAATGTTCAGTGACCATCTCTCAGTTGTCATAAAAGACACTTTAGTATTCTCCTACAACAATTTTCAAAACACAGGCTACTAACCTTCCAGAAAAGCAAACTCATCCATGGCTTCTATTGCAAGATCTGTTAAAACAAAAAATAGTTCAAAGTTTGAATCTTTTGTGCATCACTTCATAAAGCAGAAATAAGCAATCTAAAGCAGATATTCAACAAAATGTGCCTGATATATTCAATGAAAAGGACTACTTTAAATGAAGAATACAGATATACTGCCATTTCAGAAGGTCCCTAATATACAGGCATTACAAGAGGTCTTGAATATCAGCTAAAGTCACATGCATTCCAAGTAGTGATAACACTACAAGCAAAGAGTGTATCCCTTGTTGCATGCCTGGCATCTTGACTCAGAGGAATGCAGCCCATACTCTGAACCAATGACTGTTGCTTGATTAGTGGCCCCAGAACTGGAAGGGGAGTGAACTGCTCACCTCTCAAGGAGGGCAGGTTGCTCACAATTGGTGGGGTAAACAGAGTTAGTGTGAATGCCCTGGTGGAGACCAGGAAAAAGCCACTGCTCATGCTTCTAGGGGAGGGGGGATTCTAGGGAATTGCCTCCATTTGTCAAGCCACTGCATGACCTTTGCCATCGCTTGACCAACTATGTGCAGTAGGATACAGCCAGCAAGTGAAAAGCCAAACACTGCCAATGGCTGTCTAAATGATGACCTCTAGCAGCCATCTCTCACCTTGGGGAATGAATAAGCCCAATGAAGAGACAGGAGCTGATCATCTGCAAGCAGCAACAGCAAAAAAAAAAAAAAAGTATCCTTTGTGGCTCAACATTTTTTTCTACCGGTATTGGCATTGCCCTCAAAACTGGCCAATAAAACAGGAGGATGAACCGACAGAAAACACTGAAGTAAAAGTCACTTCATGAGGCAAGGATACAAAGAAATTAGAAGTTATGTACCTACCATAACGTTCCATGTTAGTTGTCTTCTCTCGCCTTCTTTCTTGCTGGATGGGTTTGGAGCCGATCCTCGGCTCCGACTCGGCACTTGCTTTAGCTTGAGAACTCCTTTTACCAGCTCGAGGCAACCCTATATCCCATGATGCAAGGCGGAACTACCTCAGATCTCGTTTGGTAGCTAACCTACCCTGCTAAGGACTAACCTAACATAATTAGGAAAACAAGTTCATAATAAGAGTCCTCATATGAAGGCTCAGGAGGAAAACAACCTGATAGGAACTCTTCAAGATCTGTCCAGGCCAGGGGGAAGGAGGGAGGGAAGAAAGAAGGCGAGAAGACAACTAACATGGAACGTTATGGTAGGTACATAACTTCTAAATGTTAAGTTGTCAATCTCGCCTTCATTCTTGCTGGATGGGACCGCATCCCTAGCACCTGTATCCCGGGTGGCTCAATGGAACAGACTCTTGAGAACTGTGGAACCAAAACTGGCCCTATCTCTGGAGGCCAAGTCCAACTTGTAATGAGAGACAAAGGTATGAGGCGTGGCCCAAGTAGCTGCTGCACAAATGGTATCAATGGGTAGTCTATCCTAAAAGGCTGCAGAAGTGGATAGACTCCTGGTTGAGTGTGCTTTTGGTTTAGAAGGTAGCTGCTTGCCTCTGAGAGAGTACACATAGGAAATGGTGGACGTCAACCATCTGGATAAGGTCACTTTAGAAACTGGAAGACCTATCCTGTTTTCTGCATAGGAGACAAAATAATTGGTCCGATTTCCTGAATTGTTTAGTTCTATGCAAATAGTACCTGAGCTGACGATGGACATCCAAAAAATGAAGCTTCTGTTCAGCTCTGTCGGAATAGTTTGGGAAAAAGACTGGTAGATCTATAGATTGGTTAATATTGGTTTGAGACACAACTTTGGGGAGAAAGGACGGGTTCGTTCTTAATGATACCCTGTCCTTATGAAAATCCAAGTAAGGGGAACGAATGCAGAGAGCTTGACTCTCGGAAACCCTTCTTGCTGAAGTGACAGCCAGTAAGAATATAGTTTTCCAGGTCAATAACTTCAAAGAACATGAAGCAGACGGTTCGAAGGGAGGTAGCATCAAGGATGCCAACATTAAGTTTAGATCCCATTGCGGAGGAGGATGCTTTATAGGCGGCTTTAGGAGAAAAACTCCTCTCAGAAAGGCCTTGCATAATCTATGAGACATAATGTTATTGTCATGCAAGCCAACATGATACTTGGAAATAGCAGCCATTTGTACTTTAACTGTAGATGACGAGGATCCTGAATGAAAAACCTCCGCCAGGAAATCTAAAACAGAATGTACAGGAGCAGTAAAGGGATCAATATTCCTGGAATTTGCCCAAATAGAAAAACGTCGCCACTTGCTAGCATAAACAGTCCTAGTGGACGACTTTAAAGAAGACACTAAGATGTCTCTGACTGAGTCAGAGATCATCGGTAGCCTGGCTAGGGAAGGAAGTGGAGCAACCAAGCAGTGAGGTTGAGAGAATGAATGGCCCAGTGCTGCTGACCCGACTGGTGGATCAAGAGATCCGGAACTGGGTCCAGATGCCAGGGCTGCACCAGAAGGTGACGATGCAGAGACGGAAACCAAATTTGTCGAGGCCAATAAGGGGCAATGAGAATCAACTTGGCCCTCAAAATGGTGGCTTTCTGAATGATTTGTGGAATCAAGGGAAAAGGAGGAAAAGCGTACAGAAGTCCCCGGGGCCAATCCTGGGTTAGAGAGTCTCTCAGGGGTTGGCCTGGAAGGGGAAAGAGGGTGAAAAAATCGGGGCACTTGTTGTTTTGAGGTGTAGCAAAAAGATCGCAACAAGGAGTGCCCCACTTCAGAAAAATCTGATCCACTACAGATTGATTGAGAGACCACTCGTGAGGCATCAGAATGGATCTGCTCAGCCTGTCCGCCAAGAGGTTGGACCTGCCGGGGATGTGCGTTGCTATCAGAAACCGATGAGAGGAGATTGCCCATTGCCAAAGTCTGAGAGCTTCTCGACATAACGGATAGGACCTGGTCCCGCCCTGCTTGTTGATGTACCAGACCACGGACATGTTGTCCGTTTGTACTGCAATAGTCCCTGTGGGAAGAAAGTCGTTGAGGGCCTGCAACGTTAAAAGCACCGCTCTCATCTCCAGGACATTTATGTGCAGATGGTATTCTATGGGTTGCCACGTCCCGTGGACCATCCTGCCCTGATAATGCCCCCCCCACCCAATCAGAGAGGCATCCGTAGTGACTGTGGCAACTGGAGGAGGGGGAACAAAGGGTCGGCCCTGATGAAGAAGAGGGGAAGATATCCACCAATACAGATGAGTTCTGCACGACTGTGTGACTAAGATTTCGTGCCTCATCGGGAGACTGTGGTACGACCACTGAGTGAATAGCATCCACTGCAGAAGACGCATGTGGAAGCGAGCCAGTGGTAGAAGAACAATGGCCGCAGCCATAAGACCTAGAACCTTCAGTATAAATCTGGCTTTGACCTTGCTGCTCTGCAATAGAATCCGAACGAATTTTTGGATGTCCAGAATTCTTTGATCTGTTAGTCTGGCTAACATTTTGACGGTGTTTAATTCTGCGCCTATAAAGGTGATAGATTGGCAAGGCAGCAGAGAAGATTTTTCGAAATTTACTGAAATTCCCAAACTCCTGCAAAGCTGCAGAGTGTAGTCTCTGGTCTGAAGATGCTGACACCTGGTGGTGGCGGAGAGGAGCCAGTCGTCCAAATAAGGAAACACCTGGAATCCTAGACGTCTCAGATGAGCTGTGACCACTGCCATGCATTTGGTAAACACTCTGGGGCTGAAGTGAGGCCAAAGGGCAGGGCTCTGAATTGGTAATGACTGGTCCCTAGCCGAAAGCGGAGAAACCTTCTGGAGCGCCTGTGAATCTTTATGTGATAGTACGCGTCCTGAAGGTCTATAGAGCACATCCAGTTGTCCTTGCCCAGAAAGGGCAGAATGGACTGAAGCGTGACCATCCGGAATCTTGCCTTCTTGACAAATCTGTTTAGACTGCTCAGGTCTAATATTGGTCTCCAATCTCCCATCCTTTTGGGGACCAAAAAGAATCTCGAGTAGACGCCGGATCCTACTTGGTCTGCCGGCACAATCTGGACGGCTCTTTTTCCTAGGAGCTTTGAAACCTCCTGTTCTGCCAAATCCCTTTGACCGGGTGAGATGTCTGGAAGGGATTGTTGAGGTACGGGATACCTTTCGAAGGGGATTTTGTAACCCTCGGATATGATCGACTGTACCCACATATCTTGTGTGAGGGAATGCCAGGCTACTGGGTACAGCGAAATCCTTCCCCCGACTGCCTCCCAAGGGTGGACAGTCGGGCAACACCTCAGGGATGCTGAAAGGGCTTCTCAGGAAGAGACTCCCTGTTGCCCTGGTTCTGAGGAACCCCCTGCCTCTAGGGCGGCGTCTATTATTGTTACCCCCTCTGCCTCTGGGGGTAAACTGACCACGTGTGTCCGGTGTAGCTCCTTGGGCTTTGCGGAACCACATCTTCCTCCCTTCTGACCCTTGGGATATGGTCTAGAAGGGTGGAAAATGGACTCCAACGGCAGAAAGAGTTTTACCGTCCTGCTCACACCTGGTCAAGGTATCCTTCACCTGAGGTCCGAACAAAGCCGAACCATCAAAGGGGGTGTTAGTGAAGGACGCCTTAAAGGGGTCCGCAAAATTACAAAGCCGCATCCAGGCTTGGCGTCTAAGAGCAACTCCTGTGCCTGCGGCCCTGCTCGCTCCATTGGCCGCATGGGATATGAGCCGCATGGAGGAGTTGGATAGGGAATTCAGGGTTGCTAGCTGTGAGGCAATCTTTTCTTGAGCCCCAGCAGCAGAAGGATCCTGGACCACTTCACCCAGTTCCTTGAGAATATCTCTTTGAAGCCTGGTGAAGTGACAAAGGTAGTTCAGCGAACGCATAGCAAAGGTCGCTGAAGAAAACATCCGCTTTCCATACCTGTCCATGGTCCTAGAATCCTTGTTAGGAGGATGGACAGGTACTGAAGGATCCGCCAGTTCCTTCTTAGTGGCCGCCGCCACCACCATAGCATCCACAGAGACGCCCTTGGAAAGAAACTGTTTGTCCGTGGGGGCCGTGATAAACTTGGATGGTCTCCTGGGGACAGGTTCCACAGAATCTGGAGCCGCCCACGCCTTCCGAGCCACTACCTGCATAAGTGGGTCGAAAGGCGGAGACACCCAGGAGGTGGAGGGTCGGGATCCAAAAGCCTCCAGGTATACCGACTCATCCTCGGAGGGATCAATGGATGGCCAATTCCCCCTCTGTTTGAGGAGCTCAAGGATGTCTGAAAAGGAGACATCCTCAGAGGGGATCGTGGGGAACCCTCCGACTCATCTAAGTCGGTATCAGATGTAGTAGACTCGGGGGAGTCTGTGTGTTTCCTCTTACACGTCCTCTTCCGAGGGGGTTCACCTGCCGGATCAGGAGAAACTTCGAAGAGGAGGAAATTCCCAATGGGGAAACCTGGGCGATGGATCCCTGGGCCTGAGAGCAAGAGGCTGGCAAGAGGTGTCTACAGGCACCGAAGAGGGAGGAGCTAGAAGGATGGACCGTTGACCTGGCTCAGTAGCCAGGACACTCCTCATCACCTCAAAGGCTCCCCTCCCCGGGAGGCCGGAATATCCCCGATCCGAGGATACAGGAATTCCCGGCTCCACTGAGAGGGAAGGCTCCGAGGCCAATGTCGGTGCCGAGCTTACCAAAGCCGAAGCCCCGAGAGGGAGAGCGGGGTCGGACAAGGGTTCGATGCCACTAGCCCCCTCGGAGCCGACAAGGGAAACCCGACGACCGGATCCCTCCAAGGAAGGTCTCAAGGAGGAGATCGGAGCCGAGGACGACGGAGCCGAAGGATGTATCGGCTCCGGCGCCGAAACAGTCGCTGTCCCGAGAAGCTCCGGCTCCGAACTCTGGTGTGGAGTCGGAGGAGGAAATTCAAGGGGTGAAACAATAGCCGAAGTCTGCTGAGACGGGCTATGGAGCATTTGGGCCAGTGCCTGCGACTTCAACAGCCTGCTTACCACCCTCTCTAAGTCGTGGTCAGACAGCCTGGAAGATTTCGAAGATCGGCTCCGACGGCTCCGCTCCGACAAAAGAGGAGACCCCGGAGCCGAGTGGATACTCTGCAACGAAGGGGACCGAGATCTCTTTCGGGACGAAGTCATCGGAGCCGAAGTCCCCTGAATTCCAGATGGAGCCGAAGGTTTTTCGGCTCCGATGCAGGATAAGGTGTCGGCTCCAGCCGGAGCAGACAAGGCCACAGTAGACCGGGTGTCGGAACCAATCGGTGCCGAACCCACTACTTTGGAAGCAGATAGATCGGTTCCAGCCGGAGCCGATCTCGGCTCCGACGGAGCCGGAGCCACCGGAGGAGGCTTGGATACTGTAGCCTGAACCTTCGGTGGCTTAGAAGGTTTACCAGATCCTGTTTTAGAGGGAGAACCTTCTGGCTTAAGTAAGCCACGGAGGATCAGCTTATTCCTCCGTTCCTGCAGGACTCTCTGGCTAAAAGAGTGACACAAAGCACAGGAGTCCTGCAGGTGCAAAGGCCCCAGGCAGTAAACACAAGAAGTGTGACCGTCTGTCAGAGACATTTTCTGACAGCACGAGTCACACTTCTTGAAGCCTGAGACCTTGCCTTCCTTTGATATAATTCTAAGGAAGAAGTCACACACAAACCCCAACAAACACACACAATTAATCCCCTAACACACAGACACACAGGTAGGGATTAACCAATGGGGTCTAGGCCTAACTAAACTTTTATACAATTACCAAAGAAATTTAAAAGTTTTGAACTATAAGGGAATAGGGTGGGCTATAAACACACTACACAGTATGAAAGTGGAAACAAGGGGGAAATAAATCCCTAACTAAGCTTTTTTCTCTTTTGACAAAAAAATTACTTACCTCAGCTGGCAAAGGAGACCTCTTTCGCTAAGCGGCAAACGAGATATGAGGTAGTTCTGCCTTGCATCATGGGATATAGGGTTGCCTCGAGCTGGTAAAAGGAGTTCTCAAGCTAAAGTAAGTGCCGAGTCGGAGCCGAGGATCGGCTCCGAACCCATCCAGCAAGAATGAAGGCGAGACTGACAACTTAACATCTTGTGTTAACACAAAAGCAGAGATGAAAAAAATAGAAAAAGAAAGGCACTTGAACCTTCAGAACAAAAAATGAGTTAAAGAGGAGAGTACAGAGGTCTGAGCCTATTTCTGTTGTTGTACATCAAAAAATACAAGTGCAGGTGGTCTCTAAAAACAAAAATATTTTAAACCAAGAAAAAAGTAAAACTGATAACTTTTGTTCTGACGTGCCCTTTACAGTGGGGGAGCAACACAAGGGGAGCAACACACAGAAACAAAAGTGAGAATGATATCCACTCACACTGAGGCAGACAGGGAGCATTCTAAAAGAAGGCAGAGCTCTCAAGAGGGAAGTACTGATAGCCGAAAAAACAGACAATGATTTTTATTAACTACCTTGTGCAACAGAAGACCTAGAAGAGGCTGCAACACTGATGTTTTGGGCAGAAAAGGCTACACTTCCATGGCAAGACAAGTCACTGGAAATAGAATGCTCGAATTAAAGTCACAATAACTGTGAAAAATAATTAAACCTGAAGCAAAATGTGCTCCCACAACCAAAATACCATCCCACTTCTACCTACCTTACTCAATACTATATTATCACATCTAATTTCATGTTTAGTCTTTAACACAATAAGCAATGGATACAGATTTTTCTCTGGGAAGGGCAGAGAGGACCCAACACATCTGGCATCACTGCACGGTAACAGCAATATATACCACTTTTTCCATACTCAACAAATATTCTGTTTAAACACACCCTTACTCTAATTTGTTTGTTCAAAAACATATTCAATTTCCTTACAGTAATTTAAAAGAAAAGCTGTTGTACAGCTGCCAAAAACAAAGGCAGGATCTGCATCCAAAACAGTCTAGAATCTGACCCAAATTTTTCAATTTTTATGTTTCTAATACCAAATGTATCTAACATCAAATAAGCCTTCTGACTTATACCTACAGAAAAAAAGCAGCACCTTTATTTAACAGCAATGCTCTCCCCTCCTCCTCACAACTCCTGCCAGCTCAACTGCACCAACAAATACCATTTTAGGTACCAAAATTATTATATACATCCAAAAGCTCCTATTACACTATACACTGTTAGGTGGTTCCTAAAGCCCTCAAACTTCTCCTCCTATTTTTTTTTCAAAAGGGGTACCAGGCAACTACCAAAATAAAGACAAATATAAAAAAAAAAATAATAAAAAAACATATGAATACCAGTCTGTTAAAAAGCCATACACCTATACTAGCTGGCATCCACAAACATGTTCAAAAGTTTCATACATAAAGGCATTCACTGTGGTTATCTCAGGCCTCATGATTGTCCACTTTAACTAATGGTAATTCTTGTTCTCAATCAGAAACACAGCAGTAATTTCAGTAGTCAATTAATGCTAAACTTACTGCAGAAATAACAAAATCTGTGGAAAACAACTGTACTGCTTCATGGATTCAAACCAATCAGCATGATTTATCAAGATGTGCAAAAATGCAATATGCAGTGACCAGAAAAAAAAATTCAGGATAAAAAAGTATTCAACATAAACAAAAAATGCTCATTGCTCTTTAAATATACATATGAGACATTTTAAGAAGTCTTATACACAAACTGATAACTTCTATATAATGTATCCTCCCTTGACACAGCAGGCCTCATGGTTCAATCCTGCATGTCTGTAATGAAGTCTTGTGAAGTCTGATAAACATCAGTATAATTTTTTTAAATATTATTCTGTACAACTAACTGCAGAAGCAAGCTCTAGGGTAGATCTAGCAGGTGACTGAGTGTTAGCTGCCAGGCCTCAAGCTGACAGTGCTGTTTTTTGTCATCACTAGGATGCCCTCTAGCAGAAGCTTGGGGGGGGGGGGGGAGTACCAGCAGATATGCATGTTGCATACAACAGGAGAAATGGGAAGACATTCAGCAGTCCCAAG
This sequence comes from Protopterus annectens, assembly GCF_019279795.1. Taxonomy (NCBI): domain Eukaryota; kingdom Metazoa; phylum Chordata; order Ceratodontiformes; family Protopteridae; genus Protopterus; species Protopterus annectens. Next base: position 117,755,209 of record NC_056747.1, on the reverse strand, counting down.
CTCATCACTGTATGTCTGACTTCCTAGGAGAGGGCTCTGTCCCCTCTTTCAAGTTTATATTTGTCAGCAAAAAAAAAATTCTCCTAACTAATATATGATATTCCCTTCCCTTACTTCTCAATTTTTGAGAAGCGGCATGTAAGCCATGTGGGAAGGTAGACATGTGGACCCCCAAAAATGCATTTAGTTCAACATCTGAAAACCATACATTGTGTGGCAAGGCACCTTTCTGTAAATGGCAGAAACAACAGGGACATACTTTCAAAACTTACTTCTGTGTGGTTATAACTATATCAGTTAAAAGTTTCCTAGGAGACTTCAATTATCCCTCCATAAACTGAGACATATCTACATCCTCAAATACGTATGCACAGAAATTTCTGTTGTAAAATCCTTTTTCAATGCGCTGCTTATATCTAAAAGGACTGTGTCCAGATCCAGGAATACAACTGTTCCATTGTACTTGGCACTTATTAGGCCAGTCATTCAGAATACCCCTTTCAGCATGCATCTGTCCAAACAGCTGTTACAAATGAAATGAGCACAATGTTTGCTCGAAGGACCTAAACCATAACAAATATGCAGACCATCTCAAAGTCTTGTCCCTCTTCTTAGTATCATGCAGGCTACTGAGAGATAGCCTCTGCTCTGCGTACACAGCTTCAACGCACCTTGTTGTGTTAGAACTATTACAGATTCGTAAGTCCAGTGGTGTCATAAACACACACTCAGGGGAGATCAATCTCTTTTGCAAAATAAATAGATAAATAGTACGTATTGGTGTGCCGGGATTGTATCACACAGAATTATCACTTCTATTGGACAGTCTTCCACTCCACATAAAGCAAAATGCTTCTCTAACTGTATTCAAATGTGATTTAGAAAAATGAATGGATAATCACAACTTTAGATTTGTGTGTTTGTATCTGAACTTGGAGGCCCATCTGCCTAGGGTCTGGAAGCTGTTCAAAGTGGGTTCTACATGCTATTTCTGGCACATCTGTTGTCAGAGTTTGTTCCTGAGGAGTGAACCTGAAGGGGAGACCTAGACTGAGGGAACATGCCTGGGCCCACCAGGCAAACTCCTTCCTGTGGCAAGGAAGCAGTTTTATTTTGAAGGTGAGAGGCTGTGCATGTTGGCACCACACATTCGTGAGGTACCACTGAAATTTTCTCATGTGAAACTTGTCCAGAGAAGTTATAAGGATGCAAAAGGCCATGTAACCTAAGGCCGTGAGATACTCCCTGCCTATGAGGAAATCCCTGACCAAGATTGTCTTGAAATACAGTGTCAGGAAGGCGACTTTGTCCAGGAGTAAAAAGGCTTTCTGGACAGCAGAGTCCAGAAGGGCCCCTAGGAACTGCTGTCCAGAAGGGCCCCTAGGAACACAATCTTGTTTGTGGGGTCTGTATGACATTTTTGTCCACTGATGTTGAACCCCGCTGAGGTTAGAAGATTTTGGGTGAAAAGCAAGTCTGTTCTGAGTTTTTACAGGTTTGTTGCCTGAATGAGGCAATCATCCAAGTAGGGGTAAATCCAGATTTCTCTTTGTCCTGCAGAAGGCTATCACTGGTGCTAGGCAATTTATGAAGACCCTGGGAGCAGTAGACAAGCCAAAGGGCAAAGCACAGAACTGACAGTGTCTGTTACCTGCTCTGAAGTGCAAGAAGCTTCTTTGCGATTCTTTTATGGAAATATGTAGGTAGATATCTTCTAGGTCTAGGGTAACCATGAAGACAATGGATGAAACCATGGACAGAAGTTTTTGAAGAGTTAGCATTTTGAATTTTGGAACCTGTAAGAATTGGTTGAGCTTTGACCCGTCCAGAATTGGCCACCAGGTATCTTCCTTTCTGGGTACAAGGAAGAGTCTGAAATAAAAACCTCTTCCTGGTAAGAGTTCTGGTATAGGCTCCACGGAGTCTTGAGCACACAATCTCTATCTAGGTTAATGCCTTGGATTTCTGGTTTGGACAACTATCTGGCAGGTCTAAGTAAAACAAGTGTTGTTTAAACTTGAGTTTGTAATCTTTTGAAATGATGTTTAGCATCCACTGCTCCCTGGTAATGAGAGTCTAGTTCCTGTGAAACAGTGATAGCCTCCCCCACTAGCCTTGGACGGTAAGGAGAGAGGGCAGGGAGTACTACGCCTGAGTCAGCGGTTGCTCCCTGCTAGGGGCCTGTGGATGAAAGCTCCCTTGTCAACTGGAGTTTGCCATTGTTTGGGTTGTGGATGCTGTCTTAGGCTCCTTTTCCTACAGTGTTTTCTTTGTCTAGACTTAGACTGAGCTGGAAAGGACTAACACTTGATAAAGTAATTTCTGCTGAAACGAGGAGGTTGAACTTGAATAAAGTCCTTGACGATCTACACAGACTTGGTCTTATCCTCCATTTTCTTAACAGCAGCTTCAGCCTTGGGACAAAATAAAAAAATCTTTGTCTAATGGGATGTCAAGGAGACTAGACTTGACGTGGTTTGGGAGGGACTGCTCCCTCAGTCAAGCATGTCTTCTGATAACGAAACCCATGGCTGCTGACCTACTGAAGGCTTCCATGACATCATTGCTACAGTTCAAAGTGTGTTTAGCTACCCGAGAATAGGAATTGCAAAGATCTAATAACTCCTTAGAATGGCCTTGTTTTCAATTTCCATCAATTTCTGTTTTATCTGCTCAAGAATAGTTTCTTGGTAGAAAACCACATGAAACAGACCGTTCAAGGCCCTCATGACGAGGGCAGTAGATGTGTAGAATTTCTTACCATATCTGTCAAGGTCCCCACTTTCCTTGTCAGTAGGCAAGGGATTTTTGGAGGAGCTAGTTTTTGCGCCCTTGGGGCCTGGAGTCACAACTTCAGGGACTGCTACAGGATATTTAAAGAGATGTTTATGAGTATCTAAAACCCTGCAAATTCTGTCAGATTTTTTAAGAGTAGGGTGCAGAGAACCTGGTTTCAAGGCGGAATCCTGGAAGACCTCATCTACCACCTCTAAATACAGGGACAATGGCAAGGAAGATGTGCTCAGGAAGAATGAGAAATTGCTTACTCCTTTTCTTAAAGTGGGAAGCTCAAGACTACCTGCAATCTAAGTGTTCCCTCAGTGTATGTAAGGTTTCCCCAATAGAAATATCCTTCGGGAAGCTGATGCAAGGTTGTCCTCTCAATCAGAATTCCCCACTGGAGGCAACTGAAATAGCCTCTTCAAAGGTGTATTACTCCTCGTCACAGTCATCATCTAAGTCCAAAGAATTAGAGCATTAGAAAATTCTTCTGGAGTCGTGTCTCATTTTCTTTTACCCGGTGAAGACTCAGGAGAAGGAAGGCATCTGGATCTAACCAGGGAGATTAAATCTTCAACCAGCCTCACAAGGTCTTGTTGGTAGGCCTGGGAGTGGAAGCTGTTAGGCCTAGGCAGAGACAGGACAGGAGCCTTTGGTCTTGGTCCAAGGCCGACCTCTGCCCCTGGACAGAAACTCCGGTGAGCAAAAAGCCAAAGAAATGTCTTGACAACGCGAAGAACTTTTTGTCGGTAGCTGAAACCCGCATAGCAGACCCAGACACGAGCGATGAACTGAGTCCATTGGCTTGAAAGAAAGCCGACAGACAGGGAGGTATATCGGACTATGAATAGGTCTCGACAGAGGACTGTGCCACCACTTCGGCCATGGAAGGGGGCTGCAAAAGTGCCTCACCTTCTTTGGTGATAACAAGCCTAGGAGCACTGGCAGACTGAGCGAACGTCATCTGAGATCCTAAACCTGAAGCGCTTTTCCTTTCTCCACCTAGGGAGATCTCGTTCAGCTTGACCGGCCGACACCACAGTATGCAGATAGCCTGATGACTCATCAATATACCTATCTAGAATCTTGACCGTACATTTACTGGTTCTGTTATTAAAGCGAGCACAAAAATCGACAGTTAGAGATGTCATGTTCCAGCTCCAAACAAGTCACACAGAAGGAGTGAAGATCCCGGTGTGGTATCTGTTTGCCACAGCGGAGACAATTATTAATTTTCTGTGGACCAACTGATGCACTGATTGTTACTCCGCTTTGAGCTCCAACGGCAAGAAAGAACTGAGGTCATGGTGCCAACCAACTCCCTTTACACCCAAATGTAGTGATGTCGGATGGGGCATCCACTGCTCCTGGAGGACAGAAAAAAGTCTCTGGTAATCGGGCCAGCCAAGGCTTCCATGGCTGGAAATCCCATAAGTCAGGATTGCAATAGTGAAACATGAAAATCATACATTCCCAGTTACACCTTGCTTCCCTATCACACCTCCAACATTTACAGTCTATCCAAGGAGTCTTCTTGGGGAATAAAAATACCTAAGCAAACACTTCCAAGCAAACATTTTAAATCTTCTAGACAATGCTGCATACTTGGGAGCCATACCTATGTCCTCCCATTGTTTCCTTGTGAATTGTTTACCCAGTATATCTTCCAAACTTTTCTAATCTCCTCTGACCGATTCATATAGCTACTGTGGAATATTTTATATGCCCTACTTCTGTTCTAGATTCAACTGAAAACACTGCGAGAGCAGGTTCTTCACTTAGGACTCCCATTCAGTAACTGATTTTTACTAAAATTGGCACAGTTATTGGCCCTTATTGCTCTGTTTCTGTTTTTCATACTGAAAGAGCTGAAATTACAGTGTACAGTCATCTTGGAAATCCAGTCTCAAAAGTAATTTTGACTGAACTTTTAAGATTCAAACAATGCACCAATCACCTTCTGACTTTTAATTAATACCACAGCCCTAAACGTATGTGGTTCAACTCCCTGCAGCATAATGTGTTAAAACTATAAAACAACTTTCATTTGTATTGATAGTTTATGCTCTTTATTCCAACTTCAATAACGTGTGGCATTGGTTTGACAGCAAAGTTACTGTTTAACAACAACAAGGCCCATTCTGTGGTCATCAGTGCGCATCAAAGACTTGCCCCCCCCCCCAACAAAAAGCACGTTTTTTCTGAAACTGTCCATACTTTTATTTGGTCTGATCAAACTCTGAAATTCAAAACCAGCAGAAGGAAACTATTACCAGAAAGCTTGACAGTAGAATTAAAAAATGACTGACAAGGTTATAAATTATTATCCCCTAAAACTCAATAAACTGGCAAGAGCTTAGTCTCACTTTCTCTAAAATTTGAATATGCTCAGAAGGCAGGATTCAATTACTACAGCAAAGTGAAAAAAAAAAATCACCCAAAGCCCCTCCCCCAGCAACCCAAAACCAAAAAATACCACAAAGTAAACAAGAAATCATCACAGATGGAACTTCCAAGATGGCTGCACACCAATCAACAGCTTAAATTACAGTTCTCCCAGTGTCTAAAAAAAAAGTAATGTCTTTCGGCTTTTCTTGGTTAGGGGTCGCCACAGCAGAACTCCGGTCCGCTAATGATTGGCAGTGAATTTTTACATTGCCGAGTTGCCAGCCCAACCTTCAAAGAAGGTACACCCATTCAAGCACGCACCTACCTGCATGTCTTTATGTGTCACTCGACCATGGAGAGGACATGCAGAGTCCACACATAAGGCGCTCCAGCTGAGAATCGAACGGGAGAACCTCTTGCTGTGAAGCGACAACGCTAACCGCTGCACCAGTGAGAAATAAGGGCTAGTAATTCTGCCAACCTGAGTAAAATTCAGTTACTGGCTAGTAAGTACACTGCCTGGATGCCACCAAAGAAGAAATTTAGAGAACCTGAAAGAAAATAAACTAGAAAAAGGTGAAGACAAAACTCTGACTGGGAAGACTCCTGCAACTGTTTGGCAAAAAGCAGTTCAAGCTCTGGCTTTGGTACAATAGATAGCTTCTAGCAATTTAGAGGAAAAAAGTCAAATGCACTCATATCAGATTAAAATAAATGAAACACTGAAGGAGTACATCAATTCAAAAAACAAAAGGCTGGAAAAGAATAGACGTTTCAACTAGCTATTCAGATGAATAAAACTGCAAATATCAGAGGATGAAATAAAAAAAGTCTGGCTGAGTATGAGACTTCTCAAAAGAGAAGTTTCAAAAAATGGTAGTTAGAAGACAGAGCAAGTAGAGAAAACCTGAGATTTTCTGCTGTACCAGAGAAGCCGGAAGAAGCAGACTTTAATAATTGTATCAACGCACAGATAAGCACCTGGACTGGTATTCCACAGCATGATTTGTTAATTGAAAGGGCACATTACGTGCATGCTGCAAACCTGGCAATGAGAAAGAATCCAAGACTTGCATTAGTAAAGATGCAATCATACAAGCAGAAAGAGCGGATCATGACAAAACTATGTCAGAACAGCAGAGAATTAAAAACTTGGGACAGTAAAATGTTTCTGGAAAATGGATTACTCATTGTATACCAGGCAGAAGAGAAGCAAATGTATCCCAGAGGCAGGTGTGAGATTCAAGCTGCTGTATCCAGCTGACTTCAGAATATTTTTTTCCTAGAGGATGAGAAACATTTTTTGATGCAGAACAGGTTAAGGAGGACATATAAAAGTTTATCCAACAACAAGTAAACCGCAAAACAGAAGGGGACTCCGCTTCTCATTCTTCAAACAATAAACCTCAGAGACTGACTTACCAGTGAAGTCTTTATCAATGTTCCAATTGAAAACTCTTGAGACACAGAAAAAAGCACAACAGTTAACTAGAAGAATCGGGAATAAATTGGACTTGAACCAGAACTTAGTGCTGGGAGATGGAGATGAGCAGGAAAAAGACTAGCAACTCTGAAATTAGTGAATAAATGTTGAGATTATAAAGCATCAATCACATTTGTGAAATATGGCTTTAAAAGAAATGGTGACCGAGAAAGACTGGACTTTTGTTAACTTTGTTAAACTTTTGGGTGGACTGTAAAGCATATAACCAAATTTATAGCATTAATGTTTAGGACACTAAAAGGAAAAAACTAACTATGAAAAAACTTTTTCTTCTTAACAGTATTTGCAAAAAAATATGATAGAAACTGTGTATTTGTATTACACAGTAAAACAAATTTATGAAGCATTTACTCAGATATCTTAAATGTGGGGTTGAGGGTTAGTCTTTTTAATAGTTCTTGTACTTGATAAAGATATGAAAGCAATCAAGAACTTTTTTTACTTTTAAGAGTTAAAGGTATGACAATGTAGAAGGAGAAGAAACACTAGACGAAAGCAGGTTTAAGTTAATAAGCTGTAATCTTGGACTGTTGGGATATGCGATGGGGTGTAAAAGTGAATTGATTATATTATTTACAGAGTTGAGATGTGTTCTCTTACTTTTGCAAAAGTGAATGTCTGGATTACTGCCCTTGGCTTAATCTAAAAACTAGTACTTTCTGTAAGTAAACAGGCTTGAAAAATAAAGCTAAGTTGCTTGTAAATAAAATTATGTTAGCTTGCTTTTTCCCTTTTATCAAATGTTCAGTGGGTTAAGAAGTCAGCAGCTGAAGGTGGTTGTACGTTCTGTTCTTACATTTCCATGGAAATAAGCTGTCTGCAGGTTCAATCAATTAATCCTGAGAGTTCTGAGCATTGTTTGCTTAAATAAATGCAAAATTTAAAAGCACAAGGGCAAGCAGTTCAGTAAAAATAAAGTCTGAAATGACTGGAAGTGAGTTAAGAGACAGCAGCTTCCCTTACAGCCTTAATGCATCAGTGAATTTAATAGAACAGTATATAATTTAGTTTTATTTAAAGATAGCCAGTGCACTTTAAGGCTTAAAGTTAATATTTTCTGAAAGTATACCAGCTATTTTTCACATCTGAGAGGGGACTAGATACAAGAAAAGAACAGACAGCAATCAGTGTAAGTGAGAGCACAGCCTGTAACATCCATCTTAGCAAGGATAACCTTAACTTTAGGACAGGTAATGTCTGTGGGTGCAGCTGTCGATCTCAGGCAATTGTTCCCGTCAAGAGGGTTAAACTTCCATTTTTTTTGAAGATGTATATAGTTTTGTATGATATAAGTTAATATGTTACAAGGTGTTCTGAAAATGTATTTAATTTTTGAGGGTTCTCATTAAAAAAAAAGTCTTGAAAAATGTGACATAGGGTCAAATGGAGATAAGAAACAACTGTATAAAAGATCAACTTGCCAAACAGTGTGTGGATGCAACCAAAAGTTGAAAATACACATTCAAAAAAAGCTGTTACATATAGTAGGTGGGAAGCTGAAACAATAACTTCTTACCATAATGGCTATGCTATCCATATTATTTTGGAAATTAAATGGCTTTACAGGTAAAGACAAAAAGATAATACTGAACCATATTAAGAAATGCAGAATGCAAATAGCAATGTTGCAGGAGACACATGAAAAGAAATGAGCATATGGACTTGCTAAAGAAAGAATTTCAGAACAGATATTCAGCAAAATATCATGGACAAATGAAAAAGGGAGCACTTATACTAATTGCTAGAGGGCCTCCAATAGTGACAGAAGAGGGGAAAAATATAATAATGGTAAAGTTGTGGTAGTAAGGGGCTACTGGCAATAGAGGAGGATTACGATGGCAGTGTGACACCCCTACACAGGCCCAGTAATCAAGGAGCCTCAATCCTCACCACTAGCACCAGTGAGGGACATACATATCGGAAGGATGACAAGTACACACACAGTAAAGTACAATTTCCCTTAAGAGCACACAGAGATCGCAGTCAGTCTGGGGCTGGTTTCTCCCGAGCCCCAAATAAAAGACTCCCCACTGGCACAGCTACAGGGTTAAGATCTCAGCCGAGGGGCCAAGCTAAGTCCTCCAGCACCCTCTCTGTCCAACCAGTGCTTCATGTCCCTGCCCAAGTAGATGACACACACACACACACACACACAAGCAGATATGACAGATATACAAACACACACACCTGGGAAAGCCTGGCACAGGATTATGAGCTATGCCCCCTTCTGCCCAGAGTATAAGGTTGTACCAGCTGCCACCAGTCACTCTTACTTATCAGCTACTATAAGACCCTTACCAAAGGGTGTCCAGTCCTACTGTGTAATGTTACTATTATCCAAATGCTAAGTGTGACCAAGACTTTCAAGACTATTTAGGAGTGGCCTGTACAGTGTCACCAAATACATATGCAAGTACGCTAAGAGCTTAAATATCTCTAAACAAACCAGCCACAATTAAAATATTTAAATATATTTAATAATAAAAGAACAAGACAATACTCAAACACCACAGTAACTACAGAGTTCAGAATCACAGGAAATATTTTAAAACAACACTGCATGACAGTCTCAAATAAATACAGAAAACATGTAAACTAATGTTTACTATATTCCTATCTCTAAACGAAACTATGCCCTAAATAACTTATTTACAGAGCAAGGCAAATGTAGTGCTGATGACGAGTGGATGTTTCTAGATCCAATACAAGATACAAAATGCAATGTCTTTCTTTGAGAGAGTTCTTAAATTAATAATCAACATTACTGCTGGGCTGGCTCAGATGACATCACTCTGTCACCTGCCTTCAATTCCCAGGCTAAAAGAAACTTAACAAAATTTAACATTTCTGTGTTAAAATACATATCTCTCAGATGTTTGCCTAGAACTGGAAGTTTTAAAACAATTAAACACTTTTACATTTTAAACCTAGTAATTAGTTCTGTTTCAAGACAACAGAAAAACTTCTAGCTCTAGACATTGTGTCTGCTTGCTGCACTGAAACTACTTTTATAGCACATTGTAAAGCACATTTAATTTCAACTTATTTTCTTGAAGTTTTGCAAGTTAACTCTGTATGTTCCAGCTTCTACTATAGTTTTATATATCAACCAGAGAAGTAGTTGCGGACAATAACTAACAGAGTTGAATAAATTTATCAAGGAAGGAAAGAGGGCAAAAGTCAAGTGGTATACGTTGATCCTTCCAACAGAGCAAGGTAGTGTAGGATTCACTGATATTAAGGGATATTTTAGAGGTACACAATTAAAGCTTATATGCATAATACAAGCAGAAATTTACAATTCTAAGTGGAAAGGGATGATGAAGGGGAGGGGTCAAGAAATAAGGAGAGAGAGTGAGACATTGGATGCAGATCCTTAAGGAGGATAACAACAGCCATACAGAATATTATATTCATATAGTAGAAAGTGCTCCAAGAACTAAGTCAACATGAGAATGCTGAAAGGGGATTTTGCCAATAAGGAAGACTGCAAGTAGAGGTACAGAGAACATGGAACAAGGGGATGAAATTTACTTGAGAAAACAGACACAGGAAGCAAGGCATTGGGGACACATAACTAGAGAAGGAAATGTAGTAGAATGGGAGGAGGCCAAGAAGACAATATATGGACTGCAAAACAGAGAGAGCCTTCCCTACCAGGGACTGATATCGAACTACAGACAGAGAAATGGATAGGTGAATCCTAAATTAAGGACTTGCTTTGGTAGAGTTTTTAACTGAATCTAGAAAAGAATCTGCTGTTAAAAAATGGATATTAATAAGGCATATAAAATATTGGACAATAACTGTAAGAATCAATCAGAGGAGGTTAGAAAATATTGGGATGAGAGACTGGATAAGGAATTTATATGGAAATGGTGAGAGGACACATGTATGGCTCCCAAGTATGCAATAAAGTCTAAAAGGTTTAGTATTTTCTCCTTGGAAGTTATTTGCATTGGTATGTTTATACCCTAAACAGACTCCAAAGAAGTTTTCATCAGGCAAGTGTTGGAAATATGATGCAGAAGAAAGCAGTAACTGGGAGCATATGTTTTGGGAGTGGAATGAGCTGGCAGATTTAAAAAAAAAATTCCTAAAGAGCGCTCTTTGTCAGAAATATTGGGTAAGCAAATGGGTGTAACAAAGGAAATGATTATTTTCAGCTAGGACACAGGAGCTGCATTTCGTAGACACAGTAAGGCCTTAAGTTTAATTCTGGTAGCCGCCAAAAAAAAAACAATTACTTGAAAACGGAAACTTGAAAACGGAAATCTAAGTCTAAACCAACTGTATTTGTAGTACTGAATATTGTAAAAGAGATAAAAGAACTGGAAGTGGGATCTTTTGAAAATAACAGACAGAAAATTATGGGAACAATACATACAGAACAATGCTCAGGAGGAGGAGTGAGGTTTAAGGGAAGGCAGAAATGTAGTAATTTATGTAAAGTTGGACTGATAGTTAAAAAAAGAACATATGTGATGTATATTATATGTAACTTGTAACATATTAATACAGTCTGTTTTCTTTTATATTACTGTACGTCTGCCTATGTCTTCAGTGATCATTTAACAAAGGCGTTTGAAAAAGAAAAGAAACCACCACAGATAATGGGCAATGACTACATACAGACAATGAGCAAAGATGATGCAGGCAAACCAAGAGTAGGGATAATGTATTACTAAGAAATGATTTGTGAGTAATCAAGAATGGGGTTGAAGCAAATGGTCTAGCAAACCATACACAGGTATCTAGGTGTGCAAGGGAATCTAAAAACATTTAAAGTGGCAAATCAGAAGCTTGGTTACTGCAGCGAAGTAGAATTTTTCTGGGCCTATGGTACATTCTTCAAAAACATTGCAAATACACACAACACAACTTTAAATGCATATTCACATCACAATATTCATCACCACAGTGCACTACAACTTGCAATGGAATGCAACTCTTACCCAAATCCTTCCTCTGAAGAGTTTTCCTTTTGTTTTGCTGGGCATACACAAAGGCATCCTTTGCTATTGTTTCAACAAACAGCTCCTACAAAGGAGGAAAAAGGTAAAAAAATGTAAGGAACTAATGGAAGATTGTATCAAAAAATTGCCGAGCTTCAGAAGAACCATGGTGATAAAAACAGAAGACTAAAGCATTTAAGACAAACTAAGCAATAAATGTGTAGCAATTTGTCAACCATATGGATATGAAATACTACTCCAGAATGAAATATTCATTTAATAAAATATTAGCATTCCAGCCAAATAATTTGGGTGTACGCAGCTCCAGCATGAAACAGTCAAACAAAAATGGCTGCTCTGGAATACTGTAAATCATCTACTTAATGTGGCAAGCACACTGCACGATATTAAATTAAAAGGCTCACAAACAAAACTAAATGTTTAGTTACTAACACAACAATTCTTCAGAAAAAATAGTAGCAATGTGGATTTAGTGGTGATTTAAGGACAAAGACAAAAGTCTATCCTTCCTTACAGAAGTCATTTCTCTTTCTCCTCATGCTAACACAGCCCTTCTCAGCCACTTCCTTACCTCCTGCTGTCCTGTCTTGTCTGCCCCTCACTAGTTTCATCTGTCCACCTCACTAGGTCTCCTTTTCTCATTCTCTGCTGTCTCCTCCTCAGCATTTATCTTTACCCTATTATGTTCACATGACTGCCTCTTCCATGTCATTATATACTTTATCTCTCGGCCTCTCCCACTTTGCTTTATTTTTCTTTTTTATTAATGTGTATTATACAGGCAGGTTACCTCAATCACTGTTCCTGGAAATACAACACGAAAAGCCTCTATCTGCAACTTGACTATCACAGTGTTCTGACTATCTCCTTCTTGCGACAGTGCTGGTCCAGACCATTCAGGCCTTTCTTTTTTCTTGAATTTCAGTGCATCTACCTTATGAAAATATCTGCAACTCTCAAGCATCTTTTTCATGTAAGATAAAGGATCTTGGTTTGGCCGTTTTATTAGTTCAACTTCAGGGTGTAGATCTTCCGCTTTCTATCACCATAAAGTTTCTGACTTTTCTTGATTTCTCTCCAACATCCTCTTTACTCTGCACTTATTTCTGGACATTATTGATGTTGCCAAGTAAATCTTCTGTTCAACCTTCTGCCCAACAAATGAGATGCTGACAGACAATCACTGCAACTATTCCTGTATTCCAAAACTGTAAGATGGCAATCACAGTTTTGCTATTCCTTTTTTCTTGAAATCCTTCACTGTTAGGGTATTTCTCTCCACTACTCCTATTAATCACAATCAAATGGGCTTCCTATGGCATGCTGGAACTTTTGTCTTCAAGAATTTATGAATTTTCTATTTTGGACGATTGTTAACCATGGAAACATCAGAATTCCTGTCTCCCGATCACACTTTCATTAGTTAAGTCTATCATGCTGATTATCTCGGGAAACTTGGAATAATAATCTACACATATAAAGCACATGCTTCTTCTGAAATAAAACGTATTCACGCCTAGTTTGCTCAACAAACCAACTGGGTCTTCAATACTAGGATGAAATATCAGTTAACATCAGCTTCACAAAAATCTTCTTAAAATGCCAAAGCTCAGGTGACAAAACTCAAAAACATTTGTTTACATTCACTGAGGTTTAGTACTAGAAAACATGTACTTTAGTCTGTGCAGAATACAAACAAAAGCAACAGCACATGAAATACTGTCTCTGCTATATCCCCCCCATATCTTAGGATAACTGCACCTCAGAGAAGTAGGAGTCACTGACAGACACAGTAAAGTCAGTCTCGCTCTTTTAGGTTGCTATGAGATCAGACCACCAACTAAAACTATGCACGCCAGTGACAGGATCTTACTTGAATATGATTTGACAAGTATTTGCAACAGAATACTAGCATTCTCATGCTCAGACGACTGCAATATGAGCCTGGGTGATCTAAACAACTGACTGAGAAATGTTAATGCCTCGTCATCAGAACGTACACTTGTGCAAAATCTTACCATAACTGTAAATGTCCTTGCCTTCACTGCTGCAGTACTCACTGCCATGTGGGGATGCCCTGCCGTGGAAGCCCAAATGTCTAGCCACTCTACCAAGGACTACCTGTTGCTTATTTAAAGGGATGCAGAACATCATCCAAACACTCCTTGCATAGCATAAGGCATAAAGGTGACATTCAGACCTACCATAAAAAGAACTGATTTCCCCAGTAAGAACAGCAGTCCCAGGAACCCAAGAGGTAATCTGTACACCCAGGAAGGCAAGGGACTAGGTGGATGGAGGGAGCAAGCAAATACTGCAGCAGTGAAGGCAAGGACATCTAGCATTATGGTAAGATTTGACACAACTGTATTATGGCCTTACATTCACCGATGCAATACTCATTACCATATGGGAGAGTGCCAAAGGTCACGAGGACACTGGGGAGGGGAAGAAGCAGAAAATTCCTTTAGAAAGCCACAAGGAATGGCACTAGCCAAACCAGCCCTAGCTCTACAGATACCATCTACCTTGTAGTGCTTGGGAAAGGTATGCACAGAAGTCCAGGTAGCTGCTTCAAGAATAGAGTTAGTATCTAAGCCCTTGAAAAAAGCACCAGAAGAAGCCACAGCTCTAGTAGAATGAGCTTTAACTGAAGACGGAAGGCTCTTGCCATGAAAAGTGTAACAAAACGAAATAGCCTTAGAAATCCAAGGAGAAATAGTTTGCTTGGATACAAGTCCCAGAGATCTAGAATGAAAATAAACAAATAACCGACAAGATTTTCTAATATCCCGAGTCCTATACAAACAAACTCTAAGTTGCCTGTGCGTGTCGAAATTATGCAGCACCCTCTCACTGTCATTTTGCAGACGTAAGAAGATTAATAGACTGGTTAAGTGAAAACTCACTAACCACCTTAGGCATAAAAGAAGGGTTAGTGTGGAAGGACACGCTGTCCTCATGAAAGATCAGGAGGACAAGCCATAAGGGCCTGCAACTCAGACACCCATCTGGCAGACGTAAGAGCACACAAAAGAAGTCTTCCAGGATCAATGATGCAAGGAGCCTGCAGCAGCAGGCTTGAAAGGAGCCAAAGTCAACTTCTCCAAAAAAGTTCATATCCTAAGCAGGAGGAACAGGCTTCCTGGGTGGTCTAATATTTAATAAGGACACCTTTAAAAAATGGTTTCACCTCAAATCTAGAAGCTAGAGAAGGAAAAAGGCAAGCAAGCCGAGATAGCTGATAAGTGGGCCTTAATAGAAGAACAGGTCAAATCAGCATTTAGCAACTTACACAAATAAGACAGAACCAAAGGATCATCCATAGTAAGTGGGTCCAGGTTGCGAGAGAGACACCAAATAGAAAACCTCTTCATTTGGATAAGTAGGGTTTCCTAGTAGTGGGTTTCCTGGCCTCCTGCAGGACTTGCAGCACGTCCTCTGAAAACAGGTGTCTATGAGGAATCAAAATTCTATCACCCACAGTGTCAGTTGAAGTATGGGCAGGTGGGGATGACAGATCCCTTGTCTTGTGTGATCAGATCCACCGTGTGAGTTAACTTGTGATGACTGCCCTTGACTAGATGCAGAAGCAGAGGGAACTAGTGCTATTGCGGCCAAAAGGGAGCTACCAACAAGATTCTGGGAGCATCCTGTTGTATTCTGAACAGGGCTTTCGGAATGAGAGGAAGGGGAGGGAATGCATAAAGAAACATCCCTTTCCAAGAAAATGAGAGGGTGTTCACCTTCCATACCAAAGGAACTGGGACTCTGGCACAAAATAGAGGAAGCTGTCTGTTCAGAGGTGAGGCAAAAAGACCCGACTGAGGAGTATCCCACTGGTGAATAATGTCCAGAAACACGTCCCTATGAAGCATCCTTTCGTGGGACTGAGTTAAGGACCTGTTCAGAGTGTCTACCACAATGTTTTGACCGGAAGGGATATAAACTGCCTGAAGAGTCACTTGATACTTAACAGCAAGATACTTAACAGCAAGATCCTATACCAGAAGTGCCAACCAGCAATTAAGATCTCATTCCTCCCTGTTTGTTGACATACCACATCACTGTGATATTATCTGTGAAAACCTTGAGAGGCCCTGGCGAGAAGAGAGGATGAAAGGCCTGAAGAGCCAGCAGAAGAGCGCTCATCTCTTTGGCAGTGATGTACCCCTCCTACTGATGAGGCAACTACATTCCCTGTACCTTTGGGGATCCAAATGTTGCCCCCCCCATTCCACGTCTGAAGTGTCTGTGAACAATTCCTGAGGGGGGTGAAAAGGAATTCCTAGATTCAGATACAATTGCTGAATCCAACAGTGAAGTTCCAGTCTGAGACAAGAAAGAAAAGGAACGAGAAAGTCTAGAGGATGTGCATGCTGGAAAAACACTGACTTCAGAAACTACTGAAACTTTCTCATGTGAAATTTGGCCATAGGGAGCATCAGAATGGTGGATGCCATGAAACCCAGAGCTCTCAAACTCCCTGATGGTAATGGAAGTCAGTGAAAGAAAGGAGAATTAAGGCCATTGGAGGGGGCAGGGATGCAAGCACTGGAACTGTCTGAATCCTGCAACCCAGAAAAACACGATCCTGAGAGAAAACCTTTTGAAATTTATAGTGAACCCCAAGATCTGAAAAAGGGAAATGGCAAAATGAAGATTTTGCAAAAGGCTCTCTGGAGAGGATGCCTCAATCAACAGGTCATCTAAGCAGGGAAATATCTGGATCCCTTGAAGCCTGCAAAAAGCAATCACAGAAGCAAGGCATTTGAGGAACACCCATAGAGCAGTAGAAAGGCCAAAGGGCAAAGCAGAGAACTGAAAATGCCAGGAAGCAACAAAGAAATGCAGAAGCTTCCTGAAATGAGGATGGATCGGAATATGGAGATAACCATCCTTGAGATCCAGAGACACCATACAGGTGATCCAGAGACACCATACAGGCCTGAGGGAGTAAGAGAGGAAACAGATCCTAAAGGGACAACATCCAAAATGAAGGCACGTTTAGAAAAGTGTTTAGATGAGAGAGGTCTCAAATAGCTCTCCAAGTGCCCTCTTTTCTGGGGCACCTCTTGAATAGTACCCAGAGTCTGGCAGAAGAATTAATTTTGAAGAACCTCTGGGGAAAAGGAAAGGTGTTCCTGAGGAGGCTGAGGAATGACCATAAAAAGGGGAAAGGATTTCCACACCATTAAGTACCCCTGACAAAAGATAGACAGAACCCAAGAATTTTGAGTGATCTGAAGCCAAACAGGAAGAGAAAGGCGAAGAGAAAGAGGAATGTGGCTGGGAAGACATGGATAGTCACACAGCACCTAGTTTGTCTGCAAAGGAAGGCTTCTCAGTCCCTAAAAACTGAGTAGACTTACAAGGAGGAGACCGTTTGCCACTCTTCCTACCTTTAGTAGAAGGATGAGATTGCTTAATAACAAAGGCAGACTTAGCGGGGTAATCTGTCTGAAATTTAGGAATAGGAGAAACAAACACATGTTTAAGCTCCTGTAAGGCCTTACCCTTATCCTGAAGAGACAAACAAACCAGCAGCAGCTTCCCCAAACAAAAGTTTAGAATCCAGAGGAGCATCCATCAACTCAGCTTTAATATCATCAGTAATGAAGCATAAACCAAGAATACCTCCTCATTACTGAACCAAAAACAGCAGCCCTAGAAGAGGCATCTGCTGCATCATAACGACATTTAATAGAATGACGAAACACTTAAGAAGAAGTCCCCAGCAAGGAAGGAACATATGTTTTACCATCAGTGTCTGGAAAATCAGAAATACGTCGACAGGCCTGAGAAAGAAGATCCAACACAAGCCTAGACATATGGGTCTAATAATTAATATCTCTAAAAGCTAGTGTAGCAGAAGTGTCAACCTTCTTACCCAGCCTGTCCATAGTTCTGCTGTCCTTGTCAGAAGGCAATAACTTGGGAAAGGAAGCAACTGAGATGGCTTATCAGAGGTCACAGACATTACAGAGGGGTCAGCAGCAGGACATTTATACAGAAAGAACAATCCTCAAGCACACTATAAAACATGTCAGGCTTCTTGGGAGCAGGGGGCAGAGAAGTCTTGAAGAAAGCATCCAGCAAAGCAGCCAAAACAGGGGGAACAGCCGCAGGTTTAAGAGACTGCAAATGCAGCAACCCATATTTTTTATATTCTCTGATTTTGCTTTTATATTGTTCAGTAAAACCAAACTAGGTGGGGGGGGGGGCTGAGCCCCCACACACCCCCAACTATATGGGAAAAGGACATATTCCTTTTACTAGCCTTACAGTGTTCTACACACTGCCAGTAGTAATTATCAGCGAAGTGAGTTTTAGGGGAAGTGCAGTGTCAGCCGTTTGGTCTCAGTCAAATGAGCTTTAGGGGAAGAGAAGGTAACGCTTGGAGTCACATATCTGAATACAGCAAAAGACACCCACAAATGCACTTTTTAAAACATAAATTTGACAAAGGTAAAAAAACACAATTTTAAATTTGTTATGTTAGAAACATGTATTGAAAATATGAGCTGAGAAGACATACTATTAAAAACAGAGTTGGCAGAATTAAGATGGATACATCTGAAAGCCCATATCACACCAGGCTTTAATGGCTTTGCTCCTTTAAAACCTATATTGAAAGAAAAGCCTAACTGTGTATGAATTGCTTTAATTGTTTAATCATGTCATTTTACACTATTATTGAAACAATAGTCACTCTTTGTTTTAACAATGACCCCTGAGCAATGGGCAAAAGTTTTAACTCGCGTGCTTTTAACTGTGCTATTTGTGTCACTTCAAATTAAATTCTATTGTGCACCCCTACTGCCTAGGTTCCAGTGGCTCTAGTTTTATGTTTACACTTACCTGGTGAAGTTGTCTGGATTTACAAAAGGTCTGTTTATTTTGCAGCCTGACAAAGATGGCACAGGCAAGGCCAGTACCATGGCATAGAGAAATAGAACTCTAACTATGGCTCAGGAGAGCAGGTTTTGATTAAGAGCTTGGGCATCTGAGCCATGCTCATTCGGGGGGGGGGGGTTGTTGGAAACACTCCTGGGGGGGGGTGTATGTAGTCCAATGAGGATGGAAGCCTTCACACATGCTCCGAATGCAAGGGAAATAAGGGTAGGTCATAATCCCCCCCCAAAAAGCAGAAGCAGTTGCCGGCATTGCCCTCCAAAATGCCCTTAGGATCAACATCGACCCCAGCTCAGAGACATCCATGGGTAAAAGAGGAGGAGCGGCTAGATCCAGTTGTGGATACAGCATTAGGAAGGCTGTCTGAATAAATCAGGTAGGAGAGGGGGGAAAGGAAAGAGCTAGTAGAGGCAGTTGTAACCAGTGTTATTAGTAAAGGACTTAAAACACAAGTCGTAATGGATTTAATCCAGGAGGAAGAATCAAAGGATGGAGATGAGGCTGAATGAAATAACACAGAAGAAAGAAAGCTGTAGGAACAAGAAATTTCTGAAAATGTTGGTTAAGAAGCTGGGAGAGAAAAACAATTGCCGATATAAATTTGGATGCATATTCAGCTGGTGATGAAGTTTGTTTTAAGGACATACACCTACAACAGGGTGAAGTGAGAAAAAGTAAGCAAATACTGAAAGGAGAATTGCAAAGAGCTCTGCTGAAATTGAGAGTCAGACTGGCAAAACCATGGAGGGAGAAGAGCAGGGAGAAGAGCAGGCCTGCAAAGGAACACTGAAGTACAGAATGAACAGAGAAAACAATCAGTACTAAAAATCTTAAATTAAAATAGTGAAGCCATTAACAGGTATGACATTATGGTTAATATTATTTTGCCACTAGATTTTTATTTTAGAGACACAAGGTTTAATTTGCTAAGGTAACAAAGACTTCCGTAAAGTGGCATTTGTAAGCAGAACATTTTAGTAATGAAGCAGAGTAAAAAACAATATGTCACCATGGAAATATCCTGTATGTAATTAAAAAGAAAATTAAGTGTACACTTCAGAACATCAGATGTAGAAGAATAAGTTCCGAACTTTACCTGTTTGTGATAAAATACACGATGATAAGAAAGCGCATAATGAAAGATAAGTTTGGACAGGTGGGTGAGAAATGTGGGTAACTCTTATGTAAGTGAACGAAAAATACAGCATGTACAGTCATAATAATGTTAAACAGGAAATGGGCACCATTAGATACTGGGGACAACCTAAAGCTTTTTTATGTGTTTGTGTGGGAAAAACACATTTGGTGCAATACTGTAATGAAAGCAGGCATACAAGCAGGAACTGTAAACCAGTACAGAGAAAATATAATGATTGGACACTTCTGGCTTGACTGTCCTTTGTTAAGAGATGAAAGAGAAAATGAAGAAAACAGTACAGGAGGAGGACTATCAATGGCCATATTTAAAGGCGTAAAATATACAGTGTTCATATACATCTTGATGCATGTGATCACCCTTTTTATACAAAAAATGATAAATAAAAAAGTTTTAAAAGATTACCTCTAAATGTTGAAGACTACATCTAGTGAGCCATGTTGGCAAAAAATTAATTAGTATCTAGAAGGGTTGTAATATGTGATACAATAAGAAAGGAAAGATGTATCAGAGCGATACCTGCATCCACAAATGTCTGAAAGGAAATGTTTAAGAAAATAAGTATACAATGGTGAATATGTCAATAATTCTGGTGGGAGACTACCTCTAACCAGAAGGAATGAAAGATTTAGAGAACAAGTTAATAAAATGTGGGAGGCTGAGAATAGGGATTGAACATACAGAAAAGAAATTTTAAAAACTGAAATAAAACATGTAATATGTTCTAACGATATGATATAAGTGATGCGGGGGCGGAATGACTGAATTTTCAGATCACACAGAAATACGGGTTATAACAGGAGATGACAGAGAAAATAAAGGAAGGAAAAATAACAGCATTAGTTTGTAAGGTTAGCAAAAGGAAGAATCTAGAAAATCCTAGATAGAATACATGACTAACAGTTCATTATGAAAATTGGATATACTGGTGGGTAGTGTACAAAGAAAAGCTTTTTTAGAAGTTAGGAACAGAATGTAGAGAGCTAAGATTGAGTATGATGAAATTATGAGAAAGTATGAAAAAGATAAATAGAAAAATAAAGGCAATGATGCGTAGACAATAATTCTTTTTAAAAGAAAAAAATTAGGAAACGTCAATGTTTTTGGCAATGAAGTTGAAAGAAAATAAGATAAATACAACACCTGACAAACAAGACAATATAAAATATAAACAGGAAGAAATTATGAAGGAGGTTGAATGATTTGTAAGTTGAATATATGAAAAATAAATAGGAGGCAGAACCGAGATCTGAAATTGTAAAAAAACAATTCTGGAAGAATTTTAGGAAACTGTAAGGGAGCTATGCACATTACAAAGGAATGGACGGAAGTTAAAAAAGGAGTGTGTTCATTAAAATATTGAACGAGTGGTTGGAGAAAGGTATAAAAACTGCAGGTGATACACTGCAGGTGATTATAAGGAAAAAAGAAATAAGGCATATAAAAAGTGGGAGGCTAATAACACCTGAAATGCAGATTACAACTTTTTATGAACATAATGCAGAAAATATTGGACAAAATTAAAGGGGATGGAATTTTGGTACATGAAGCAGAGATATGAAAGAAATGTTAGCAATGGCAAAAGAGGTGGTAGATATGACTTTGAAAGAAAACAAGCGGTAAAACAGTAATGTAAAGTATCAAAAGAATTTGACAGAGTGAGCCATGAGGCAACGTAGAAGATGTTCAGGCATGTGGAATTGGAAGAAAAGAAGTGAAAAATCCTGGGAGAATGTTATGGCAAATGGATGGATGAGAAGAAAAATAATAGTTAATAAAGGAGTTATTAAATAATGACATGCTTTAAACGTGCGTTTTGTACTTGTGATGAATACAATAATGCATACATGCAGCATGGCAGAAACAAGATTGGAGACAGAGAAAGTAACATAATATTTACGGGTTTGTTATAGGCAGGCTACTTCCGGACTAGTGAAACTGTGGCAAGGACTGGAAAGTTATTTAAAAAGCTGTACCGCAGTTAAACAAATTGACCTTAATATAATATTTTACCTGAAAAGAAAGAAGTGTATTGGGAGTTAAATTTGGAGACTATGAACGCATACAAGGACAATGGAAAGAAGTAATGGAAGAATTTAGAAAGTTAGATTTGGTGGAAGAGTTTTAACTTATAAGAATAAGGGTATACAAGTTACTTAATTACAAACTAGCAAAGTTTAAGGTGGGTGTATGTGCTTCCAGCTAAGGAGGAGAAAGAACTCTTAAGAGGTACTTTTCAATTTTATTTGGGAATCGAAACTGAACCAAACTAAAAGAACGATGATCTACAATAAAAAAAAGAAGGTGGTTTGAATAAAAAAAACTGTAGTATACTTTGCATCGATGCAGTTGTTTTGAGTAACAAGGAGTATAAAGGAAACAGACAAAAACAAATATTAGGAAAATATTATCCATGAAATATGAAAAAGTATGACAAAAATGAAGGTGGGACAAAAGGTAGTAACAAGGAAGAGAAGACAGAAGGGTAGGAATAATGAAAATAATGCTAAGTTATGGAAGTTAAATTTACCAAACCTGATTGAGATAGAAAGCAATTGTACAATATGCTCATGGAATAATATTACCCAGAATTACAGGAAGATGCAGTACAAAATAGGAAGGAAACGGTATGGCAGGTCTTAGGAGGTGGGAGATTTTCTGTGGAGAATTTTGCTAAACAAATTAACAGTAAAAGATAATATGAAACAAAATAATAGAGCAAAGCACATTTGATGAATTTAATGAGGAAGAAACAATGAAACTTTGCTTTATAAAATGTAAAAACAATGAAATGTTTTGTAAAAAGTTTTACAAAAGTATAAATGAAAAGGGTTCAGAAATATAAACATGGATACAGTATTATATGGAAAGGATGAGAAAGGAAGGAAATGTGAAACTGACAAACAGGGCAAAATATTGTTTGTTGCAATATGGGTATTGTGGAAAAGAAGCTATAATGATTATTGTACAATAAAAAGAGAGAAAAAGAAGATGCATTAGCTGAAATAAAAAAAAGTTGAAGAAAGGATAGAGGGTAGGATAAAAAAAGATTTAAGAATAATTGTTAATGTGATGACAATGTGATTCTGATAAATATGAAAAGTGTAAATACTAATGTGAAACGGTGTACTAATATTGCGAATATGAGTGTGCAAACAATGTAGAAATGTGTAGAGTATTAAGATGTATAAATAAAGCAACCCCTACTCTTTTTTGTTAAACACAAGCAGATATGACCTCGCACCTCATCTAAGGACGTCACACTCAGGAGTGCAGCACCCTCTCCCCTTATACTGCACTGCAGTGGCAATTTTGAAATGAATCCATGTACCTGGTGTGACAATACAGCCCACAGCATTCTGATATTTCAGCACCAAAGACAAATGTGTTACCCATTCGCCACTGTCACTGACTATCTGCTCCACGTATTCCCAACTATAGAAAGAAAGGGGAAGAGGGACACACAGGCAGACAGAAAGTATAACAAAACTAATTGTTTTACTGGCTTTGTAAGGTGATAAAGCACTTAGCGAGTGCTGTCAGACAGAGAGTAGCATGCCACTCAACGTCTCTGATTAAGTATTCTGTACAAATCCAAATAAATACAATGGATAGTACGA
Source organism: Protopterus annectens (assembly GCF_019279795.1). Lineage (NCBI taxonomy): Eukaryota > Metazoa > Chordata > Ceratodontiformes > Protopteridae > Protopterus > Protopterus annectens. The sequence continues at coordinate 117,731,869 of NC_056747.1, read as the reverse complement.
TTGATCCAAAATCAGCACAGTTTTTTACATACATTGTTCTAATAACTTAAAAGGTTAACAGAACAACAGGTTTTGCTTCAATATGAATTTTCAGAATAAAAAACATTTTTAAATCTGTCTGGCATTACTGACAGGCTGTAATCCTTGGGGATTAAACAGAAAAATCAAAAATTTTATGTAAGAGGCATGAGAAAAAACATGAAGTAAAATCAGGGGCATTCATCGTGAATAATTGGAGGATGTGGTCAGCAGGCAGAAGTCGAGTATTCCTCTGTAGCACTACCAGCTTTAAAAGCTATTAGAGATTTCGTTCTACCACATTTTTTATAAATGTGACAGAGTGAAGTTCTAACAGTTTTTAAAAGCTATTTTACCTTCTGCTATAATTCTTCTACCATAGTTCTTTGCCAGCCGGCACTGTCTATTTTTAGTTCCTAGCGCAACACCTGAGTTTAACAGACCTTGGAATATCTGTAACAGCATTTAGGGGTGCTTAACAAAAGTTTGTTACGACTGGGTCTCGAACTAGGGAAGAGCTTGACAAGCATATCTTTTTTCCCCACACTTTCAGAGAGTAATTACAGCACTCCACACACTACAACTTTCAAGCCTTCAACCATCTGCAACAACTCTTTGCAGCAGGACTGGTGCCGATAAAATATCAAACGGAAGGTTAAAAAACTTGCACCTTCTTAATGGTGTATTTCACTCAACAGCTGTATTGTCACACTCATGGCAGACTTTATACTAATATATCTTCAGTAACAACTTTCAAGCCTTTAACTGCTTGTTCAACATTTCTTTGGAGTAATACCAGTGCCAATGAAATATCAAATTAAGTTTAAAGAATCTGCACCTTCATAACAGAGTGCAACGGTAAAAAAATTTAGAGCTTTCTACATCTAACTTTATTTGTCATAACCCATTAGCTGCTAGTGCTGAAAAAAATATTATCTGGTACTAACAAGACCACTTCAAGCAATGGGTAACTCTTTCAGACTCTGCTGATGAGGGTAAGCACATCAGGCATTACACAAGATAAACTGGCAAGACCTTCAAAATAAACTTATTTAACTGAACTCAAACTTGATCACAATACATTGCATTATACCTAACAAATAACTTGCAATGCAAACATTGGTCCAAACATGTAGCCCTTCTAGACCTTTAAGATCCCAACAACAGCATTTACTTCAAGAAGCCAAATCACATCATGACAATGAGGGCTCTACAACTTAAAATACCTTAACTTTCAAACTCTATAAACTGCGGTGGTGGTGCTGTGGTAGCGTTGTCGCCTCACAGTAAGACGTTGTCCCGTTCAATTCTCAGTTAGAGCGTCTTCTGTGTGGAGGCATGCGTGAAGGGGCGTACCTTCATTGAAGGTTGTGCGTCAGGGCTGGTAACTCAGCACGTAAAAATCAACTGCCAATCATTAGCGGACCGGAGTTCCGCTGTGGGACCCCTAACCGGGAAAAGCCGAAAGACACAACAACAACTTTCAAACTCTACATCTGAAGCCGGTACTAACATGCCTACAAAAATAGTCACATAACAGAAACAAGGAAATGTATAAGCACACAGTGCTGAAGCATACCTTCCAGGGTGGAAAAGTAACTGTTATATACTGTCATAATAATAATAACAATACTAAAATTATCTTATCTTTCGCACAAACTAGTGACAAGGATTCTCATTCTGTAAGAAGTGTTCTTAATACATCTCTTTCTCTTCATATTACCCTGCTCTTATCACCAACATACTTATATCTGTTATTCCGGTAGAACACAAGGAAATAATTGCACATGTAGGCAATGCAATCAAAAAAGTGGATGTAAATATGCATGCATGAATAGTTTGTATTTGTTAAATGTGTGCAACTGGTCAGTATTTCTTCTTACTGTTACACATCCCTATGTGTTTAGTCAACCCCCTTAATATATTACAGTTAGTGTACTACTGTATTCGGATATCAATAACAATAAAAGCCACTGATTTTTTGCACATATTTTGTAGTTCACTACTACATGTGGATCTCTTCAACCAGAGCCACCAACAAAAATGGCCTTTTGAGGCTCAGTTAGCCTATCCTAGTAAACAAAGGCAAATACATTTAAAAAATGAACTGATCAATAAACTGTGTCTTTGCTTTTCAACAGTAAATCAACACTGTCACAAAGGCTACCACTGCAATGGCTCTGCACATAAACTGAGAGGTCTCTGGAACTACATGCCTATTGCCATCCAAATGCACCATTTGCTTTTTACACTGCAAATTCATTTTATCACTCTTTGCATCTCACAAACCAAATAGCCCAATATATAAAGATAACCAAGTTAAGTGTTAGGATCTTAAACAGGGTTTGGCACTTATTTTTCTTATTTGCTTCAACAGCTTTTGATCCAAATGCATTTACTTGATACCTTCAACATGTTAACCATATGCACAGAAGTTTCTCTAATGCCTAAAAACCTCAATGCTTTATATGTACCTTCAAACATGCTATATTCTACATCTGTGTCTAGTTTGATATGAATTCTACATTTCATTTATCAGTTCTCAGAATTTCTTGTCAACAATCTAACATCCACTCAGGTCACACAGATTCAAATACATTTTCAAATATCACAGCACCAACATTTCACTTCAAAAGTAACATGCAACTTGGTATTATGATTATAATCAAAATCATACAAATTATTTTCAAAACATGTGCCTTTCCCTGTACACACCTCTGAAAACTATTCATTTGCAGCACAGACTACATAACTAACTAAACTCAGTACAATGCTATCTTTCGTGTTAAAATCATGACTTATGACAACTGACATACAATTGCAGGATATTTTCTGTGTACCTTATACCCTTTTGTCTTATCTCCAATTGCAATACATTCTCAAATATTTTTTTTTTCTTTTGTGTCTTTTTACTTGATTTGTACTACATCTTACTTCAACATCCTTGATTAAAACAACTAATTAACTTTGGTCTATACCACAGGTTTTTCAAACAAACTTCCTCTATAAAACAGGTGATTGGACCGTATCACAGTAAGCCTCCACCACATGCCAAATCTTATAACCATCAGAATAGCACTTTGAGCCTACCCTTAAAAAATACATGCACATGTTACACTATACACAAGAAAACAAATACTACACACACTTAAGATTCAGACAAATCAATACCTGCTTTTGTAGATTAATTCACCTGTGGCAAACACTTTCATTCACTTTCAGTCCTCTTTACTTTGGTCTGGCATAAAATTCAGAATAAACAGTGGGAGGTGTTCCTTAATAGAAAGTTTAAAGCTTTTCAGATTGTTGCTGTTGTTTGTTTATTAAGAATTTGCACACATACTTGAACTGTGTCACTCAGTGACATCACCTTATTGATTGTGGATTCATCCAGGCACTAACTTTAATGGATTCACTCCCACTCATGAACAGAGATGCATCTATGGGTATATGGACATATTTCCAAACTATCCCTAAATTGACATTACTGAGGGATAAAGTTTGTCAAGGGCTAATAAAAAAAGCTGTGACATAAGTGTAGGAAAAAGGCAACTAACACGGCTTTTATTAAAAAACACAATTTATACTTAATAGCGGTGATAATGCATCACACTATAAGTGATACCATATGCCATGGTTCAAAAGGTAATGAAAATCTATGAAAAAACACCACATTCACACATAAACAGACTTGGACAGTCTCCCCAAAACAAGTCCAGGCTTCTCCAAGGAAGCAAGTCTCAAGTCTCAACACTTACAAGCAATCATCAATATCTGATATGGTTTGGTCCTTTTCCCTTAAAAGCCAACCCCCTTTTGATAATTTTTAGCCCACAAACTATTCTGTCTTTTACATCATACAACTCACCAAACTCAGTCTATGATTTTTTTCTACCACAGTAACAAACATCTAAATGAAAAGTTCTTTATAAAAGCACAATAATTTACAAACTTTCCCAAACTTCAGTTATTTTGTCTTCCCTCTCTCCTACAAAAGTAACAAACACCTTTGGGCCTTCTTCATCAGTGACAAAGAAACATGACGCACTCCGGCTTGTCAGGCTCCCTGGCTAATCTGCTCGCAGTGAAGAATAAAATGCATTTCTAAAGCCAAAGCTTCCAGTTTTCAGGTAAGCTTCATTACAGTGAAAAAGAAAACCCTAGTACTTGCAGTCATGGTATTTTTCCACTGAGAATCACACTCCATGACAAACTCTTGAAATAAATACATTTCTTAATTTCTACAGAAACATTTCATCAGTACTGACACCATGTAACACCTGAATGTTTGCAGCATTTTAAAGTATACAAAAACACATAGAATAAGCTTTAGCCTCCATGAGACACTTATTCAGGCCAAGTCATCCAAAATGAATAAGCACCAAATAGCAAAAAAACTTCTTAAATTCTTGCAGCTAGAAAATGGCATTCGAACCCATACACCCCATATATTAATAACAGCGCAATTAAAACCTTTCATATAAAGATCTCCTGTGATGGCTTTCAGTAGATGTGGTAGAGTCTGTCTTTTTAGAGGATACTGGAGCTCTCATGATTAAATATTAATTTTGACATGTTTCTGAATGTCTGATTACATGCAATATCTGATAAGTATGCAAACACTTCGTTAAGATGTTATTCTATCCCCATTTCCTAGGATCATAGGAGATTACTAGACCATCGACCCAGAGGTAATTTTAAGCCTAGACGTTTCATCCCAATGTAATACCATGAAAATGCTAGTCAATACCCAAGACTGCATTTAGTGATGACTACCTATGTCCAGGAGGGTTGTGGGTGCTATTCCCAGTAAGAATTTATAGTGCCCCATCCACTCGTCCAGGTTTCTCTTGAACACTGTCAAAGAGGTGCTCTCTTTCACATGAATTGGTAGCCTGTTCCAAAGACATGGCAGTTGCTGGGAGAGAATTTGTCCCTCCAGCATGTCCTAAGTTGGAGGCCATATTTAAGTTTCTGTAACAGGTAGCCCTAGTCCCGTTTGATTTACTGATATGCAGCAAGTTCATTAGGTTTGGGTCTTGGATTGTTGTGTAGGCCACGCATAAGTTTCCCCTAAGAAGTCTGTCTGACACAGAGTATAGTGGCAGGGCCTTTAGTCTGCCTGTGTAAGGCACATGGTGGACCCCCCTTGATCTTTTTTGTTATAAACCTTTGAGATCTCTCCAGTTGCTGCAGGTGCTTTGCACGGTAAATGCCGAACAGGGCGTATACTCAATTATGGGCTGGATTAGTGCCGAGTATACAGGGGTTGTAACCTCTTTAGCTCTCAAGGTGATGCCTTTACCAATCAAGTGTGCTACACAGAAAGCCTTCCATACTACAGTAGACACATGGTGGTCGACATTAAGGTTGCAGTCAACTTGTGATCCCAGGTCCTTTCCCACTTCTTTGGTACTTAAGGTATTGCTGTTGATTTGATAGTGTGACGGAACACTATTTGTGCCAAAAGGAATGATGATGCATTTTTTGCATCCAGTCCGAGACCGTCACTAATATACCAGTCGCTGATCTGTGTGAGACCCCCCTGGAGTACACTGACATCACTTGGGGATTCAGTGATTGCACCTAGTTTGCAGTCATTTGCAAACTTGGTCAGCAACAACCCCTTAGTTTTGACATGAACTTCTGAGAAGTATATACCAAACCGTAGGGGGCCCAGCACTGACCCCTGTGGCATCCCACTGGTAACAGGTCTGCTGGTTGATGTGGTGTCAACCCACTTTGATGGTGTGTGACTGGTTTGTGAGCCAGTTAGCAATCCATCTTACAATGAAGGGATTTATATTCAGTTTGATACGTTTATCAGTAATGCCTGAATGTGGGAGTGTTTTAAGCCTTTGCCAAGTCGAGGTATGCTGTGTGCACACATTTGCCCTGGTCACATTTTCAAGTCCACCAGTTTTAACAGTCAGGATCCGCCCTTGATGAGGCCGAATTGGCTAGAATCCAGGGTTTGGAGGTTGCCTATGTCTTTATTTACGAGGTCCATAATGACACGTTCCATGGCCTGAAAGATGCGGGCTTATAGGTCTGTAATTCCCAGAGTCTGTTGCTAACCCACCTTTGTGGAGGGGAATAACTGTTGCTGTTCTCCATTCCGTAGGAACAAAGCCTGTGATTAGGCTATGATTGAAAAAGGTACTTAATGCTGATGTTAATTCATGTTTTAACCTGTATAGAAGACAGCCTGGGATGTTGTCTGGTCCCATAGAGGCTGTGGGTTTTGCCTCGGAGAAGACTGAGGACCTGCTCTTCAGATATGTAGGGTGGGGGGGTTAGGGGGAAGGTTTATAAGTTAGGAGGGGATAGGGGAGTGAAATTTTCACCAAACCTATCTGCTAACAGGTTTGTTATCTCTGTGGGGTCAGTGTGCAGGATTCCATTGGTCATTAGTTCTGCACACGCTGGGGTCCTACCTTTTAGGCTACGTACTTAGCTGTAAAAGGCCTTATGGTTATCCTTGGCTGTACTTGCTACGTTTCTCTCAAAGGAACCCTTAGAGGATTTAACAAGTTGTCTTATTTGCCCGTTGAGGCTGAGGAGGGTACTTGTCCATTGTTGGGGCTTTACCTTTGTTTTCTTGAACAGCAACATTTTGCATTTATTGTAAAGTTTGTTGACGCTGGATGTCCACCATGGCAGCTTGTTTTTACCTGGGACTCTAGCTTTGATTCTTTCTGGTATGGCCAAGTTTACACACTTATGCAAGTGACTGTACAGGGCTTTAGTGTAAGCTTCTGTGTAGTTACCACTTCCAGCTTTGGGTGGGGCTTGGAATGCATTTATATCTTTGCCTACTAGGGTATAGTTTGCCTTGGTGAAGTTTTTTAGTCCGATTTCAGCCTTTGTGAGTTATGGTGCTAGTGCCAGCTTGAAGGTGAGCGTTTTGTGGTCAGATTTAACTAATGAGTTTCTGAGAGCTGCGACAGTGCATCTGTCTGACATGTTAATGAGGACCAGCTGTAGAATGTTTGTTCCTCTTGTCAGGGTATGAACAATTTGTTCCAGGACATTTGAACTAACAAAAAGTCTAGGAACTTTTGCACTAGCGAGTTGGGGCTAGCGTAGGTTCCCCAGTTAATGGTGGGATAATTGAAATCCCCCATATCCAGAGTGTTTTGTAAAATATGGATTGTCTCCAGTTTGGTCAAGTAGGTTTCATGGGCACTGTGACCCACTGAGGGGGCTCTATAACTGGCTATGACTTGAATGGGGGTCTTACCCACGGTAACCTGGACTTGGAGTAACGCCATGGAGATGTCCAATCTAACTAGATGGGAGGTGATTTTATCTCTAATATAGATAGAAGCACCGCCTAATTTGGTTTTCACGCATTGATTTTCCAGTCTAAAGGTGTAGAAGGCATTGTAGCCTTGTAAGGCTGGGGTACTCTCTGAAGACTTGAACCAGGTTTCTGTGACTGCACAAACATCTACATCTTCTAGTGAAAGTGCTTTCAGGAAGTACAGTTTTTGGTTTATTTAGCAGCATGGCCCTTATTTTATTCTGATTGGCTAATTTCACGTCAGTAATAATGTTTGAGACCTTGCCTAAAAAGGCACTATGGGGAGGCAAGAGTCTTTGCCAGCAGCCAAAAGCCTACAAGTGCCAGGTGCAAACCATCTCTGGCAAATTAGCGAGGTTTGTCCACCATGGATTTCCAGGCTGACAGGAACTGGTTCCCCTCTGAATGGCACCAAACACTAAGCCAATTATTGAAATCAATAATTTTGTTGTTTATGCTGCGGCATCATTCTAGGTGAGGGTAGTATGCTGCTCAAGGCTAGGGACATACCTGCATGGGACACATACTCAACCATGCCTCTCTTCTTATAGTCCAGTGAGGTACATCTGAGGTCGTTCACACCAACATGAACTATGACAAAGTCATAATGGTACCTGTTACTGAGAGACCTGAGTGCATGCATGATCTGATGAATACTGGCACTGGACAGACAGCTGACAATGACTTTCTCCTTGCCCAACCTGGTGAGTGGGACATCTGTGCTTCTCACTACTGAATCTCCAATGACAAGAAAATTTTGTTGTTGAGTGTTTCACCTTATGGGCTTTCTGGGGGAGACACTGGTGTTATGTGTCATGGGTGCTGTGGGGACTGTGTTAGTTGTAGCAGTCTTGTGTTTTGGCGATCTCTAGTGTTTAGATAATTTTTTTGAAAGACCCTCCGAATATATAGATTTTTGTGTTTGATGCGTACTGTGAGTATGAGTAATGGTACTATATGCATATGTAGTGGAGGGTGAGGTGACAACCTCTTCCGTGTTACTGTTTTGAGTGCGAGAGAGCATGCATTCAAGATTCTTAGAGTAGATACACCTCTGAGTGAGTTATTAGCAGAAGATTGTCGGTGTACATGAGGCAATTGCTACACTGCCTCAAGAGACCCAAGTCAACAAGGTTGGCAGGAGAAACAAGGGTAGTCCAACTGTCCATAATGCTAGGTTGAAGACTGTTGACATTCATGGAGGAGCTCAGTGGTTGGATATTTCTGCCTGGGGTTTTATTTAGTTATTTTTTTGCAGGTGGTTAATAGGTTACAGCTTAGCAGCAGCATTTCTTTGACCGGGAAAGCACTAAGGATAAGGGCTACACTAGTGTGTTACAGCAGTATCTAAGGGAAAAACTGTTAAATTTAACTGTCCGGGTTTTGTGCACAACATACGCGGTAGTATGTGGTGCTGCGCAACAAGAAGAAACCTGCTCAAATGCAAGGCCTAAATACCAGAAACTAAAAACTTGAACGAAAAAAGAACTTTTAAAAAGAGTAAAAAGGACCAATGAGGATGCTTATTCCAAGCCCTAAACCGGCCTCCGTTTACCAGACAGGGTCCAATCAACACAATTCCTCTCACTAAAGTGCAGAATGGCCCCTTCCAATCCAAGATAGCCTGGAAAACATGCTCAAAACAAACAACCACTACCATCAAACCCAGATGCAGTAAGTCTGTAACTGGACTATTCTACAGCTACTATCTACCCTAGTTTCAGCGGGAAACAATACAGAATGTTTAACACAGCAAAAAAAAAAAAAAATAGCAGTGAGACACTAAAAACTGGTTTAAATAGCAGAAAATCAGCAAAGATGCTCTAAAGAATGTTTTAAACAGCTAACAGATCAGTTATTTAAACACTGCTTGGCGGAAAACCAGAACAAGCAGAACAGATACTTCAAAACAGTGAAAAATATCAGTAAATACTTAAACAGTGAAAACAGCACAAAAAGCTTTGTAAACTGTGAACAAAGAAATAACACGCACAGTAATGCAGACAATTGCAATACAACAGTGTAGTTTATTACACAGTTTATAAGTAAGAGTATAAAAGTCGGCAGCAGGAAATAAAATGCAGTAAATAGTATAAATAAGCAAAAAAAAAAAAAAAACAGGCAACTTATGTTTTTTGGAAGCTCAGAAGCTTCTAGTCATCTGGTATCTCAGCTCAGAGTTGTGGCTGGTAGCCCACCTCAGTTCAGCTTGGTACAAGCAGAAACCTGCTCAAATGCAGGGCCTAGATACCGGAAGCTAAAATATTGAGAGAGAAAACTTTTAAAATATTCAAAACGACCAATGAGGGATGCTTATTCCAATCCCTATCTACTTGTTGAGTCATTGGCAGCAACAGATAGAATACTTTACTATAATCTCCACAGCTTCAGCCTTACAAATGATACCTATACATTACTGTTATTCATTTTTATACTGTCAGATGAACTGCTAAGCAGAAATTTTATCCCAAAACTAGCCACTCTAAATAGGCTCTACCCAAATGGGCCTTCAGAGGTAAAAATGCTCATGTTCTACAAACATATGCTGAAGGAATGAAATTCTGAAAGGTGAAATTTCTTGATAGCTATGCCTAACAATAACTAGGTTCATAGGTAGGTACTAGGCTATCAGTCCTAGGGCCTACACAAGCCTAGCCAAAAAAGGTACCCTGGCTTTCACCACCCAAGAAAATTATTTTCCTTTGCCCCTGTCGAGCAGAGCCACAGAGGTGATCCCCGGAGTGAATTTCCTATTTCCCATCCAATATAGGTTCATACGGCTGCAGTACCAATTGGAGTAAAGAGACCACAGATTGTCCCTGTTTAATAGGTACTTCAGTAGGATGGTGTTATCACAAGTCCAGGCAGTGAGACACTAAGAGAGCAAGTTATAAAATTTAGAATGAGCAGCATGAAGGATCTCATGGAGCATATAATAATTATACAACGAAAGAGATTACAGCACCAAAGATGTAGCACTACACTTCAATGGTGAACTATTGACATTTGATGACCAGGTAGGTATGCTGGTCATCAAACCCTTTTCAGCAGCAAGCCAGGTTGTTAAAAGCAATGGTTTAGTACATCAAATATTCAGAAACGTCACATTAGTCAGAAATACAAACTATTTCCAGTGAAAAATCTACCCAAAACCTAAACAAAACCTTGGACTGTAAAGTATGCAAACAACAGGGCACCTAAAAGGGAGGAAAGGGAAAAACACCCCAAGCCACTTAAACTGCACAATATGCACCTTCTGTGATGTACAGATATAGAAGAAAGAAATACTATGAAAAGCTTAACAGGTCACAAGGAAAGTTTCAGGTTACAAGGCACAGATGTGAGATGGGAAACATTTCAGACACAGAAGGGCTCAAGGGAGTTGCACCCATAAAGACAGATGGGTTGATTCACTGGCAGCAACAGACTGGATACTTTACTATAAGACAACCAAGTCAAGCTCTTCAGCTTAACAGTTTCTGATAGACTTCATAGTTCTCAACAACTTAGCAAAAGAAAGCTGGACAAAGCCTAAAATAATTTGGGGGCGATGGGCCAAAGCGTTCAGATTTTAAGTGTTGCTCTTACAAACTTAGAAAGTTGCTAGAATAATAGGTTTTTGTTATTAACACGCTTTTCTGAAGAATATGAAGTCTGAAATTCAAGTGTCTTGTCATTATTTCGTGACTTCAATCCTCAGGGATTTGCCAGAAAACCACAGATTGAGAGGTAGCTGACAGTTTTGTTGAATAGTGCAGTAAAACTATCTTTGTTTCTGTCATCCAATTCTGTACTTCCGTCAAACGTTACCATCTTTTAGGGCTCTGACCACAACGCTCGACTCCGCCCCCTAGGCATTTGTAAACTAAGCACTGATGCCTGTTGAGCATGCCTGACAATCAATGCAGTAATTAACATTTATGTATTCATGAAGGATCTTCCTAGCGTTATTATACTAACGTGATGGGAAAGCACAGTGGCTGTGCGTATGGCATAACAAAAGTGTGTAATTTACACTGTTACGGTACATCCTTACTGTTGCTTTAGCGATGATAAATACTGACTCCTGGCTTGCCAACGAGACATCCGGGTCGGCCTTCATAAGAGCTTTTACCCGCGTCAGGGGCAGTTTAACCGCTCGCTGATGACCTGCCGATAACAGGGCAGGTTGTGGTATTTCATCAGCTGTCCCGTCTTCGTGTTCCGGATCACGGGTTTCTTCTACTTCTGCTTTACGTTCCAGCTCTGGTTCCATGACCCCGCTAGCTCCGCCAGGACGGTAGCGGCCAAAACGGGCCTAATTCACTGTACAGTAACTAAAGGCGCCGAGAACCGCCACTTACGTAACTTGTCATGTTTTCAACACGCGGCAGCAATTCCCGCCCACTATACTGCTTCATGAATGAGGGCATCGTGTCTGCTCTCCCAGCTTCTTAAACCGTAATGTTTTAAACATTTTAAAAACGGGTACATTGATGAATACAGTAAACACTGACGGTTAATACTGTCTACTGCTCCTTAGCACCTATGAGAAGAAAATTGAGAAAGGCATATAACAACTTTAAGGGCTTCACTTTCAGATAAATTACTTTTCCTCATTTCGATTTTCAGTCCTGATTCTTGGTGTAAAAACAGACTCACGTGCCCCTCCCCTCTATATTTTAGAAGACTGGCCAATCCGCAGTGCATGATGCAGCTATGTATAATATATATTCCCAGTTAGTTTACAGTTATGCATTTTTGCGTCACTGTACCGTTATTAGTTTCCAGATTACACATTTCTTTTACTAGATATTAAAACCAGTATATCCTTTAGGCAAGCACAAGTCAAGAATAATAGCACAATCCAAAATTAATTTTCCTTTCGCACGCCTACAACCATAATGCATTGCGTGTTTGCACCGCGGTGATTTATTTGTATTTTCCTCTTACAGCAGCAGTCCTTAATTCATTTAAACATTGTATTTCTGTTATATATGTTGTATACTATGTAAGAAGGAATACTAACAAAAAAAATGATATGGGGGGGGGGGGGTCACTGCAAGTAAAATAACTACAAAAAATGTTGGTTTTATATACAGGGCTTTTCCTATTAAATTTTGTGCTTGCTTCGGCAGCACATATACTAAAATTGGAACGATACAGAGAAGATTAGCATGGCCCCTGCGCAAGGATGACACGCAAATTCGTGAAGCGTTCCATATTTTCCACATTCGTACAGTTATCTGTACTTTGTATTGTTAACTTATTACTTCTTTAATAATGTGTTCTGTATGGTGCTTTGCTTCCCGGGCCTCCGCTGAAAAAGGGCATATGCTCATTCGGACATATCCGGTTTGCAAATGTCAAAATAAATAAATAAATATGTAGTATGCTGGATTACTGCTACTCCAATAACCCATTTATACATGATGTCCATGCCATTTTTTGCTAGCTTAAACTACATCCTTAACCCTGACCACCTTTGTTTTCTGTTAGTTCAGGTAGTATGCTGCTCATAACTCACAGTTTTAAAATGTATCCTTTGATCTGATGTCAATTTTCATTTTATCCTTACCATATGAGTTCATTTCCAAGCATCAGAACCGATTTAGCTATTACTACCCCTTGTGATCATCAAAAACTGTCAAGCTTAACCCTTACCCATAATGCTCCTCTCCCAGTTACCTCATTTGCAGCTTTTTGTGTCGGTTATGGTTCTCCATTGCTCTTGAGCTAAGTGGCAGTTTTTGTATTTTGAACTTTACTTCTACTTTTTATTACAGTTCTTTCTGTAAAATAATTAATTGTCTATATGCCCTTACTATTTCTGTACACTTCAGTGTATTTTATATTCCTTCTTCCTTGTTTTTCCTTTCACGGTATTTGATATCTGTTTACACTCATGTAGTCTAGACTACCATTGCTGACAGTGTTTTCTTTGAGCCTTTTTTACTATTTAAAAAAAATTGTTTTAAGACTTAGTTGTTTCAGGTCTATATTATAAGTTAGAAGTATGAAAACTTCGAATCTCATATGATCGACATCATATGAGCGAAGTTTTCAAACATTGAACGTTTCAACGGAGATCACCATAGGGAATATTTCCCTTCACGTCAATGTAGTGCGATCTCAGAGTTGGTATATTTAAGTAACGGGGGGGGGTGGGAGGTACAGGGGATCCCCCCCCCTGCATAGAACATTCAGGTAGTTTTGTTTATATTTCATGTTCAATGTTTGAAATCTTCGCTCATACGGAGTCAGTCATATGAGATTCGAAGTTTTCAGACTTTGAACATATAATATAGACCCATTGTTTCTGTTGTATGAGGCTTCTTCCGTGTGTGTGTGTGTGTCTATACCTGCTTTGTACCAGGTTTTAATTGTAGATATGGCTGATAAAACTAAAGCCCCTTCTGGCTTTAAGAGATGCCAGAAATGTGGACATAAAATCCCTTTTTCCAATGCACATTTATTGTATGTATACTGTTTGGGGCCCCTCCATCTCCAGGAGGACTGCTCCATCTGTCACTCATTCAATCACAGGGCCTTAGTTGATAGGAAGAACAAGTTAATCCTTAAAGGGCTTTTACAATCTGTTTTTCAGTGAGGCTATATCTGCATCACAGTCATTTAAAAGCAAAACTGATGTGTCTTCTTCCACTGCATCTTCTTCCTCCAGAAATTTGGAAAATGCAAAAAAGAGGTGTTCATTGGTGCCTACATCCCCATCTGTGCTGACTTCCAAGAAGCCTAAGTCTTTGGTTTCTCCAGTTTCCATGGAACTGACAGATGTTTTACCTCAGTCCTCGGTTCCAAAGGACTCCACGGAGTTGAGTCGATTGGGTCCGAAACAGTCCTTGGCCCCAGAGATTATGGTACAGAAAAATGATGTCTCGTTGGCACAGAAGATATTGGTGCAGGAATCTCCCCCAGTGCCTACCGCATCAGCCCCTAGCAAACAACCTGAGGATTTTTCCATGATTACTCTACCTTGGACATCCTACTCCTCTTGTTTTGATCCCTTTCTAGAAAGGTTGGCTTCACTGTTCCTGGAAAGGCCCAAATTACCATCTGTCACTCCTTGTGTTCCACTAAAAGCCTGACCGAGGAAGACATGGAGAGACTGGTGAATAAGATTCTCTGAGCGAGAGGATTGACAGGGTCCACTTCAGCCCCAAATGCTATGGGTCTAGGATCTGAGTCTTCCTATACAATGCTTACACTTTCTCCACTGACTTCTACTGATGCTTCAGAGCTCTCGGCTCTGAGCTGCCTGGCAACAACCATATCAGAACCAAAGATATCCTTATCTACAGAGCTGTCTCTTACTATGAGCTCTTCGGTTCAGTCAGAACTGGAGATCTCTCATAGCCGTATCTCTCCTTTCAGCTCCAAGGTGCCAGAGTTGACCCCTGTTTTGTCATAGCCTTCTTTGCACCTTAGGACCTCGGCACGGATCAGTTCATCTCGGGAGGTGCATCCTCAGAGACAGGAGTGACCACAGTTCTGAGGCACTCTTTCTCAGTTCTGGGCTCCCTTCCCTCTTTGGGTGGGCCAGCTTTTGAGGCTATGGAGAGAATCTTGACTACAGCAGCCTGTCGGTCAGTGCCTTTCACCTCAGAGCAGATATCCGTGCCTTCCTCCCATCCAGATATTCAACCTGTGCCTCCACTGGGTCAGTGGGTGTTGAAACTGCAGGATTCCCAAAAAGGAATTCCCTCTTCTTCTGATACCCCCCCAGATCATCCCACTGAGGAGGTCCCTATGAAGGAAAAGTGCAAGAGGAAGCACTTGGATTCCCCAGAGGAATCAATCGCAGATGACACTGACTTCGATGAAGGGGAAAGTTCCCCAAGGTCACTCCCAGATGATGTCTTCTTTGGAGACATCCTGGAGATTCTGAAGCAAAGAGGTGATTGGAAGTCCCAAAATCCTTCTTGCAAGGAGTCCATGTACCTGCAGGCTTTTGGCACTCACCCATCTACCTCTTGGGGGACCCTGACCGCTGATGAGCTCATTGAGTTGAACTCTCAGCAGGCATGGAAGGCCTCTGACACAGTCGAGCCTATCCCCAGGAGACCTGATAAAATTTTAACTGCCCCACATAAGCAATTATGGTCTAATGGTTTAGATGTTGATGCCATGGTCATAGCAGCTGCAACTAAAAAGGAACTAGCTGAAGAGGGTTCCTCTATCCATCCACCTAACAGAGAGTCTTGGTTGATGGATAGATTTGGGAAGCAAATCTATGCATCATTGACCTTTGCACTAAGGTTCTTGAAGTTTTTTGAAACACTTTACCAGACTGCAAAGAAATCTAATCAAGGAGTTATCAGATACCCTGTCAGGAGCCATCTCTGTGGAGGTCCAAGAAAGAGTTGCTTCCCAGTTGGCTACCTTACAGTCTGTATCAAACTCGTCCATGAGACTCATTGCTCATGCAGCCAAAGGGACAACCAGAGCAGTGGGTTCTGGCTTTGCCATTAGGAGACACATCTGGCTGCACATGTGTGACTTTGTGGAGCCATTCAAGTCTTCATTCATCAGTGCACTTTTTGACAGATATTTCTTATTTCCCTAAAGTTAAAGACACATTATCCAGGTGTGAGAAAGATAGAAAGACCCTTTCTGCTGTGGGCGTACATTTTCCTACTCCACAACAACCACTCTCTAGAAATCAGAGAAGCAGTGGGAAAATGTGGTTCAAGAAGTCCCAAGGGCCTTTTCAGGACACACATGGAGGGAGTTCCCCCAGGGGAAGAGGAGGGAAATTTAATGGAAGACACCGTCCATGTGGCAGAAGTGGCCCACAGAACCAGGGTTTCAGATATTTGTTCTCTGACAAACCCTTGCAGCATTCCTGAAAGGAGGCCCAATTGTCTTCCTCTGGAGGCAGTCGGGGGATATCTATCCCTGCAACTCAAAGCCTGGCTACAAATGTCTTCAGATACTTGGGTGCACAGGATCAATTCCAGTGGTAATACCATATTATTTTCCCTTCCTCCTCCTGTATGCAAAAAAAACCCAGTGTTCTACCCATTCAGAGGGAGCACACAGTTCTTCAAATACAAAATCTACTAGAAAAAAAAGTCATCCAAGAAGTCCCATCAGATCAGATAAAGTCTGGAACTTACTCAAGATTCTTTTTAGTGACAAAAAAGACAGGGAACTGGAGACCAATTTTGGATCTAAGTGTGCTGAACAAGTCAGTTCAGCAAATCAAATTCTGGATGGTCGTGGTGCAGTCCATTCTTCCATTTTTAGAAAAGGAAGCTTGAATGTGCTCAATAGATCTTTAGGATGCATATTACCATATCAAAATGGATAAATGATCCTGAATTTTTCTTCGCTTCCGGCTAGGAGCCAGTCGTTATCAAGTCAGAGTTCTGCCCTTTGGCCTCACCACAGCCCCCAGGGTCTCTTTAACTGCTTCCTTCCAGTTCTTCTCAGCTCACCAAACACATATCTCTTTACAAACCATAAATCCATTGCAAATGGAACTCAAAACAGCAACACAACCACCACCAAACTCCTCCAGCAAACCAAGACAGCTATAAGATGATAAAAGGCAGCCAGAAAAAAAAATCACAGTAAAAAACTGAGATGAATCGAAAAATATACGAAGGGACCAGAACCAGGTCCAATAATATAAATATTTTAATCAATCTAAACACTTTATATATCTGATGAAGTCGTTAGACAAGAACAAAAGCATTTAGATAGATTAAAATTTTACAAACCATTCCATAATCAGGTTCTCTGGAACTGTTACAGATTCTTAAAAGTCAATTATATTTCAGATGCAGACAGATAGCTGCTAAACTCTTTTTGGTACCTCAAAGAATTGGCCACACACTCTTCCAAGGCCACCACATTGCACTTTTCTCCATACTATACCAAATGTTACCAAATGCAAGTACTTAGGGTTAATTCTTGAACAATCCAAACTGACATTACTAATAAAGTTCTCTCTCATCTGAAGCTGTGTTAAAAGATTTCTCATTTTTGTCTCCTGCAGCCAGGCAGCAACAGCTAAGAATATTGTCCTTCTTAAATTATAGTATGGTCTTCCCTTACTATCTTTGCACTCATCCCACAACGAACAAAGGATTCAGATGAAGAAAACAAAATTCTTAAATTCACCCTCTGGCAGACTATCAAACCCACCACTGCAACTTCATTAAGCAGCTGCATTGGTACACTGGCAACCTTTAACTGACAGGGTTTCCTATCTGCTCAACTGCCTGCTCTTTAAGATACTAAATTTGAATTACAGTCCACCTCTCTGAAATAAACTATAATTCAGGCAGAAGTCCTATTTTCTAAGAAACATCCAGCATAATGATATTTATGTATTATTTGTTGACATTTGATTGATTACCAGTGAGGTCCAGCTGGGTAGAAACCCATTTTCAGCAGAGGCCTGGGAAGAAAATCTCCAAATTATTACAAAACATTTTAAAAACAATAGTTTTACAATCTTCAAAAATAAAGCAAAAACATCGGCAGTTTAAATAATTATAACAAATTAGACATAATGCAAAAAACATTGGTTAAGAATCGATATAAGTTATATGGCAACCATTTAATATTTAGAGAAATTTTAGACAATTTGTAGAGAAATTAAAGGTAAGTTCCTCTAATACAAACAGGAATTGCAATATGAAGTGAGGGAAAACAGGCTTATGGTACATTTAGAGAGACTGTCAGGGAAGAGAATTTGATAGCAGTAATGAAGTAAAAAACGGAGAGAAAGGCAGTATAAGGAATGAAAAGGTACTTGCTCAGATTCAGTGATTTAGTTTAGCCTGGTTTTGACCAAGAACAGAGCCAGATTTTAGCTAGCAAGTCTTTCAGAGTGTTTTTGAAAGATGGGAGGGAGGGTGCTGACATTTTACTACTTTATTACTTTGATTAGGCCACCCTTCAAAAGTAGAATAGGAGAAAAAGCATTTTCCCAAGTAGAACCAGTCTTCTGGAATCATCTGCCTAATGAAATCAAATCAGTACTCACTATAAAAGACTAAAAAAGCATCTCATGAAAGAATCCAGCTGTAAATGATAAAGACACAATGGATAACTACATACCAATGTGCCGCACATCTTCCATGCTTCAATTGTTAGTTCGGCATATAATTTGAATGTCCTATGAATAGCCTATTGCAAAGGGCCTAAACTTAAGGTTGATTAATGCCTATATATATATATATATATATATATATATATATATATATATATATCACTGTTAATAATGCTTTGACTCAACTTGCTTACTTCAGTCTGTCCTATTGTATTGTGTGTTGTGTATTATATACACTTTATGTATGCTGTGTATGATTTCCATGTATATCTTTCCTCTGTTCATTGTATATTTTCTCTATTATATGAAACCCAAATCATGGCCGAAAAGGGTCAACAGACCATCCCACTTTCCTGGTTATCAAATAGTAAATAAATACACCCTTGGCTAGGCTTATAAGGGTGTCAGGGCCAATAGCCTAGTAACCTCCTATGATCCTACAGTCTGCAAGAGGTAAACCAGCAGCTCCTCGTTACAGCTTTGGGTAATGCCCCCTTGACTGCCCAGCTGGTTAGCTGATCAAAGTCTGGCATGATGAAGTCAGGCTTACATTTGATTTCACATTCCTCAGCCACCTAAAGCAGCATTGTAAGGTATGTTGTCATTTAAAGTTTTTGCTTTATATACACAGGCCACAGCTGGATGTTGATACCTTCCTAAACCAAGCCACAGGTGGACCACATTAAAGTAAATAGATCCTGTAAGCAGAATGACTTTATCTTCTCCCTGCTGGACACTTTTCAACATAAACACCCCTTGTTTTGAGAACAATTGTTCTGTGGTAAGATGGACCATGGCCAAAATATTTTCTTTTACTTCAAGATAGGTTTTCTTCTTAATATCTCCTCACCTGCCTACAGAAATCCTTTATGGAGGGTAGTACCTGCATGGCCTTCACAGAGGTGCCTGCAGTGGCAGACTGGATTATGTAATTGGGAGGCTCCAGGATGTGTTGGGCCTTCTCTTTTACCCTCTGCTTAATGAACTGCATCACAATGGCACCTGGAGTATGATGGTATAGAGTTGTACACCTTAGCGTCTCCTTATCACTTTAGGTAATAGTAACAATCCTGCACTCACACTTGTTTCCAAGCTTATGCACTCAGCACTAGTAATATTTTCCATTACCTGTACGGTCACAATGGTAAATTTATCCTTCACCTCTCAATTTTCTTTTCCTTATCTTAGATGTTTAGGTCTCAGTGCCTGGTTCCACATTAAACTCACCATCCCGATAGGTGTGATCCTGCTGTGTTACTCTTCCATTGTTGAAACCAAAATTCCAAAACAGGTGTTTCCAAGCCAAACAGATGTACAGAGAAAACGGTGCCAATAAAAAGTGCCCAAACACTTGCTTCAGTAAAGGTGTCAGTTTTCACAAAATTTCCAACAAGTTCCTTAAGTCTCAGCAAATTCTACAGTAAGCTCCTTAAAAACCAGAAAATGTCTCCTTAAACTTTCTGTCTAGCAAGTGGTTGAGGAGCAGCATTCCCACTTAAAAATTACTCCTTTAAGGCCACTTATGAATACAATTAATGCACGTGTATGCATGAATATTCACTAACACAACAGTGTTGACACCAGCAAGTCAATGCCATTTAAGACAAGGTCCTGTCAACTGGCTTATTTTGATTATAGGGTCATTGACAAGATGGACAGTAATTAAATCAACCAAACACAAACATTTCAGAGTGGGTGTTTCTGACAGTAACTAGTTTAGCAATTCAAAGATGTTTTCTTGCTTTATACTCTGGCATCATTTCACATCTTGTTTCAGTAATATTTTTAATATCACACTTACTTCCAAAAAATTTGGAGTGAAGTTTAAAAGATACTAGTCATATCAAGAAATCTCATGATCCCTTGTTTATCTGGTGCAGACATTTGTATGCATTTGCTCCACTTCTGTGACTCTCTCTTATCTAAGTTCAACTAATTTGAAATCATAACATGATTGTACGTTATTTCTGTTTGCTCTTGCTTTTAATAAGCTTGAGGTTGTACTGTCTTAGCTCTTTCAGTAACTTAGGCAGTCTATTATCATGCTCTTTCTTGGTTACACACAATATCAGTATAGTATTCGTAAAGTCAGCAGCACCTTCAATCCCTTCATTCATCTGTTCAACAGCTCCCTAAAACACTTCAGGTAGTAATGAAATAACAAGTGGAAGTCTGTAAACTCTGTATCTTGCCATTGACAAATTAAAACGCACAGCCTAGAACTTTCCTCATCAAGCTTACTTTGCCAAAATCCCTGGTTAGAACAAAGCACAGAAAATAATTTCCACCTGGCATTGCTGAAACCATTTATTTATTTATTTTAATTTATTTCATTAAGGTACATTTTCAGTGGAGGCCTGGGAGTTCTATCTGTTGAAATGACTTGCTTAGAATCACTATAGGAATCAGCTGTTTAATAGCTCGTAGTCTTTAATCCTATGTGCTAAGTGACATGCCACTTTTTTGATTGTACTAGGTGGATAGTGCTCCCTTGCTATAGACATCTTAAGCTCTTGGGGATAAACATATATACAAATTTCCACTAGGTTTAGAACAGTAACTGTGCTTACTTCTGATGAAGTCTAGTAAACATAGTGCTGTGGATGAAAGTGCTTAACTTTTTAAAAACAAACAAATTTATTACAAGTGTACTTTGGTGGCTTACTACTGTATTTATTTCCACAGGATGATAATCTGTTTTGCAGGGTTTCCTCTTTGGCTCTTTGCGGTTTTCAATGTGATGTGCCTTTTTGTTTTGGTCATTAGATTTTTTTTCATCTTACAGTAACTGAAACTTCTGCCTCATCAAGTGCTATAAACGTTTAGGTCTTCCTCCCTTGTGACATGCAGAAATATAACACACAGTATCTTTTCAGTCTTCTCATATAAATTGTTCTCAAGGAAGAGTAAAACTGAGTTTCTGGATTCACAATTTCCAGCATCCAAACAAACTGTCCTGCAAAAAGAGGTTTCCTGGAGGGAGTGGCTGTACCATTCTTTAACGAAAATTAAACAACTTACTTGTGATTACATCTGACACCATAAAACATGTAGTATTTGAAAATATATATGAGACACAAGTTGTGTTGACATCTCTATCACATTTCACACTGTACAATAGCTTATAGAAAACCAGACTACGTGACATGTAACTACATGGAAATGGGACTGAAAGTACCCAATTATTTAAGGTCGTTTATGTGTGCGTTAAAAACAGAATATAGCTCATTTACAGCTTGTTGCGTTGTCCAACTATGATTCATTTAATATTGTTTTGGCATGTGCTTAGGGTCATTCTGAAGTGTTTGCAGTATTTTAAAAATAAATAGCACTCAATTTTACTGCCTAGAAAGCATTCTATTCTGGGCTTTGTTACCACAAATAAAATTATTATATGCCTGTCTCTGCTTTTATACATGTAATTTCATTTATACTTATGTTAAATTTGTATTATTTTCTCCCTGAGCCTCCACTGAAAATGGGTTTCTGACCCAGTAGACTTTCCCAGTAAACAAATATAAAAAAATAAATAAATAAATAATATGTATCTCTCTCTCCCTCCTTGACTGACCACTGTCCCATTACATTCATGCTAAATATTACCAGTGAAAAGCACTCCCAAAGCTTAACACATTTCACCACAGAGCCCCCGAAAATGTATACCTTAAAAGAACTTTTCAGTATTAACTGGTTACCTCTTGTTGAAAGCACTGACTCTGAAAACCCAACAGCTTCCATTACATCTATATTCCTTCATCTGTATGAAAACTATTTCCTAATAGTGTCCATACTTAAAGAGCAATCATCAACAATCAGTCGCTAAAAAACTAAAAGTGCTATATAAATTATGTGCCAGTGCCTGGCAGAAATGGAAAAGTAGTTCCCTCTTCCCAGAACAGAGATAAACTCATTAGTCTAAGAAACCTAGAAAAAAAGAAACAAAGATAAATTAAATAATTGATGACTGTAGTATACTGGAATTAACTGGAAACAGCTGAAATGAGACCGGAATGAATGTCTTTATTTGTTAATTACCCAAACATGTGCTGAACAGGTACCAATCTCACCTTTATGGGCTAAGTCTTTTTTACTTTCCAGAATTAATTCTGCACATGCTGTAATTTGGTTTAAAATGGTTTATTAGATGTTAACAGTATATCCGAATACTGTCTCCAGTAAAAGTGCTGATAAACAATAACAGTCTGTAGAAATTCTGGAATGCTGGATATCAGTAGCAGTGCTGATAAATATATCCAAAGTTTCTGCAGGTGTATTCTGATTCTCCTGAATAATATCAACTAAAACAGTCTTTTCCTCCTGAATAGTATTAGATATTCAACCTGACTTCTGTTCTCAGGCTTGAGTGTCTATTCTGCGAATATCTTTATCATATCAGTCCAAAAACTAACTTACTTAACTGACCGTGTTTGAAGTATTTCCTAATAATACCAAAACCCTGTAATGTTTTACACACCTCTTTAGCCTTGGTTTCCAAGCCTTGTCATGCATGTGCCTGACAGTTTATTCTTTATCTAGCAATCCATTGCAAGTACATACATCCTTCCCTTGAGAAAAAAAACATTCTGTAGCTTTCCCTTGAAGCTATTATTTCTGCACATCTCAGGCTTAGCCAGCAAGATTATCTTTTCCTTTCTACTGAACTGTCTTTCCCTGAAACTGAATGCATACATGAAAACATAAGTCTGACTCGATATTTCCAGGCCTATTATTCTACCTTAATGTACTGTAGTGAACTCACTAAGAATACCCTTAGTCTAACAATAAACAAAACTCACTCCCTCTGTAATCTCAAAGTCCAGTAATAACTAGAGCGAAACAAACGTTCATAGGTTCATAGGAGATTACTAGGCTAACAGCTCAAAAGCCTTTATAAGCCTATCCAGTTTTACCCAGATTTTACACAATTTTCTATCCCTAGAGGAAATATAACAAGAGTCAGCAAACAGGGTTTTAACTATTTTTACAGACTACCTCTGTCTATAAGGGACATGGGCACCACTACAGGAGTGAATTTGTGATTTCCCATCCATTGGTCCAGATTGCACTTGAAGCTGGTCAAGGAAGAGCTCTGCTTCATATGAATAGGAAGCTGATTCCAGGGGAGGAGGAATATCTGGAACTCGTAACTGATTCCAAAACGACTTTGCTGTTGACCAACGTTTACATGATTTCAGTCCCCCTTTTTTGTTCCACACATAATTGTCTCTCCAGCATGATCTGTTCATGTCAGAGATCAGGTTTAGACCCCTGAAGCTGGTTATGCCCCTGTATCACTTAACTTACCCTCACTCTTTCCATCTCCCCCTTCACTTTCCAACTTCCTAACTACTCACCTTAACCCTCTACATTCGAAAACCCAGCCAGTTCCTCTGCTACTACTCTTGCAGGGCTTCTGCTCCTCTCTTTAGTCATAACAGTATATACCTGCACATTAAATGTAAATGTAAATGTCTAACTGTTGCCTGCTGGAAAATGCCTAACTTCATCCAATATGCGTTACATAATCTCAGTGCGTGTATTGTTAAATGTCTACCCCACATTGTATTTTTCACATGATGATTGCACAGCACTGTATAAATAATTTTTATTTTTATTGTTATTTTTTATTTTTTACTATATTGCCCCTTTTGTTGAACCAAAGTCGGAGCTTTTCTCCCCGGGTCTCCGCTGTAAATGGACCTGGTCCAGTCAGAATTTCCCAGTTAACAAATGTAAAATAAATAATAAATGTTGGTTATACCCTGTATTTGTTTGGTGAGAAACCTCTGAGGAAACTCCAACTGTTACAGGTCCCCTGGAGAGGTACTTTACAAAGGGTACGTTGTACTCGATTATTGGTCTGATGAGGGCCAAGTACAGTGGTATTATGGCACCTTTAGATCTGGATGCTATGCCCTTACTTATAAACTGAGCCACATAGAAGGATTTCCTCACCATGCACACATGGTGGTGAAAGTTCAGATTACTATCTATCTGAGTACTTAAAATCTCTCACTACTGTGTCTACTCTGAGAGGGGTGCTATTTCTGTTGTAATTTCTATGGGTATGTCATTTCCCAAAGGGTATTATTATTATGCACTTCTTTGCATTTAGTTTGAGGCCTAGGTTCTGACACCAGTCATTAGTCTGCATCAGACCTTTCTGTAGGATATCAACATTATTTGAGGATTCAATGATTCCCGCAACTTGCAGCCATCGGCAAACTTGGTCAGCCAAAGGCCATCTACATTTGCCTTGACATCTGAAAAGTATATCCCAAACAGGAGGGAGGCCAGTACAGAGCCCTGTGGTACTCCACTGGTGACTGGCTTCTTGCTAGATGTGGATTCCCCCACTCTAACAATGTGTGTCCTATCATTTGGCTATCAATCTGGTGACACAGGTTTATGCTCAATTTTGTGAATTTCTCTATAATACTCAAATAGGGTACAGTGTCAAATACCTTGGCCAGGTCAAGGTCAAGGTAGGCATATGTACTGTCTTACCCACATCCATGGTGTGACGACCGTGCTCTGGCCCAGCAATCAAGGAGACTCAATCCTCACCACTAACACCAGGGAGGTTGTCTCACAGAAGAGAAAAGGATTACTAATACACACAGTAAAGTACAATTTCCCTTAAGTGCACACAGAGATCACAGTCAGTCTGGGGCTGGTTGCTGCCTTGCTCACCAGGTCCCCAATAAGACTCCCCACTGACACAGCTATAGAGTCTAGGTCTCAGCCTAGCTGGGCAAGCTAAAACCTCCAGTACCCTCTCTGTCAAACCAGTGCTTCGTGTCCCTGCCAAGTAGCTGACACAACACACACACACTTTGAGATACATATTTATACAACTTCACAGACACTCCTGGGAAAGCTTAACACAAATTCTCCAGCTGTGCCCCTTTACCCAGACTATACGGTAGTAATTACTGCCACCACCCAACTAATAATATCAGCTACTAAAAGGCCCTTAAAAGGGTGTCCAATTATTAATGTGCAATATTATAATCCAATGGTAGTATGACTAACAGTCAAGGCTTACTTTAGAGTGGCCTATTACAATAACCTCTATAAATATGCAATGTACTCTAGAGCTTATCTCTACACAAACCAGCCACAGGTAGAAGGTTTTAAAAATATTTAATAATAAATAATTAAAACATAAGACAAAACTACTACACCACAGATATATCTAAGAGTTCAGAGATCACACAGAAACTTAAAATAATACAGTAGGACAGGTCTGCTTTCAAAGAAAAATACCTAATTAATCTTTACTAGCTTTAACTATTCCTACAAGAAATCACAGTGCTAGAAACTTACATGTGAGCTTAGGCAGAGTGCTGAGTTAGATATCCATGATCAAAATGCTCCAAGTCTCTTGTGAGAAATAGTATTTAAACATTACTAACAAACATGTCTCTAAGGCCCTCCCAAATTACATCATTTTTGACACTTAGGTTTAACCGGTATTCATATTGCATCATCTTATCACCTGGTCTGAGTTCTCAGGCCACAAACGGCATTATTTAGCAATCTAACACCTGCTCAGAAACTTACAACAATACAAGGCATTTCACATATACACTCTAGCAGAAACTAGAGCAATAAAGCACCTTCCACATGTAAATTCTGGTCATAAACTTTAGCCTTAAAACAATGGGCATGAAACTTTCATCCAGATGCACTGGAGCTGAATTCTAATATGAAAGGGTCGCAACATGCTTCACTGGGCAAGTAGAATGCAATGTTGTCACATATTCTGCAGTTCCACATTTTCACCGTATTCTTTTACACTCAAGAAACATGCCTGTATTTTACATTTATTTACAAATGCCAGAATTATATATCAAATTCTATTTGACTAGGCTGGCAGCCTTCGCCCATCTCTCCCCAATCGTCACACATGACCTTGGTGACCTTCTCAAAGAAGTCCACTGGAATGAGCATGCAGGACCTGCCCTTGACGAAGCTGAACTGGGTTGAGTCTAGAGTCTGGAGATTTCCTATGACATTGATAATCAGGTCCATGATTATCCTTTCCATAGCCTTGCATATGAGGCTAGTTGGACTTATGGGTCAGTAGTTTCCCAAGTCAGTTGATGGTCCCCCTTTGTGCAGAGGGATGACTGCTGTTGTCTTCCACTCTACTGGGACAAAGCTTGTCTGGAGACTGTGGTTAAATAGAAATCCAAGTGGATCTGCTAGTTCGTATTTCAAGCTATTTAACAGGCACCCTGGAATTCTGTCAGGGTCCATTGATGCCATGTTTCTAGCTTTAGAGAGCGTAGTGATGACCTGCTCTTTTGTGATAAAAGGCAAAGGAATGATGGGGGGTATTTCATGAGTAGTGACATAGGTGATGAGGGGTGAAATTTGAGCTGAATTTATCAGCCAGCAGGTTTGTTATTTCTTCTGGCTGAGTATAGTTACTGCCATCTACACCCAACTCAGCACATTGTTGAGTGTTTCCCTTAAGATTTTGGACATAACTAAAAATGCTTTGTGGTTATCCTTTGCTCGGGAGGGTATTTTAGTCTCGTATTTAGTGTCTATTTATGCCAGGGGTCCACCAGGGTGACTTGTTTTTCCAGCTAGACCTGGGTTTAGTTTGGTGAGTTATTGCCATTTCTACGTAGTTGTTTAAGTGGTTGTACAGGGCATTCATATATACTTTTGCATAGGGCTCCTTGTTTTCAGGGTTAGGGGGAGGTTTAAAATTACCTATGCTATCACTTAATTGAAGGTAATTTGCCTTGGAAAAAATCTGTTAGAGTTTTAGGGTTTGATGGGGGTTCTACTGTTACATTTATTTTAAAAGAGGCCGATTTATGATCCAATTTTACCAATGAGGGCATTATACTGGGGGCGTGTGCAATGCTCCCCCATGTTTGTGAGTACTATGTCAAGGATATTTGAGCCCCTAGTGGAAGTACAGGCAAGCTGTTCTAGAGCATTTGCATTGACAAGGTCCTGGAATCTCTGACCCTGCATGTTAGTGGTTGTGTATGCTTCCCAGTTTATGGAGGAGTAGTTAAAATCACCCATGAGTAGTTTGTTGGGCTGAATGGTAAGTGAGTCTAGTAACTTCAGGTATGTGGAGTGGTGTTTCTGGTTCATGGTTGGGCCATGTAGCTAATGATGATATAGTGAGGGATTTTGCCCGTGGATGGCTGGACATGGAGTAGCTCAAGCGAGTCATCCTGCTTGACCAGTCTAGAGGTGTGATTGTTTTTTATGTAAATGGAAACACCTCCTTTCATTTGTTTCCTTTACAGAGGATGGTCTGACTGTGTGATAGATATGGCAGCCTTGTGCTGCTGGGGTGCTTCCAGCAGCCTAGAGCCACATCTCTGTAGCTGCACAGATGTCAGCATTCTGCAGGGTGAGGTGTGCTTCCAGGGAGTGTAGTTTCTTGTTAAAATTCAAAGCACTGAGCAGTAGTACCTTCATCTTGGCATTAGAAGAATTTGTTACGTTTGTAGGTCTGTTTGGTTTTGCACTGCCTAAAAAAGGCAGTATGGGGGGTGGGTAATGCCTTGACCAGCATTCAACACTCTAGAAGCAACAGGTGCAGACCATCTTTGGCAGAGCAGAGTGGTCTGTCAGTCATATTGTCCCAAGCTGACAAGTACTGGATTCTCTTGGCATGACACCAGTAGCTAAGCCAATTATTGAAGTCAATTATTTCCTTTTTGTATTGGGGTATCATTCTTGGTGAGGGCAGAATGCTGCTCAATGCGAGGCTCATACCTGCCTGCAACATGTATTCATGTGGCTCATCGTGTGTCTCTCCATATAGTTCAGGGAGGTATGTCTCAGGTAATTCACACCCGCATGGACTATGACTTTTTATTCATCTAGCTGAAAGGTTTCATATGAGGATAAGGAGATCTGTCTGTGTTACTTGGTTGTTGAAATATTTAGAAAATTGTGAAAACTATATCTACAGTCAATATAAAAAGTTTACACATGCCTGTTAAAATGCCAGGTTTTTGTGATATAAAAAAACCAGACCGCAATAAATCATTTCAAAACTTTTCCCACCTTTAATGTGACCTATAACCTGTACAATTCAATTGAATAACAAACAATTCTGTTAGGGGAAAAAATATAAAAAATAAAAAAACGTAGAAAATGTTGTTTGCATAAGTGTGCACACCCTTAAACTAATACTTTGTTGAAGCAGCATTCCGCCTTCTTGGGTGCACACCGCCATCAATTAAAGAGACTCTGATTAGCTCAAATAAAGTTAAACTGGCCTAGTATGATTTTCCTGACATTTACTTAGTTGTCTGCTACAGCAAAAGCCATGGTTTGCAGAGAGCTTACAAAGTATCAACGGGATCTAATTATTGAAAGGTATCAGTTAGGAGAAGGGTACAAAAGAATTTCCACAGCATTGGATATATCTTGGAACACAGTGAAGGCAGTCATGAAAAAGTGGAGAAAATATGGGACAACAGTGAAGTTGCAAAGAACTGGACATCCCTTCAAAACTGATGAAAAGTCAGGATGAAAAATGGTCAGGGAGGCTGCCAAGAGACCTACAGCAACACTGAAGGAGCTGCAGGAATTTCTGGCAAGTACTTGTTGTGTACTACATGTGACAATAATCTCCCGTATTCTCCATATGTCTGGACTATGGGGTAGGGTTGCAAGACGGAAGCCTTTTCTTACACTGAAAAACATCCAGACCCGGCTAAAATTTGCAAAACAATACATCAAGTCTCCCAAAAGCATGTGGGAAAATGTGTTATGGTCTGATGAGACCAAGGTTGAACTTTTTGGCCACAATTCCAAAAGGTACATTTAGTGCAAAAACAACACTTCACATCACCAAAAGAGCACCATCCCTATGGTGAAGCATTGTGGTGGCAGTATCATGCTTTGGGGTTACCTTTCTTCAGCTGGAACTGGGGCTTTAGTCAAGGTGGAGGGAATTATGAACAGTTCCAAATACCAGTCACTTGAGGCCTAAAACCTTCAGGCGTCTGCAAGAAAGCTGAAGATGAAGAGGAATTTCACCTTTCAACATGACAATGACCCCAAGCATACATCCAAATCAAAAAAAGAATGGCTTCACTAGAAGAAAATTAAAGTTTTGGAATGGCCCAGCCAGAGCCTAGACCTAAATCCAATAGAAAATCTCTGGGATGACCAGAAGAGGGCTGTGCACAAGAGATGCCCTTGCAATCTGACAGATTTGGAGTGTTTTTACAAGGAAGAGTGTGCAAATATTGCCAAGTCAAGATGTGCCATGCTGACAGAGTCCTACCCAAGAAGACTGAATGCCGTAATTAAATCAAAAGGTGCTTCAACAAGTATTAGTTTAAGGGTGTGCACACTTATGCAACCAGCGTATTTTACGTTTTTTATTTTTTATATTTTTTCCCCTAACAGACTTGTTTGTTTTTCAATTGAATTGTACATGTTATAGGTCACATTAAAGGTGGGAAATGTTTTGAAATAATTTATTGTGCTCTCATTTTTTTATATCACACAAACTTGGCATTTTAACAGGGATGTGTAAACTTTTTATATCCCCTGTATATAAATTAATATCATAAAAAACAGGTAATATCTATTTACCTGCAGTAGACAGAGGTCAAATATTAATGCAGTTGAGTTTACCATTGTCTAAACTTTAGGATGAAATCATTTAAAACTGTGTACATAGCATGGTTTTGGAATTATTGATGCAAAGATGAACAAGCAAATTTTGACACCTAGAGGCATTAGTAGGAGTTAACTGCAGATGCACCTAGAGGAGTCACTCAGATGTAATGAGATAGAATCAGAAAAACAGGTTTTACAACAGCAAGGCCTACAGAGTAGAGATCAGTCAGGAAAAACACACAATAACCTTTCAGCCAGCACCCCCTAACTCATATAGGTTTGCTACAGCATACTTCTGCCATAAAAGTACAGTCAGAAAACCCTCTTAATGTAAAAATGTTGGGTTTAGAGCTCAAGTGCAGGGCAACCACACAATCTAGAACTGCTGTCCTGTGAAATAATAGCAGACACAATGTAATTAACTACTACAGCAGCAGTGGAAACAGTTCAGCTCTGAAACATTACTAAAGTGAGAGAAATGGTGCAATTAATACAGTGAGGGACTTGGGCACCCAGGTTGATAGCATCCTGACTTTTGACACCATGTTGCCTCTGTTGTACGGAAGACTTTCTACCAGGCCCACCTCATAAGTAAGGGTATTTCATCCAGGAACAAGGAGGTCATAACATCCCTGTATTCCTCCCTTATCAGACTCATTATCAAGACAATACCCCCTTCGGCATGTACCTTGCCAAGCACAGGCAACAGTTGGAGAGACCACAGAGGTTCCTGACCAGGATAATAAAGGGACTCAAACACCTATCCTGTACAGATTGACTAAAAGCCCTGTCCCTCTTCTCAGTCTCATACAGACTGCTCAAAGGTGACCTGTGTCTGGCATACAAGGCCATCTCAGACCCAGCCTTGATTAAGTTGCTGCATATTCGTAAGACAAACTCCACTTGAGCAACCCGCACGCAAGGTCTCAACCTGGTCTGTGACATTAATAGAACTTGTTGGCAGGATAGATTTGTGTTCCAATGACTCCCCCATCTGTGGAATAGACTTCCTGTCCATGTCAAGCAGAGTACCTCACTAGTCCTCTTTAAGAGGAGCTTGGACGACTAGATGGGAAACAGAAAATATACCCCTGGGATCCCACCTGCATCCCTGCTGGACAGGGAAAGCAGTTGCTGACTTTGTGGGAACATGGGTGAAAATCTTGGCTAGGCTTACAAGGGTCTCTGGGCCAATAGCCTAGTATTGTCCTCTGGACCTATGAACCTATAATAATCAGTGGAAGTTCAAAATTGTACTTATTTTCATAATTTTAGCGGCAGTTGGCTTTAGCTGCAGCAGATTCTCTGTAACTCTCAGGCAAAGTAGCTAAACCAAGAGCAGCTCTGAAAAATTGGCATTTTCCTGGTGTGGAAATGCATAAACTCTATCAATGGATGTTCCTCCACTGTCACCCTCTCACAAGAGGATAGTGTTCCTATTCCATCTGTTAACAAACTAACCTGGACTTCTAACACAAATTCTTTTTTTTTCTTTCTGCCAGCATTACACTCACCTCCCCACCCATACACCCCTCCATTTTTCTTCAAGAAAATCCAAACCCAAAGATACTGAGAAGTGCTAGGAAAACGTCCCTACAGATTCATGTACCAGATTATCATTTTATGCAAAAATCATGCACTCCTCATCCAGCATCTCCTGTACAACTAGTGCCTGACCAACACAATACAATAACAAGGACAGAACCCATAAAGTCAAAATCACTGGAGCAATGTCCGACTCAAAGCCAGTCACAAGTGGTGTCTCACAGGGATCTGTCCTGGGACCCCTCTTGTTCGGCATTTATTTCTCAGATGTTAAAGCAAACATGGGAGGGCTGTGGCTGACAAAGTTCGCAGATGACTGCAAACTAGGCGCCATAGTCGATACACCAGCAGATACACACATCCTACAAAAATGCCTCACCGAAACGGACAACTGGTGCCGTAGTCACGGCCTTAAACTAAATGCCAAAAAATGTATAGTCATCCCTTTTGAAAAAAACAAAGTACCCACAAATTATCACATAGACAGCAACCCACTGAGTACGGAAAAATTAATCAGAGACCTAGGGACCCAAGTAGACAGCGACCTCTCATTTGACACCCACGTTGGCAAAGTGGTTAGAAAAACATTCTACCTTGCACACCTCATCATGAAGGGTTTCACATCCAGATCCAAGGATGTCATTGTACCCCTATATTCCTCCCTCATCAGACCCATGATTGAGTACAATGCCCCATTTGGTATGTACCTCACCCGGCACTTGTAACAGCTGGAGAGACCACAAAAGTACCTCACCAAAAGGATCAAGGGTCTCCAACATATGTCTTATTCTGCCAGACTAAAGAAACTTCAGCTCTATTCAGTAGCATACCGCCTGCTCAGAGGTGATCTCTGCCTGACATACAAGGCCATGTCCAACCAGGATCTGATGGACATGCACCACCTCAAAAAATCCAAATCCATCAGGACCACGAGAGCTAAAGACTTAAACCTCGGCACAAGTATGAATAGGACATGCTGGTGGGATAGATTCATAACCCAAAGGCTTCCCATGCTTTGGAACAGGATCCCAGTTCGTATTAGGCAGAGTCCCTCACTGACTCTCTTCAAGAGAAATCTTGATGAGTGGATGGGAGATCGTAAGTTCACCCCAGGGGTCACATCTGTGTCACTGCTAGACAGGGGCACAGTAAACTAATTCTATTATATAGGGGACCTTCACTGTGTCACTACTAGACAGAGGCACAGTATTCTTGATTTATTCTGTACATTTTTGTACCATTTCATGGGGTGGCAAAAGCCACATCACTATGGCTAGACTTACAAATGCCCCAGGGCAGATAGCCTAGTACTATACTATGAAACTATGAAACTATAATACCATCACAATACTATCTCTCAGAAAGCAAGTGATAGTTAAACTCATCCCCAACCTATCCAAACCAGAAGACACCAAGGAAATCATATTAACATTACTCTTACCCCGCCTTTGCAACATTTAAAAAAAATTATTCACTCACTTTACAGAACACATCCAAACATACAGCATTATCTCACCTCTTCAGCATGGTTTATGGTGTGGTTGCAGTACAATAACTACCTTATACACCTTCACAGATAATATTCTTCAAAATGTAGGCCCAGGGCATTTAACAGGCTCGGCGTTCATTGACCTGACTAAAGTCTTTGAACTGAATGATCATGTTCTGCTACTAAACTCACTCTTCTCATCGGGTATTAGACATGAGTCACTCCTGTGGTTTAGAGACCACCTCAATAAGAGACAAAAGAGACAATTTATTGATACATATTTCTGGAAGAACTTAAAAATTCAACATGGACTGATAAAGTAAACCAAGAGACATTGTTAGTTACCTTAGACATAAAGAATTTGTTCACAAGTATACCCAATGACTTTGGTATAGAGGCGGTCAGAAGTTGTTTGAATGAATTTAAAATGGGTAGTCAGAATGAACAATTTGTGATTTGTGCATTATTGGACCTTACACTTAATAATAATATTTTCATGTATCAGGATAAAACCTATAGACAGACATGGGGGGTAGCCATGGGCACCCCCTGTGCAAATGTCTATGCTAATATAGCAGTATATGAATGGGAAAGAACACATATTTTAAACAATGAGATCTTCACCACAAAAATGTTATATTATAGGAGATTTGTGGATGACATTCTACTGTTTTGGAATGGGAGCATTGAGTCCTTAGAAGAATTTGTCAAATACATGGAATCTACCACCTCCTTCCTTAGGTTCACCTATGAAGCTTCTGTACATAAGGTGAACTATTTAGATGTAATAATAATGAAGAATGGTCTGAATGGGCTTACCACCTCATTATTTAGAAAACCATGTTGGAAAAATGCTATATTACACCATGAGAGCATGCATCCACGCCATATATTTCCTAACATTATGAATAATCAGATGGATAGAAT
The DNA here is from genome assembly GCF_019279795.1 of Protopterus annectens. Classification (NCBI taxonomy): domain Eukaryota; kingdom Metazoa; phylum Chordata; order Ceratodontiformes; family Protopteridae; genus Protopterus; species Protopterus annectens. The sequence goes on along the minus strand of NC_056747.1, from coordinate 117,697,897 downwards.
AACTAAAATATGTAGTGACATGAAGGATAGAGAGGTGCTTTTGAGGTTTCAAAAAGAATGCTTTATGCGTAGGGGTTACCCTGAGCATCTGCAACTAGAATCTGATGATCAAATAAAGATAGTTTGTAGTGCTAAACACAAATCAAATGAATATGGGCACTTTATCAGCTCAAAAAGGCGTAAAATACAATATGATATTAAATTCACAAATGATGTTCAATATATAAAAGAGATTATTCAGAAGAACTGGAAGTTGCTTTACATGAATCATGATTTAAAGAACATGGTAGGAACTCATCCGACCTTTAGGTATAGCAACTGTCCAAATCTGAAAAGATTATTATGTAAAGAGAAAACTTTAAATATTCCTTTAGATATTAGGATGAAATATAGGCAAGGAACTTACCCATGCAATAAATGTTGTGTTTGTAAGCATATTAGTGTCCAACAATCTTATGAAAATATGCAGACAGGTTATAGCTTTATACCCAATTTTTATGCCACTTGCGATACTAAGAATATCATATACTTGGCGACATGTGACTCTTGCAACGTATACTATGTGGGCATGACGACACGTAGACTCAAAGATCGAGCCTATAATCATTTATATGACATACAAAAAATGAATATTAATAATGCCCTAGCTAGACATTGCCAGATTTTTATATCACATTCATTTAAATTTAGAGTCCTACAGATACTTTACCCAAGCAGAAGGGAAGGTAATGCACGTGACACTTTAGAATTATATGAATTAAAATGGATCTTATTACTTAGAGCACATATAGAGCCAGGCTTAAATACAGCGATTAATATCAGACCAGCGCTATTGTAAATATGATTGAAGTTGTACTTAACATAAGAATAACTAACTGTATTAATATATAGAGTGTATAGAATATGTTGATATCCATTCATTCAATTTATTTGATTTTATTTGATATTATAATATGATAACAAGTTGATTTACATATTTGTTTCATTTTAAAAACATGTTTACACACCATATATACATTATATCTTATTTTATGGTGCTATATATCATATTTTTATTTCTGTTTTTGCACATCAGTTGATGTTTTGCTTATTATATATATATATATATATTATTGGAGCAGATATATTGCATTTTGTAAGATATTTTACAGCATGCGTTTTTATATAGACATATTTTTAATATATGCCTCTATACATAATACCATATACAAATATCCTAGTATAGTACTTTAGCATATGTCCTTAATAAAATTAATGAATGTATGATCTTTATTATAGATAAAAATTTTTTTATAAGGAAACACTATAACACACTCAAGCATATTAGGGAGAACATCTGAATAGATATAATATTAAGAATGGTGAACTTTCATAGTTTATTCCTGTAAATAATTATTACACTTTTTGGAAAGTTGTAGTATAATTTTTTCAAAGTGTTTTTTCTACAGGAAATGTTTTCCTTATAAGGATTTGCTTCTAACTAGCAGCTTATTAATGATTCCTAATGTTTAATTGATATTTTCCCGCCGAATTTCAATTAATTGGATGTGTGGTTTACTATATAAAATGAATCTATGCCATTTAGAATTTGTAACCTGAAGAAGCGCATTGTTAGATGCGTGAAAGCGCTTGTTTTATTCTAATAAAATAATAATTGCTGCTATCGTGGAGGCTTTGGTGATTTGTTGAACAATCTGCACCTTATTTCTTTACTGAAGCCCTGGATGGTCGTGCTGGGTCTGCTGCTGATATTTTGGATTCTTGTTTTCCTTTTTCCGGCTAACCGTCACACGATGGACAATCCTAACATTGAATTGGACTATACACCAAAAGTTATTAATGAAGGTATGAATTGGAATACGATTTTTCATCAACGTGAAAATTCTTTATTGAACTTTAATATCCAAGGCAATACTGCACAGGAGGTGAATACCTACAGCGAAAACATGCAGGATTTCTACGAAGAACTAAGAAGCTTGGAGAATAATCTATATAAACTTCACAGATTAATTTGGCAGAGGAGACATCTGGAGGCATGCCAGCACTTTAAAGTCATCCCGCGGGGCATGCGCGTCCTCTGTATGCCTAGCTATGGAGAGACGCACCCAGATCTCCTACGAAAATGGCAACAACTTAACTTAGAGCTTGGATATAACTACCTAAAACTACTCATTGATTTTTTCCAACCCATGGAGAATGAACTAATTGAGAAAGTTGAAGGTGAGCATAAAAACATAATTACAAAGTACAAAAGTGAACATTGCATATCCAAGCTGAATAACATGTTATCACAAGTAACTTTTTATAGTAACAAACTTGAACAAGTGAAGTTAAAAAAACTGAAAAGAGACTGTAATGATTTTCATGCCGGTAATATCTTCATTTGGCCGAGGTACAATGAAACAGCAGCAATTAGTGAGCCAAACCGGGCTAATAACAATCAGGCCAATAACACGAATACTAATCTGACTCCTAACAATGTAGATATCAGTACATCTAGTAGTCTTGCACTTATTTCACCGCAAGCGGAAACTGATATCACTTGTTCTAATTCATCTTTACCTTGCAATCAGCAAGGTCTAAAACATCTAACAACAGGAGCTAGACCTAAAGAAGGTGTAAATATGCTGAGTTCCAGTTCTAACAAGGCTTCGGTTTTAAACTCCCCGCTCCCATACAGACAACGTGCCCCGTTGCGCTCCACCAGCAGAGGAAGGGGAAAGCGCAAGATGTCAGGAGACAACTGGCAGAACAGGAAAAAGAAATTCTAAATACTCTTTTTTTCAACATCTCATCTAGAGAATTAACAGAAACTGAATGTTCCATACTAAATAAAGGGTTGTCATACATACCCTCACGAGGCAGTGAACTATCAGAGACACTTATACTTCTTCGCAAATTTGCCAGGAAACTGACTTTAAGACTCTTGTTTCAAAATTCAGAATCTGTTGATGTCATACCTGAATCTATGGCCCCCAAACGGAAAAGTACATTCACTCCACCGATACCTGGCTCCATAGAATGCTTTTTAAGAGCATGTGAATTTGATTTCTATAATTATTATAAAGATAAAAGACATAGAAAATTGTTTTATAATTTAAATCAATCACAAAGAAGTAGTTTGAATCTATTATGTAATGATGAAAGCGTGGTATTCAAACCTGCAGATAAAGGGGGGGGGGTAGTAATAATGGACTCTAGCTTCTATAATAACCTGATGATCATGATGTTAAGTGATGAAACAGCATATATAAAGATTAGTAAAGCAGAAACTACACTAATAATAAAAAATGTTCAAGATTCCCTGTATGATCTTTTAATGACAAGATGCATTGACAAACAACTATATGAATATCTAGAAATAGAAGCCCCTTTAATTCCCATCATAAAGGGGCTCCCTAAAATGCACAAAGGGATACATCCCCCACCAATACGGCCTATAGTATCAGGCCGACTATGGGTAACTGAGAATGCATCACATTATATACAATATAAATTGTCTCCCTTGGTAGACAAAATTCCCACTATTTTAAAGAATTCATACATATTGCTGGAAGAACTTAAAAATTCAACATGGACTGATAAAGTAAACCAAGAGACATTGTTAGTTACCTTAGACATAAAGAATTTGTTCACAAGTATACCCAATGACTTTGGTATAGAGGCGGTCAGAAGTTGTTTGAATGAATTTAAAATGGGTAGTCAGAATGAACAATTTGTGATTTGTGCATTATTGGACCTTACACTTAATAATAATATTTTCATGTATCAGGATAAAACCTATAGACAGACATGGGGGGTAGCCATGGGCACCCCCTGTGCAAATGTCTATGCTAATATAGCAGTATATGAATGGGAAAGAACACATATTTTAAACAATGAGATCTTCACCACAAAAATGTTATATTATAGGAGATTTGTGGATGACATTCTACTGTTTTGGAATGGGAGCATTGAGTCCTTAGAAGAATTTGTCAAATACATGGAATCTACCACCTCCTTCCTTAGGTTCACCTATGAAGCTTCTGTACATAAGGTGAACTATTTAGATGTAATAATAATGAAGAATGGTCTGAATGGGTTTACCACCTCATTATTTAGAAAACCATGTTGGAAAAATGCTATATTACACCATGAGAGCATGCATCCACGCCATATATTTCCTAACATTATGAATAATCAGATGGATAGAATAACTAAAATATGTAGTGACATGAAGGATAGAGAGGTGCTTTTGAGGTTTCAAAAAGAATGCTTTATGCGTAGGGGTTACCCTGAGCATCTGCAACTAGAATCTGATGATCAAATAAAGATAGTTTGTAGTGCTAAACACAAATCAAATGAATATGGGCACTTTATCAGCTCAAAAAGGGGTAAAATACAATATGATATTAAATTTACAAATGATGTTCAATATATAAAAGAGATTATTCAGAAGAACTGGAAGTTGCTTTACATGAATCATGATTTAAAGAACATGGTAGGAACTCATCCGACCTTTAGGTATAGCAACTGTCCAAATCTGAAAAGATTATTATGTAAAGAGAAAACTTTAAATATTCCTTTAGATATTAGGATGAAATATAGGCAAGGAACTTACCCATGCAATAAATGTTGTGTTTGTAAGCATATTAGTGTCCAACAATCTTATGAAAATATGCAGACAGGTTATAGCTTTATACCCAATTTTTATGCCACTTGCGATACTAAGAATATCATATACTTGGCGACATGTGACTCTTGCAACGATACTATGTGGGCATGACGACACGTAGACTCAAAGATCGAGCCTATAATCATTTATATGACATACAAAAAATGAATATTAATAATGCCCTAGCTAGACATTGCCAGATTTTTATATCACATTCATTTAAATTTAGAGTCCTACAGATACTTTACCCAAGCAGAAGGGAAGGTAATGCACGTGACACTTTAGAATTATATGAATTAAAATGGATCTTATTACTTAGAGCACATATAGAGCCAGGCTTAAATACAGCGATTAATATCAGACCAGCGCTATTGTAAATATGATTGAAGTTGTACTTAACATAAGAATAACTAACTGTATTAATATATAGAGTGTATAGAATATGTTGATATCCATTCATTCAATTTATTTGATTTTATTTGATATTATAATATGATAACAAGTTGATTTACATATTTGTTTCATTTTAAAAACATGTTTACACACCATATATACATTATATCTTATTTTATGGTGCTATATATCATATTTTTATTTCTGTTTTTGCACATCAGTTGATGTTTTGCTTATTATATATATATATATATTATTGGAGCAGATATATTGCATTTTGTAAGATATTTTACAGCATGCGTTTTTATATAGACAATTTTTAATATATGCCTCTATACATAATACCATATACAAATATCCTAGTATAGTACTTTAGCATATGTCCTTAATAAAATTAATGAATGTATGATCTTTATTATAGATAAAAATTTTTTTATAAGGAAACACTATAACACACTCAAGCATATTAGGGAGAACATCTGAATAGATATAATATTAAGAATGGTGAACTTTCATAGTTTATTCCTGTAAATAATTATTACACTTTTTGGAAAGTTGTAGTATAATTTTTTCAAAGTGTTTTTTCTACAGGAAATGTTTTCCTTATAAGGATTTGCTTCTAACTAGCAGCTTATTAATGATTCCTAATGTTTAATTGATATTTTCCCGCCGAATTTCAATTAATTGGATGTGTGGTTTACTATATAAAATGAATCTATGCCATTTAGAATTTGTAACCTGAAGAAGCGCATTGTTAGATGCGTGAAAGCGCTTGTTTTATTCTAATAAAATAATAATTGCTGCTATCGTGGAGGCTTTGGTGATTTGTTGAACAATCATCCCCAACCTATCCAAACCAGAAGACACCAAGGAAATCATATTAACATTACTCTTACCCCGCCTTTGCAACATTTAAAAAAAATTATTCACTCACTTTACAGAACACATCCAAACATACAGCATTATCTCTCCTCTTCAGCATGGTTTATGGTGTGGTTGCAGTACAATAACTACCTTATACACCTTCACAGATAATATTCTTCAAAATGTAGGCCCAGGGCATTTAACAGGCTCGGCGTTCATTGACCTGACTAAAGTCTTTGAACTGAATGATCATGTTCTGCTACTAAACTCACTCTTCTCATCGGGTATTAGACATGAGTCACTCCTGTGGTTTAGAGACCACCTCAATAAGAGACAAAAGAGACAATTTAAAGTAAGGCATGGATCTTCAATCTCCTCCTCCTCTCTAAGTAAGAGTACCGTAAGAGTTCCACTCTGAAATTATAGATAAACTCACTAAACTAGGTATAAATCCCTATGTCACAAGATGGGTTGCCAACTGGCTCACTGACAGAACCCACACTGTGAAAGTAGCAGACTCCAAATCTGACTTCGGACCAGTGACAAGTGGAGTACCACAGGGTTCAGTCCTGGGTCCTCTCCTGTTTCGTATCTACTTCTCTGAAGTGCAGGCTAACACAGAAGGTCTTTGGCTAATGAAGTTCGCAGATGACTGCAAACAAGGAGCCATAATCAAAACTCCTAACAATGTGGACATCCTACAAAAGGGCCTCACTGAGACAGATGCCTGGTGTCAAAGCCATGGCCTCAAGCTTAATGCCAAATAGTGCATTCCTTTGGCAAAAACTCTGTACCCATGAACTACCACATAGGCGGCAGTCTACTTAACACCGAAAGTGTGATAAGAGACCTTGGGACACAGATGGACAGTAGTCTCTCCTTTGATAATCACATCGCCACAGTGGTCAATAAATCATTCTACGTGGCACACCTCATCACAAAAGGGTTCTCATCCAGGAAAAAAGAGGTCATTGTTCCCCTCTACTCGACACTCATTAGACCCATTATAAAGTACAACGCCCCTTTTGGTATGTACCTCACAAGACATCTACAACAACTGGAAAGGCCACAGAAACACCTCACAAAGAGGATTACTGGCCTCAAACAGATGCCCTACGCAGACCGTCTAAAAAAACTCCAGCTTTACTCCGTCATATATCGCCTACTCAGAGGCGATCTCTGCCTAACATACAAAGCTATGTCAAACCCAGAGCTGTTGGACATGCTCCACTTAAAGAAATCCAAATCCCTCCAAGCTACACGCTCTAGGGACCTAAACCTTGTCACCACAATAAACAGAACATGCTGGAGGGATAGATTCCTGTCCCAGAGACTTCCCATACTCTGGAACAAACTACCTATCTATATCAAACAAAGCTCCTCATTAGCACTCTTCAAGAAAAATCTTGATGATTGGATGGGAGATAGGAAATCCACCCTGGGGATCACTTTTGTGGCTCTGCTTGACAGGGGCACAGGAAAATAATTTTCTTGGGTGGTAAAAGCCAGGGTACCTTTTTGGCTAGGCTTATATAGACACTATGAACTTATGAACCTATAAGGATCAATTTTATCCCCACTTTTGGACTCCTTGTTTATCAATAAACTTCCACTGGACTTTTTTCAGATCAAAATTGTTCTTTATACTGACAGCATGGCCATTTATAGGACAGACACTTCCCCATCCATGTTCAAAAAAGAATTGGAGAAGGACCTTTCTTACCTATTCACCCACCTTAGCAGTAACACATTCATACTAAATACCAAAAAAACTACATCAGTGATCTTCGGCAAGAGAAAAAAACTCACAACCATATCCAAACATTGGTCCATATGATAAAACAACCATGAGCCTCTGGAAACAGACCTACACTGTAAGTATCTAGGAATCTTTTTGGATCAAGTACTAAACTTCTAATACCACATGCACACAGCCAAATCAAAACACAACTTGTTATTTCATGGTCAAAAAAGATTTCCAATTTTTTCTCCCCTAAAAGTACAGGATCTGCTGACATAACTCAAATACGGGAGTAGCAATCATATACAATGCTTCAAGGAAAAATCCACACTCCTTTCATACCACAGCTTTCAGCATGCATATATTCATTACAATGGCACCCAAGGAAAAACATCAATGCAATGTCCTTACAAAAGTAAACGAATTACCAATACAATAAAGATGCATCCTGCTTCTAACTTCACTGACATATAAACAATAAAATCTCATATCCCCCCCTTTTTTCTAGTTGATTAACCGAAAGAAATACCAGCTACAACTTCAGACCACAATTTAATGAAGCCCCCTCCCTGATTATGCCTAGAATTAAGTTATCTAACACTGACCACAGCATTTTAACTCTGGCTCCCATTATATGGGATGCCCTCTTGATTAGTCCAACCCACCACAAATTCTGTAACCAATAAAATATTTCTTCATGAAGATGTCACCTGTGAGTGCTATAAAAAGTATCCAGAACATACTGTAAATAATATCCCCTCTGTATAACCTTACACACGCTAAGCCCTGTATTCCTAACCATGCAACATGTACCTCCGTGACTAAATCCATTCAGGCTTCAGTCTACCCTCCTTCCCTTCTTTCTACCTACTTCTTTCCAAAAAGTAGCCTAATTTCACTCTTTCTCTTCCACTTCCTTCTCTTATCCTAACAATATTGTATATGCAACTTAATTCAGGTTTGTTTTGTGATAGCAGGCCTGTTAATAGTTTTAACGTTGTTAGCTTATCTATAGAAACCTTGTTTGCAACAGGAACATTGTGAATGACATTATGTTAGTTATGATTGTTTATTGTATACTCCCACACTAAACCTGCAAATAGTCCAGCTGCATCAGTGTTCTACCTAAGCTAACAAATGGAAAATAAAAAATAAAAAAATGGTCAAACCCATTTGATTGAAAACACATTTGATTTAAAATTCAGTTGACTAAAAACTCATTTGGTAGAAAAGTATAGAAGTCTATAGAAAACATCTGATGGTGTAATTTCTTATCATAGGAGTCAGTGGGGAAGTGAGTCTAGAAGAGTATCTGTGGATTACAATGGTCAGCGTCCTTTTGTACCTCCAGATGTATAGATGTCTGGGTCTCCATTCCAGCACTTATTCACTGTGTATAGTGTTTTTCTTTTCTCCAAGGTTCTGCAACCTTAGAGTTAGTATATATAAGTAAGGGGGTGTGAGAGGGGTTTAGGAGGGGCTTGCCCCCAGTAAAAAAAACATTTTATGGTATATTTGTTGTGAAGAAGGTTTTCTATCAAATGGGTTTGACTATTTGGGTTTCAATCATAGATTCATAGATAGGTTCATAGACTAATACTAAGCTAACTGCCTTTGTGGGCGATTTTAAGACTAGCCAATTACCCCATGTGAGAATCAAAACCCTGCACCTTGTGTTTGTAGGGTAAACACCTTAACCATTAGGCCAAGTTCCCATCCCAATGACATAGACCCAGCTAACAGAAGTGTATGGTAATATGTTTACTACAGGTATGTACAAATTGTTATATGTAATAATGTGATGGTTTATCACCTTTATACATCCTCCTCATATATATCAATCCTGATTCATGGTAAAGGCAGACGTAAACTGTACGCATTTACCACTCACAGCAGCCAGCACACATAGTGATCATGTTTTAGATATGAACAATGAAGAGAAATCTTCAGGGCCGCTCCTCACCCTCTGGGTCTGCTGAACTCTCCTTATATCCCGGACTAATTCTGATCTATATTTGAGGCCAGTGAGGAGATCAAGTCGTTTGGGGCAACATTATGCTATTGACAAAGAGTGTTTTCTTGTTCCACATCTAGTCCCACCCCTGCACACATGTGTACCTTCCAGGGGGTTAGAAGGCAATGAACTTAACTCGTTGCATATTATCCACGCTTCTGTGTCAGACTCAGCCAAAGCTCTGCCTCCCCCTTGTAAACATCACTCTATACATGTCCTTAACTTTCACCAGTGATCACCCATGGAGGTTTGCTGGAGCATCCTCCCTCCTCAAGCATGGGCACAACCATGGAGGTTTGCTGGAGCATGCTCCCTCCTCCAGTATAGGCACAACCATGGAGGTTTGTTGGAACATGCTCCCTTCTCGAACATGAGCACAACCATGGAGGTTTGCTGGAGCATGCTCCCTCCTCCTGCATGGGCACAACCATGGAGGTTTGCTGGAGCATGCTTCCTCCTCCAGCATGGGCACAACCATGGAACACAACCATGGAGGTTTGCTGGAACATGCTCCCTTCTCGAACATGAGCACAACCATGGAGGTTTGCTGGAGCATGCTCCCTCCTCCAGCATGGGCACAACCATGGAGGTTTGCTGGAGCATGCTCCCTCCTCCAGCATGGGCACAACCATGGAACACAACCATGGAGGTTTGCTGGAGCATGCTCCCTCCTCCAGCATGGGCACAACCATGGAGGTTTGCTGGAACATGCTCCCTTCTCGAACATGAGCACAACCATGGAAGTTTGCTGGAGCATGCTCCCTCCTCCAGCATGGGCACAACCATGGAGGTTTGCTGGAGCATGCTCCCTCCTCCAGCATGGACACAACCATGGAGGTTTGCTGGAGCATGCTCCCTCCTCCAGCATGGGCAGACCCACCCTCCCTTCCTGCACCATGAAGCACTCAAGCCACTAACTGAAGTTGGGTTGCCAGGGTTATAGTCAGCCTTTATCATTCTATGCCATGGGTGCAGGTGAAGACAAGTCTTTTACTGTCTGCTAAAATATGACTATGGCTGGCAGCAAGGAAGTTAGAGTAAAAGTATTACTATGGCTGACAGCAAGGAAGTTAGAGCAAGTATGCATACAAAAAAAACACTAAGCGTGCTGTGTTCAAGTGGTTCTCATGGTTTAGTTAAGGCAGTAATAGGATCATAGGATCATAGGACATTACTAGGCTAATGGCCTTAGAGCCTTTTAAGCCTAGCCATTCATGTCCAAAATGTTCCAATTATCAATGCCCATGGGCTAGAATGGCTTTGGTATATGCCTGTGCCTTTGGGCATATACAAGTTGCACTTTCCATAAGGCCACAGGTGAAAAGCCAGAGGTGAATTTGTGATTTCCTATCCCTTAGTCCAAGCTGCAATTGAATATGCTTAGGGAAGATCTCTGTTTCACCTGAATGGGGAGTCTGTTCCAGAGAAGAGGTAATCTCTGAGACATGTATCTGTTGCTCCAACATGTTTTGTTTACCTCACAGATGAGGGTAAGATTAACTTGGGTAATTCTATTGCTGTTTTTTTTTTTTTTTTTACAGATATGTAGCAGATCCATCAGGGCTGGATCAGGGAATGTCTTATAGGTTAAGGATAGAACCCTAAGTAGTTTGCAGGAGACTGAGTACAGAGACATGGCTTTGAAGTGGTCTGCATAAGACATGTTATTTACCCCGGTATTTTTTTAGTGAGGAACCTCTGTGGCTGCTCCAGCTGCTGCAAATGCCTGGTCAGATACATGGCAACAGGTGCATTCTACTTAATTATTGGTCTAATCAGGGCTGAGTATAGTGGGATTATGGTCCCCTTAGATCTGGATTCATGCCCTTGCTTATAACTTACTCCACTTAGAAGGATTTTCAGTATGGACGCATGGTGATCAAAGTTCAGGTTACTGTCAACTTGAGTTCCCAAGTTCCTCTCCACTTAGTCTACTCTTAGGAAGGTGTTATCAATGTTGTAATTTGCAGAGATGGTCGTCTTCCCAAAGGGTATAATTATGTATTCTTTTGCATTGAGTTTTAGACCATGGTTCTGGCATCAGTTATTTGTCTGTCAGACCCTCCTGTAAGATATCTTAATCTTTGGGGGATTCAGTGATTGCACCCAGCTTGCAGTCATCAGCAAATTTGGTCAGCCAAAGGCCTTTACATTTGCTTTGACTTCAGAGAAGTATATTCCAAACAGGAGAGGTGTCAGTATCAAGCCCTGTGGGACACCACTAGTAAAAGGCGTCTTGGTGGAGGTGATTTCCCCAACCTAACTTCATGTGCCCTATCTGTGAGTAATTTGGCTATTCAATGGGTGACATAGGGATTTATACCTAAATTTGTGAATTTGTCTATAATACCTGAGTGGGGTATTGTATCAAATGCTTTTGCCAGGTCAAGGTAGCCAGTATGTACCATTTTGTCCGCGTCCATGGCTCTAGTGGCCTTCTCAAAAAAGTCCACCAAATTTAGTAGGCACAACCTGTCCCTGACAAAACCAAACTGGGATGGGTCCTGTGTTTGAAGATTTTCTATGTCTTTGTTTATTAGGTCCACAATAATTCTTTCCTATGGCCTTGCATATATGACTAGTCAATCTTATGGGTCTGTAATTCCCTGGGTCTGTTGATGGTCTGCCTTCATGTAGAGGGATGACCTTTGCAGTCCTCCATTCCCTACAGGCCTAGCCTGTGAGGAGGCTTTAGCTGAATAGAGATTCTAATGGGCTTGACAGGTCATGTTTCAAGCTACTTAGGAAGATTCCTGGAATATTATCAAGAATCACTGATGCAGTGAAGACCTGTTTTTTAGTAACAGTTGGGGAGAAATGATAGAAGGCATTTCATGGGGAGAACTGGTGGTGATAGGGGGTGATAGTGGATTTATTGGGCAGCAAATTTGCTATACCTTCTGGTTTGATGTAGAAAGTTCCATTTACTATTAGTTCAGCACACTGTTGGGTGTTCCCTCTAAGGCTGTCTACATAATTGAGCAATGCCATATGGTAATCCTTAGCCTGGGAGGCTATTTTTGCCTTGAAGTTAGCTTTGATGGACTTAATTAGTCCCCTAAGCTGCTTTTTGAGACTGATAAGGGACTTTTTTGTCTTTTGGGCGTAGTCCTTATTTTAAAAAAGGATTTTCTTTCTTTTGTTGTGCAACCTAATTGTACTGAGGGTCCACCAAGGGGGGTTGTTTTTGGAGTTTGTCCTAAGTTTATTTCAGTTTGGTACTGAGGTCTTTATGCATTTATTTACATGCTTGTACAGGGTTTCCGTAAATACTTTTACATAGACTACCATGTTCTCTGAGTTTGGGGGGTTTGTAATTAAGCTATGTGATCACTTAATACGAGGTACTTAGCTTTGAAAATGTTCTTAAGGGCTCAGGGATTTGCTGGGAGTTCAGCCTTTATATTTATTTCAAGGCTGACCACTTTGTGACCTGATCTAACCAGCGAGGACATTACACATGGGGGAGTGCAATGTTCCCCCTTATTTGTGAGTAGAAGATCCAGGATATTCGCACCTCTAATAGGTGTGCAGACTAGCTGTTCCAGGGATTTTGCATTGACAAAATCCAGGAATCTTTGAGCCTGCATGCTAGTGGTTGTGTTATCTATCCAATATTATGATAATATAGATGAAATCACCCACAAATATGGTATTGGGATGAATTGTGAGTGACTCCAGTGCATTCAACTATGTGGTATGGTTATCCTGTGTCATATAATTAATGTTGAACTTTTGTTGTCAACATTAGCAATGTTGACATTTAATTGTTTAGCTGTTTCATTATACACACACACACACACACACACACACACACACACACACACACACACACACACACACACACACACACAATGTGTGTGTAAGTGTATGTTTGTGTGTGTGTATATATGGGTCTATGCCAGAAAATCAGAAGAGCAAAAGTTCAAAAGACTGAAAATTAAAATATCTAAAACTCAAAATATTGAAAACATTTTTAATGTAGAGGCAAGCCCCCCTGAAAACCTCATGTGGGGGGCTGTGTCCTGCACACCCCCTGCTAATTATATATATGCCAACTCCATGTTCGCACAACAGCGGAGAAGGAGCAGATTTCAGGCTTTTGAACTTTCTATCTTCTGAAAGGGATCCACATACATATACATACTGCTTCAAAACAACGAAAACTGAAAATACTGAAATCCGTACTACGAGACTAGAATCCCAAAATCCGAAAATGCTGAAAGTTTAAAATGTTGAGTTTCATTAGACTGAAACTGGAAATGCTGTTGTCCAGAATACTGACTACAATGCAGAAGTAGTATTTAACTGTGTGTCAATAGAGGTATGTCTCTTTAAATTTATTTAGTGTTAAAAAAAATGGCTGACATTTCGTACAACACTCCCGGCAGTATTGGAAGAGTTGACACTACAATATGGTCACAAAAAGGTATGCGCCCTTTTCCCCACTGTAGTGTGATCCCGGAGTTGGTATATTTAGTTGGGGGGTGTGGGGGGCATAGCCCCTACCTAGGTGCATTTTAGATAGTACGGTTTGTAGATCGTGGTGAATTTGTGTAATGTATAGGAAGTGTTTATATGTAGTGAATACTACGTTAATGTGCGTATGATTTGTTAGAGTAGAAGTCGTGTTTACTTTGTAGAGTTTGCGGTTCATTTCTTAAGGAACAGTCATTGGTTTTGGAAGTGTGAAGTTTTATTGTCATTACAGTTACGGTCTGGTTAAGGGATTTTCACATAACATTTGCATGTCTGATTTCGTTATTTCAAACGTCGGCATTTTGATGTTTTGAGTTTTTGGGATTCTGGTCTCGGTAATATGGATTTCAGTATTTTCAGTTTTTGTTGTTTTGAAGTAGATAATATAGTAGATAATTTATTTATATGTGTGTGTATATATATATATATATATATATATACATATATATATATATATATATATATATATATATATATATATATATATATATATATATATATATATACATATATATATATATATATACATATATATATATATATATATATATATATATATTAGGACAATTCACTGAATAAGCATTTCATTGAAAAGCAATGCACTCTGTCAAAATTGTTGAAAGACCATTTATCAAATTCAAAATAACTGAAAGATGATACAGCCAAAAACACCTAAGGGGCAAAGTTTTCAAAAGGCCTTTTTTTTTTGCAGAGGACCATGCCCTGCTGCTCCCGCTACACTCTCCTTACTTAAATAAACTATCATTGCACAAAAGTGGAGGAAAAAGGAAAAACACACAGTGAATCACTGCTGAAGTACAAACATATTTCATAGAAAACACCAGTACAGCAAACACACCTTAAAATGTTTTTGTAAGAGAGCAAGTGCTCCTGCACCCTCATATGAAGTCCCCACAGTCCTTTACTTAAATATACTAACTCCATGGTCAAACAACTGTGTAGAAAGTATCATACTCAGGTAATAACTGCCATTGTATAGACACACACCACATCAACAGTGAGGTCACCAAAAGGACCAACTTACGTTTCTTCATACGCTTCTTTATATTTCTGCTTCTGTATTACAGAACTACATGTAGCTATACCACATTCATTAAAATGGAATGTCGGCCAACGTGCCACTCTGTGAAATGGGCTTTTAACCATTTGGATTCAGTGATTTGTCAGTCAGTGAAATGGTCATTCAGTACTTGGCAGGGATCCATATATATATATATATATATATATATATATATATATATATATGTGTGTGTGTGTGTCATTCTTTCTGCTAGATTGTGTCTCTGCTTGTTTGTCTGTCTCTCCGTCAGTGTCTGGTGGTTATCACACGGGATTAAGGCTATGAGCTAGTAACAAGCTGCATCCCGCAGGCCAAGGTTTGACTCCCTCAGCCTATTTTTATTTAGTATGTGACTCCGAGCAAGTCACTTCAGACAGTGCGTCTGGGCTCAATGTAGTGAATTTGTTAACAAATATATATATATATATATATATATATATATATATATATATATATATTTATGCACATTGCTTACAACTCAAATGCACACAACAGATCCTCAGACAATCGCACACTGCTTTAAATAATTATAAGCAAAGTAAATGTGCTCAGAACAGAATACATTTAATGTACTTTTTATTGTTTTCAGTATTTTCAGTACTTATTTGCAACATATAAAAGAGACCAAATGCATTCACAGCTTGACTGTTAAGTAATTAACCTAAATTTGAAATGTGGACCAAATATGAGAGATATATTTTGTCTAGACAATATTATAACTGCACCTCCTGCCTTCTTCCAGAACCAGGATTAACATAATTGTTTTATAATCCTTTAAGAGGGGACCCTGATACTAATAATCTGGTAGCCAATAATATGATTGGATGAAAAGAAAGACAGATGACACATTACAGTTTTAATCTTGGTCCTTGTACTTCTAGATACTGCAACCCTGCAATATTAGAACTATAAAAAGCCAACCCACACAAGCAACACCGGCATCAGGTGATATGCACAAGTGTCAGATTGTGATTTGGAAAGCACACAGCAGGTAAGAAAGCTTAAACATTTTAATATATGATGTGCTGTCTATGTAGGAATGGCTGTTCATGCGTCTTTGTGCTAATTTTCCTGATTTGGGCCATGGGATAAAAAAAGAAGATAAAGTTTTTTTTTTTCAAATACTCAGGCTTGTGAAAAACAAGTGTGTATTAAAAAGCTAATGTTTTCTTACTTTTGTGCCATAACATACATTGTCTGTAGTAAAAGTTTATACTTATATAGTTACTGTGTACCCTTTTCTTAGATATTCTAGAAAGTTCTTTAAATGAGAGCACTGTACATTAAATGGTGTCTTCATTTAAACTTTATAAAGATTTAATCAACACATCATGAAAAACTTGACCCTGGTAATTTCAGGACTGTTATGAGCGAAATATTTTTAGTGGTTGATTAAGTGTTGTTTGACTATTTAGAAATTCTTAATTGGCCACTATAGTACTCAGGCATTACATCACATTCTTCTAGTGATTATTAATAAAAGTATTAGCGACTGCATTTATTTGGTAAGGAAACTATTGCTTAACTTGCTTTACTGGTATTTTCTATCTGTATTTATTTATTTAACTGGGGAATCTGCCCTTTGTGGTTTTAATATATGACAGAGTGATATTTATTGTAATAGCTACCTATAACTACCCCCAACTCCTGCCCAGCACACAGGTATGCATAAACACAATTCAGCTATATTTATTGTCCTTGCTTTTTGCTACCATATAATGGTTGTTGTTTTAATTATTGTGAGACCATTTATTTTTATAGTGGAATACAGCCCATTTAAAAGAATGAAGAGGCAAATCCCACCGTGGCGATAGTATGTTAGTTTACCGCCAGTTACAAGATAATACTTCACTAGCTTCATTCAGTAGACAATGCTGAAGCAGCTGCAGAGAGGCAGAAAAGGAGGCTGGCCTTTAAGATATGGGCTTCCTTCTAGGCATGAACACCTAATGACCATTTTTTACCAAACTAATTATTGTCAATTTTACTGAAAGAAGGCAGGTCAGAATGAGACCATGGAAGGTGGGAAGCTGCATAACGACTCTCCTGCTAAGTTTTCAGACTAAGCCTGTAGGAAAAAGTACTTCAGGTACCAGCTCTCTAATTACCAACTTCACTGCTCTCAGATGCCTGACACCCAGCATAGGTTTAAGGTTCATCATAGAACTGACCCTGCTCTGGACACAATGTCTGATAGTCTAGCAGCATAACCAGACCAAGGGAAACAAACAGCTGCATTGTGTTTAGGCTGGTATGAGACCTGTGATGCACTCTGCCAGCATTTACTGTTGTCAGAAATTACAGATGTCTAGATAACCAGTGTTTCAGCTCTTCCCAGTATGTTAAATGGGATGCGTTAATTTCTAGTCCCAAAGTCATAACAGTAGGCATATCACAAGGGTCAGCACTTTATGTTCTCACTTTCTATACATCTGTGAGGTATTTGACAACACTATAAATGACAAAGCCAGCAATGTAGGCAGAGTAAACTAACTCGATACCCGAATAACCTGGTGTTAACTCCACACAACAATGGCTTCGCACTGATTGTTTTTGCATTGCCTATATAAATCTAAATCTATCCATTTTATTTGGCTTGAGATACATTTCATTAAATAGGATTAGCTATAGGACACTAATTCTGAAGTAGCTGATTATTTTTACTATTAAGAGATTGTCGTTTATCAAGAAATGGCATACGGTACTCATTTACAAGCAGCAGTTGTCTAACCCCACCACCAAATGGCGATAGCAGTGCTCAGCCGTCCCACAATAAAGAAACTCAGATTTAAAAATTTGGATCGAGGCTTCTGGAGTTTTTCTTTCTTTCTGATTTGAACACATTCTGTTTTCTAACCTAAACACACTAAGACAATTTTCTGATGATCACAGGGACAACTTGAACACTATGGCCAGGGGTAAGAGATATTTAAACTGCATGGCAGTGCCAAAACTGTTTTTTTTTTCACTTTTACTTGTTTTCCTTGTGATTTCTGGCCTCAAAATCCCAAGCTAGACTGGTCTGCTCCTTGACAATACAAGTGGTTAGAAAGTCTTTTATATATAGATGGGTCTGTTCAAGTATATTGAATGACCCAGCCATTGAAACAATATCACACATAGTATAACAACCACACTATTAAATCAAAGAAAATACCTTATATGCAAAAATGACTTCGTAAATATCAAAAAGTAAAAAAAAGAGAAACGACACTGAGACGAAACTTTTGTTAAGCGTTTTCATTCTGTAACATTGTCAGAACTTCATCATAACTAATACTGAAAAGTAAAATTGTGTAATTAAGCAATAACCAACAACGTGGTGTGATATATTGAAGATTTACCCACGGTTGGTATGGTTTAATCATGTGGGCAAAGCCCGAGTGATTAAATAAAGCCAACCGTGGGTAAATTTCAATATACCACAACCACGGAGTCGGTTATTGCTATTATACAATGACATTATTTAAGAAAAAAATACTTACTTTTCTTAAATAATGTCTTTGTATAATGGCACATTACTGTCTTTCTGCAGCTGGTGGTACACTGCTTCCTTGTTTTGATGTACTGAGCATGCGTATAGGACTTGCGTCCCACGCATACCCAGTACATCAATGCTTTGAAATGAAAGCAACAGAGAAAAGAAAGTCTCTGTTGCTCCGTTTTTTTCTTTTTTTTTTTTTATTTGTTAAAAAAAATGTTTTGAGCACTTTATATCAACGAAAAAAAAGTCCGTGCGACTGGACCTTTTTCCGTTGGTATATTGTGGGATTTACAACAGGCATGCTGGCCAATCAGCGTGCACGTTTTGGAATATTAATGGGGGTCATTGTATAAGTAATATAACACGTGCACACTGTTTAAAAATGGTTGACAACATCAATAACCAGCAGAAACATATCAAAACAGAAATTAGCCCATCAGCAATCTAGAAACAACTAGCTGTAAGTACAGTAGCTAATCACAAAGAGTGGGGCGTGTCCAAATAGGCTCATGCAAATCAGCATAATGCACATTTGAGATTCAAGTTCTCATTCAGCCCCGGAACCATCTCAGCATTTAAAAGTACTGCCAACGGAGTTCTTTTAGCTGCAGAAAAGTGTCAAAGTCACCAAAAAACTGATGAATCTGTTCTAAAACTAGAAATGTAAAACTAGTAAAGTCATGACATCTAATAATGTGCCATCCTAACGCATTGGTTTCATCTTTTTTCCCCTAATAGCAGCCAGATATTCCTTAACTCGATCAGAAAGCTTTCTAATAGTTTTCCCAATGTAAAATGCAGGACAGGTGTTACAGACCACTGTGTAAACTACCATGGAGAAATGACAATCAAAATGTCTTTTAAAAGAGACAAGCAAATTACAGTGTCCAAATTTATATACATTTCCTATGTACATTACAGAGCACACTATACATTTGCCACAACAAAACATGCCACAATCACTTCCTTTACTAGGCTGGCTTAATAAATAGTGTGGATCATTGTTTTCAAAGGAAGCTTTCAAAGTGGTGTTTTTTTATGTATAAAAATGTGTTCTATCCCTAAAGGGTTGTTCAAAGGCTTTAATAATATTCCAGTTCTTGCAAGATAACCTTCCTGATGGCTGCCACGTCCCTGCAGATGGGTAAAGGGAAGCTGCAGTTTCTATCAGTATTTTGCCCAATATGGTCTATTTTATGCTTGTTTGCAAACCCATATAATAGGATGGGTTTGTGTTTATTGTGTCTTTCTAAGGCCACTTCACTGTAAATGACTTGTACAAGCTGTCGTGGGTAATGTCTACTGAAGAACATTTGAGACAGAAACTCACATTCTATATGAAAGATCTCTTCATCACTGATAATTCTGGAAAGTCTGATACAGATACAGGTCCACTTCTATGACCCAGGAAACCCATAGCATTTATTTAAACTTATTGGAAACACTCACCATCCAACCCAATACAATATTCATGGGTGACTTTAATTACCACACTGTTAACTGGGAATCATATGTGACACCAACAGGCACAGAGATTCCTGGATTTTGCAAACACAAACTCCCCAGACCAGGTTGTCAATAGACTGACCAGGAGTGCAAGTATCCTGTATCTCATCCTCACTAATATGGGAGAATGCTACAAATCCCCCGGTGTAATGTCTTCTCCGGTAAGGTCATACCACAAAATGGTCTTCTTTTAAGTAAAAATAAAACCTGTAACCTCAGCCTACTCAACCTGGTGGATTTCCTTCAGAAGGTCACCAAAGCAATGAATGAGGGCAAAATGGTTCACACTGCCTACCTTGACTTGGTCATAGCATTTGACACAATATCACACTCGGGCATTGCTCACAAACTCAATAGGTTAAGTATAAACCCTTATGTCACCCAGTGGATAGCTATCTGGTTCACACACAGAACCCAGGAAGTTATAATTGGGGAGTCCACCTCTACAAAGAGACCAGTCACAAGCAGAGGCCCTCAGGGATTGATCCTGGGGCCACAACGTTTTAGCATTTACTTGTGTAAAGTTAAGGTCAATGTCAATTACCTCTGGCTGACTAAGATGATTGTAAATTAGGAACAGTCATAGAATCGCCCACTGACACAAATGTTCTACATGAAGGGCTGACACAGACAAACAACTGGTGCCAAAGCGACGGACTAACACTAAATGCCAAGAAATGCATAAAAGGATCCTTCAGGAAGTCATCCATCCCTGATAACTATCATATTGACAACACATCCCCTAGAGTTGACCCAGTAGTCAGGGACTTGGGGAACCACATAGATAGTAATCTAGCCTTTGACTATCATGTGTCTACAGTAAGGAAGAAATAATTCTGTGTTGTGCAACTTAATAAACAAAGGTATGGCATATAAGTCCAAGGAAGTCATTGTTCCACTGCATTCAACATTCATCAGACCTGTCATTGAGTACAATGCCCCCTTTGGTATTTACCTAATCAGGCATATCCAACAATTTTAATGTCTACCACAAGTTCCTCATTAAAAGAATGCAGGGTGTAAGTGCAGACTGTCACAAGGCTCTGTCCCTGTATTCTGTCTCCTACAGGCTGTTGAGGGGGGATCTATGCCTGGCATACAAGGCAATGTCAGATACCACCCTGATGGACCTCCTGCATGTCTGCAAAACAAACAGCACCAGACTTACCAGTTCTAAAGACTTAAACCTTGCCTGTGATATAAATAGGACCTGCTAGAGAGATAGGTATGTATCATAGGGACTAACCTTTCTCTGCAACAGGCTCCCCTCTGTGTGAAACAGAGTTCCTCCCAAACCAAATCCAAGTGTAACTTGGAGAACTGGATGGGGAATAAGACATTCATCCCTGGTTTGGCACCTATGTCTCTAATGGACACAGGCACCCTGCAAGTGGTTTATCCCCCAATCCCCTGCTTATAAATGTTTCAACTCCCAAGCCCCTGCTTGCTCTTATCAAGGGTAGCAGAACTTGTCAGATATTTGGGAAGCATGGCTAGGCTTAAAAAGGCCCTTGTGGTCGTTAGCCTAGTAAACACTTATGAACCTATGAATACTCCAGACTAGCTCTAACAGCATTTGCTAACTCATTACAAACTCACCTCTCTGTGAGCATCACTGTATCACCCCAGAAAAAGCCAAATGGCTACCCATAAAACAAAGATCTACCCTACTTTTAGGATACCAACTCTATAAGCTGCTCCAACTCAACACAATTACTTTCTTTGCAGCTAGACTTCATGAAAAAAACATCCTCATACAACCTGAGACACTACTCACAAGACACATCGACTCTCCTTACCCCTAGAATCAAACTCCACAGCACTGCACATGCTCTGTCACACCAACTCTCATTATCCCTAAAACCAATCTGCACAGCACTGCCATTGCTCTGTCACACCAACTCTCATTAACTCTAGAACCAAACTCCACAGTACTGCACATGCTCTGTCACACCAACTCTCATTATCCCTAGAACCAAACTCCACAGCACTGCACATGCTCTGTCACACCAACTCTCATTAACTCTAGAACCAAACTCCACAGCACTGCACATGCTCTGTCACACCAACTGCCATTACCCCTAGAAGCAAACTCCACAGCAGTGCACATGCTCTGTCAAACCAACTGTCATTACCCCTAGAACCAAACTCCACAGCACTGCACATGCTCTGTCACATAAACTCTCATTACTGCAAGAACCAAACTCCACAACACTGCACATGCTTTCTTCTCTCAGGCACCTACTGTTTGGCAAGCTATCCCCATTGCTATTAAGGAAATCAACATTTATTTCAAATTCAGAATGCAACTCAAAAAGCTTCGGTGTAGTGGCATGTTGCTCTGACTCTAGTGCACAGGGTCCCAGGTTCAAGTCTTGGCAGTGATCACTTTACATGGCCACATAGCCAACTGGTTAGAGTGACAGCCTTATGTGCAGTACGTGCAGGGTTCAAGTGCAGAAACAGGTTATTTACTAGGAAGTTCACCCTGGGGATCACTCCAGTTGCTCTACTTGATAGAGGCACTGGGAACTAATGTCGGGCGGCACAATGCCAGGGCACTTCTATGGGCTAGGCTTGTAAAAGCTCCAGGGTGATTAGCTAGTACACACCTATGAACCTATGAACTTCTTCATCCAAGCCAAATGCTCCGCTTCAGCACAGGACATAGTACCTGACCTATCTACTTTCCAAATCTCTTCTCTTCTCTTCTCTTCTCTCAAGTTTAACTGATGACTGATCCACTTCAGAAACTAATGCATATATTAAATATTACACCAGTGATGGTGAACCTATGACATGCCACAACGTTTTGGGTGACACACCAGTGTTCACCAACACCCGAGTTACCAAAGTAGCTGAATGAGCAAAAATACAAGAAATATGTGACCCTGCACTTATCTATTAAAACTCATCAACAAAAAAGTCATTAATTGATGTTAATCAAATCAAATGCAATGTGTTACATATTTTTTCAGTTCAATTCAAAATTACTATTACAAGTAGTGTAATTTTTGGTGCACTGTTTTAAGCCCAATTATCAGTGCACATATCATTTTCTTTATTGTAAGAAACTGATTTTTCTTTTACATTTATAAAAATTCATCACATGATTGGGCTGTATTTTTTAAATAAATGAATATGTAAAAAAATTGTTTCTCTTTTGTTTGGGTGGGGGGTGAGACGCCAGCAGAGTAAAGATAGGCATTTTCCAAAATTTTGACACGCCAAGCCCAAAAGGTTCACCATCACTGTATTACACTCTTCTTGATTGCGCATTGCACTGTGCTTGTTCACTAGAATGTATATATGCAGTTTTTTTCTTGTAATTAGTCTGAACTACTCTGTTGTTGCTTACATTTCTCTACTTTTGTTTGTGAAATGCTTTGTATTTCATAAGGGATGAGCCTGAAATTAGTCAGTATTGATCTGTGCACTACCCCAGAAAACAAATATAAATAAACAGATAAAGTTATTAATTGTATTTAACTGAATAGCTTTTCAGATACCGTTGGTCAGACTGCACAATGCTGTCAGAGTTTCACTTTGCAAATGCAATTAGTCATACAAATGCTATTACTTTATGTACAAGATTATCCAACACTGAGTATGCCTTTCCAAAGCACTCTGTCTTTAGCCATGCTCTGTTTTATTTGAAACCGTGTACTTTCATCTCTGGGCTGAAGTACCCTGACATACTTACAAATGAGAGAATCAGTAAGTGGAATTGCACAACATTTTTGATGCAGTACGATCATAAAATAATTGTGTAGACTAAGCTAGTCATCTATAAAAATACAGAGCAAGAAATATATATACTTTGGCTAGGGTTAGAGGTGTATCTGGACTACTTCACTTACTACACATACTTTCCCCACTTCTAGTAAGTGAAGCCTTACTGATTACCTCAAACCAGATGCTGCATAGTTGGAAGTCATTGGGCAGGGAGAGATAATAACCAAAAACAAAATGAAGCCTTTCTGACTTTGGACATCATCCATAAGGTTAAGGTGTCTCCCTTGTAGACACAAAGTGCAGGGTTTGATTCTCTCAAGAGGTAACTGGCTAGGCTTAAAATGGCCCAAAGGCCAGTTAGCCTAGTACTAATCTATAAACCTATAAGACATTGCATGGCTCATTCCATGGCAGGATGATGACACATATCACAGCTGCAGCAGTCATAGGTACCTTCATTTGCTCTGCTTTTTATCCCATTCCCAGAACACACATTGATTCTAGCATGATGGCATCCCATTTCATTCCTTTCCATTGAAGTCTGTGCATGATTAGAAACTACCAGCCTTTACTAGGTGTTTCCTCACCTTAAAAAGCCCCATAATCCATGTCCTGTGAAAGAGAATTGTTTTGAAGAACATGCTCCTTCACACCTTAAAAAAACTTCCAAGAACCAGATTTCTGCACTGAACTTGGGTCATCGATGCTAGAGAAAACCCAGTTACTACCTCACTGTTCTGTCTGTACTGTATTTATTTGCTTGTTGTTCATTGTATTTTAATTCCTGTACATAATCTTTGATCAGATGTTGGCATGCATGTTTCTGCTGCAGCTCCTGCTGTTTTATTTGGAGTGTAGCTACAATAATTTTATAAACGATAACTGAGTAAAACTGATTATATCAGACCTGGCGGAGGTGGTGTATTACATGCTTAAGTGTAGAAAGTGCAAGCTAGAATTATGTCCACTGCAGAATTCAGAACGACACCACTGCACTCTGTTGTCATCTGCTGTGAAAAAAGTGTGCTGTTGTGGAATAAATCCTGTTTTTGTCCACCAATGATGAATGTAGTCTCTGTGACAGTGGCATTACTAAAATGATGTACAACTAATTGGCATGCAACATGAACTGGGGTATCCCCTGCACCCCCACTACTTGGGAATGCAAAACACATGAGCCCCATTTGGCAAAAGAAGAGCACCTCATATAAATACTGCTTGGCCAGGCAGAGAGGACTAGGAAGTCCCAAAAGCAATGTTTTCCAATTCTGACTACAGTTCAGTGCTTGATACCAATATACCCAAACTGCACCCTGAATGTAGTCGAGGGTTGGCATATATTAATATTGTCTTAGCAATAACAACTTTGTTTGCACCTTTCCTGTTAACTCATTAAGTTTGCTTAATTCTTTTGCACAGCAATAATTGTATTCATGTTTGTTGGTGAAAAACTGAAGTCTGAACTGTATGCTGTTCTGAAACTGAATGCTCTTTTGGTAACTTCATCAAAAATAAGATATCTTGGTGAGCAGTGTGGTAGCTGCAGATACATGAAAAATCAAATGAAATAATAAATAAGTATTATAAAGTGATTCTTGAAGGACATCAATACTTTATATTGCCTGCAGAAAATATTACAAACCCATAATGTCTTTTATAACAAGTAGCAGAAATGGAATTCATACTTTTAAAACAGCTTAATTGCAATGGACCTATTCTCTCCCAATGTGACTGTTATCAAATGGGATTTAACAATCAGCTCTTATTCTTGTGATAATGGATACATGCATTTTTATGCTATCTGTATCTGTTTTTTTATTTTTTGGCAATGTTAGTTTATGCCATTATTTGAGTATGTTGACCTAGAATGTTTTGGAGGTCATGCAAGAAAGAAACATCAGGCTGCTGGAAAGGGTCCAGAGGTAAGCCACCAGAACAATGAATGGGACAGAGGGGAAAGGCTATGGTCAGAGACTAGACAGCTGAAACGTTTGTCTCTGTAGACAGCGGTGACATGATATGAGTATACAGAACTATGTGAAAGAGAGAGAGAGATGTGAAAGGGTCACGTGAACAGGGAAAACAGGGAAGGCAGAAGGGAAAAAGACAGCAGAGAAGAGGAATTAACTATTCCCTAGAGCTTCAAATGGTGCACAAAAGTGCCATTGTCCTATGGAATGGACCTACATAGGCAATCATGAGAGCAAAAGTGAGGTAAAGATAGGGTTAGAGGGGAGGTAGAATATTAAATGCACTTAAAAGGGCAAGCTAGATAGGCTTATTGTTGCTGTCTGTCTTCCTGCAACTGTAATGAGGTATTGTCATTTAATGTAGGTATCATCTTGTAATGTAGGTGTCGTCATGTAATGAGGTATCACCATGTAATGTAGGTATCATCATGTAATGTAGGTGTCTTCATTTAATGTAGGTATTGCCATGTAATGTAGGTGTCATTATGTAATGTAGGTATCACCATGTAATGTAGGTGTCGTCATGTAATATAGGTATCGCCATGTAATGTAGGTATCATCATGTAATGTAGGTATCATCATGTAATGTAGGTGTCTTCATGTAATATAGGTATCATCATGTAATGTAAGGGTGGAGGAGTAGCAATACTCTACAAAACTGAACTATTAGTTACCCTAGTAGAGTCTAAACCACCTTCACTCAACAACAGTGAAATCTTAATCACCAAACTAGAAATTAATAAAAATAAATATATCTACATCATTTGCTGTTATATCCCCCCAGGTAACAATATTAATAGCCTAGAAAACCTACTGAGCTGGCTCTCAACCTCTTTCCCTCAGGAAACCATACTATTAGGTGACTTTAATATTGATTGGAACTGTTGTATTTCCCAATTTCCAACCTCTCACATAAACCTCTATGGCTTTACTCAGACTATTACCGTCCCTACCTGAATAAATAAAACCAGTTCCAAACAGAGTATCCTGGACTGGATTCTAGTTAACACTAACCCTATCTGTTACATCACAGGTACACTACCTGATAATATCAGTGACCATCAAATCACTTTTATCAACCGACAAAAAAGCCCCATCCCCACTAATACTCAACTCAGAACTAACAGGAACAAAACTAACTTCAGCACAGACAACTTCCTATTAGAGCTAAAAGCTTGCAACTGGTCTCCTCTGAAATATTTGCCTCTAGATGAAGCTGTCTCATACTTTAACAATAAATTCCTTCAAATCCTTGGCCCTACAAGAGTAACAAGAACCAAAACAAAGCCTGCTCCTTGGCTATCCAAAGAAACCAAACAAAAAATGTTACGTAGAAATAGAACATGGGACAAATGGAGAGCTACCAAAACCCAGCTGACCATGAGACCTTTAAACAACTTAGAAATGAAACAAAGAAACTGATAGTCACTAATAAAAGAAATTACTACTCAAAAGTCCAACACGCACAACATCAAAACCCCCAGAAATTCTGCATAGGTATCAACAAATTACTGCACCCAGGTAACTCCAAAACACCTACACCCTCAAACCTCACTCACACCTCCCCAAATCAAATTGCTGATGTATTTAACTAATTTTTCAAAGATACTGTTACTTCCCTAGCTTCATCCCTATCCCCACCATCCACGCAAGCACCCAACTCCCTAAACGATAATACCCCCTCATTTAAACTACAACCAGTCTCAACAGATCTCATTCATAAATTATTTACCAGGCTAAAACCTTGTACCCCTTCAGCTGACCGCATTCCAGCAGAATACCTACAGATTGCAGCCAAACCACTGGCCTCCCCTGTCTCTATTTTAATCAATTGTACCATAACAGAAGGCTGTATCCCAACCCTTTGGAAAGTCTCTCATATCATCCCATTACATAAGGGTGGTAACGTAAATGACCTCTCTAACTTCCGTCCCATAGCCTTCCTTTCCCCTTTAGCAAAAATCATGGAAAGATGTATACATAGGCAATTACTTAATCACCTCCTCCAAAACAATCTCCTAGCAGACTGTCAACATGGTTTTAGACCTTATCACAGTACTACTACAGCTCTCTTGTCTTTCACTGACCCTATTAATAAAAATCGGAATAACAACTTACTGTCCTCTGCTCTGTTCTTAGACCTCTCTAAAGCCTTTGATATGGTCAACCACACTCTCTTACTTAACATCCTGAAATCTTTTGCTTTGGACTCTCAGGCTATCCAGTGGTTCTATTCCTACTTAGATAACAGACAACAAGCAGTGCTATGGGAAAATCATTTATCATCTCTTCTTCCTATCAAAATAGGTGTACCGCAAGGCTCAATACTAGGACCTCTCCTCTTTTCCATTTTTATAAACAACCTAAATGAGTCCCTTCCTCAATCAATCTGTATTCAATATGCCGATGATTCAACACTCATATGCTCAGCTTCTTCCATAAATGACCTTCAAAATATCACCCAAAAAGCTTTCACAGCAGCCGAAAACTGGTTCCAACAATATTGCCTCTTACTGAATCCTAAAAAGACTAAATTATTACTTTTCGCTCCATCACACAAGTCATCCTCTCTCACCTTCAATATATCCTCTAACAATGGCACCATAATATCCCCTGATCCTACGACCAAACTTCTTGGTGTCACAATAGACGACAACCTCAACTTTGATTCCCATATTAACTTAACTATCAAATCAATCAATAGAAAACTCGGATCTCTCTACAGACTTAAACCCTTCCTCACCCCCTCAGCCAGAAGTACTTTAGCACAAACCCACCTACTCTCTACCCTATTTTGTGCCTCCCCAATCTATACTAACCTAACTAAAAGTAACCTCAACAAACTAGCAACAGCCTACAATAACATAGCCAGATTTGCAACAGGAGCCCCATTTCGTACCCACCATTGCTCTAATCTCAAACAACTAAGCTGGCTAGAACTACAAAATCATATACGACTTCAGCAACTGACCATCACCCACAAAATCTTTCATCAGCCCACTAATACCACTATACTCTGTTCCCTTATTACCCCATATAAAACATCTCTTCCCTACACTCTGCTACCAAACTACAAGCTGCCCCCTACAAATCCAACAACAAAGCTGGGGATAGTCTGTTCTCCAACTGTACTGCACCCATCTGGAACAAACTTCCAAGTGAACTTATGTCTATTACCTCTTTACCTAATTTCAAGAAGCAGCTAAAATCATGGCTCTACTCCCAGTGGCTCTGCCCTTGTTCTAACCCTGACTAGTCCTCTGCTCTCCTTTGTTCCATGCCTTTTCCTTCTCCTGCTATCCATAGCAAGATATTCTCTTACTGTTTCTTTATTTCTCATCTACTCTTGGACTCTCAATACCACTAGGATGGATGGATGGATTATTAAAAGAAAAATCTATTGTACTTTTTCCTGTTGATGCTAGTATTAGTTTTAGATTTTTATGAAAACGTTATGTACTACATTCTGTCTGTTAAATACACCCTCTGTACAACTATCTTACTAAAATTATGTCTCACTGTGGAGCTTTTCTCCCCGGGCCGCTACTGAAAATGGACATTTATCCAGCTAGACTAGCCCGGTCAACAAATGTAAAATAAATAAATAAGATAAAATAATGTAGGTGTCTTCATGTAATGTAGGTATCGCCATGTAATGTAGGTATCGCCATGTAATGTAGGTATCATCATGTAATGTAGGTATCATCATGTAATGTAGGTATCGTCATGTAATGTAGGTGTCGTCATGTAATGTAGGTATCGACATGTAATGTAGGTATCATCATGTAATGTAGGTATTGTCATGTAATGTAGGTATCGTCATGTAATGTAGGTGTCGTCATGTAATGTAGGTATCGTCATGTAATGTAGGTGTCGTCATGTAATGTAGGTGTCGTCATGTAATGTAGGTATCGACATGTAATGTAGGTATCATCATGTAATGTAGGTATTGTCATGTAACAAAGTATCGTCATGTACTGAAGGTATAATGTAATGAGGTATCATCATGTAATGTAGGTATCATTGTGTAATGTAGGTATTGTCATGTAATATAGGTATCGTCATGTAATGAGGTATCATCATGTAATGTAGGTATCTTCATGTAATAAGGTATTGCCATGTATTGAAGGTATCGTCATGTAATGTAGGTGTCGTCATGTAATGTAGGTATCGTCATGTAATGTAGGTATCATCATGTAATGTAGGTATCTTCATGTAATAAGGTATTGCCATGTATTGAAGGTATCGTCATGTAATGTAGGTGTCGTCATGTAATGTAGGTATCGTCATGTAATGTAGGTATCATCATGTAATGTAGGTATCTTCATGTAATAAGTTATTGCCATGTATTGAAGGTATTGTCATGTAATGTAAGTATCGCCATGTAATGAGGTATTGTCATTTAATGTAGATATCATCATGTAATGTAGGTATCATCATGTAATGTAGGTATTGTCATGTAATGTAGGTGTCATGTATTCGCAAATGGAGAGTAAGGCCACTTCCATCACATGACTAAGAGTCCTGGGTTCATTTTAACGTAGTTTTAGTTTATTTCTTTAAAATGATTGATTCAACAAACTTTTGTTTCAGTCCAATAACAACAGATAAATTACACACATCAGGCAGCAGTAACTGCAGCACACACTTCTTAGCAATCTGATATAAACATCTTTAATCGTACTCCCATAATTAGTTATGTACTGCATTGTTTTCTGAAGCAACAGGTCTGTACCTTTGTAGGAAAAGAGGCAGAGCCTTTTCTAGTCTGTGACTAATGCAATCGCTCAGCTCCATAATGTATACCAAAAAAGCTCACTAAATGCCTCTCTCTTATCTTCTCATGTATGGGACATCGTAATAAAATGTGTAAAAGAACTACTTTCTGCATGTAATAAATATATTTCCCACATCCAACTAACACTTACATTTGAATGCTGAGATATGATACTGAATTTCAGCTTCATAGTGCATATGCAATACAAATAAACTTAAAGCTCTGTCATATAAATAAACTGTGTTATTGTTTTTACTTAAATGTTAAATATAAAAGTTGGGAAGGCATTCTGGAGTTCGTATAATGGTTAAAATGTTTACCTCACAGGCAAAATGTAGAAAGATCGATTCTACCCAAGGAAAAGTAACCAGGCCTAAAATAGTCCACAAGAGCAGCAAGGCCTAGTTCTTGCCTAATATAATAAGTAACATTATTTATCCAGAATTCCTTATTCATTCTCTTAATAGCAAGAATTCCGAGCATCATTATTTATGGTAAATGAACCAGGGTAATGCAAAAAGCATTCTTGTACAGTAATATATATAATTTTATCCAGATTTAAAAATGTACATGTAGAGTCAATTATAATAGAAATAGTTTGTGAAAAGAAAATATGAAACAACTGCAGTACTCCCTCCAACAGACCTAAGCATAAAACCAGAGTCCTTTCCAATCAGCACCTGGAAGCCATTTAGAGTTTAAAAGGCCCAGAGGAGGTAAAGATTACAGCTTAAATAACTTTAAACTTGATATATTTTTAAGAAATAGAACTTATGTGGAAATTATTCTTTCTTAAATAGATGTAGACTTCAGATCTGTCATACCTCAAGAACTAAAGGAGACATTGCATAATGTTTTTGACATTGTCTGTTTAATGGCCTAGGTGAAGGTCTCAGCCAGGTTGAGCATGAATATATTTAACCCAGAATAATCCCCACAGACTGAGCTGTTCACCTATAAATTACATGACTAGGACACTAAGGGCACCTGAGAGGTATTAGCAGCATTAGGCTGTTTCATGCAAACAGTTCAGTAAT
The DNA here is from genome assembly GCF_019279795.1 of Protopterus annectens. Lineage (NCBI taxonomy): Eukaryota > Metazoa > Chordata > Ceratodontiformes > Protopteridae > Protopterus > Protopterus annectens. The sequence continues at coordinate 117,666,162 of NC_056747.1, read as the reverse complement.
TATTATTAAAGAGAGTTAGCTACTGATACCTTGTCATGTATTTTGTCAAAACATTGACAGACCTGAATGGCTCAATGAGATAGCAAATTGTAAGAAAACACTGGGTACATAAAACAAAACCATAAAACAGTACTAATCTATAATCGGTCAAACTGTGTTATTTAATTTATAATGTACTGGATATGACCCTTTCAAAGTTTTACTCCTTTCAGAGAACACAGACAGCTTTCTTTAGGGTCTATATTAGAACATTGAAGTTTCAAAACTTCGAATGTTCTAATATCGAACCCTTTTCAGCGAAAGCTGAAAACATTGAACATACAGAACAGCAAATTCTTTCCTAGGGAAAAAATTTGCTGTTCCAAAACACATACGCACAACACAAGCACACCAAACAAACAGCAATCCACACACATACACCTAAAATCTTACACCTAACCCTACACTACACTATACACACACACAACTAACTATCCACTTACCTTAACCTAAACCCTAACCCTAAGGTCCATCACTATTGCACACTCACCTCACCCGTGCCCTAACCCTAATTCACCTAACCCGTCCTAACCCTCACGTTCACACAATCACACACATAACTAACCTGCACCCTAACCCTAACTAACCTAACCCACACTCAATCGCACACTTACCTGAACCCGACCCATAACTTTCCACCACAGCGTGAAAATACCGCAGCAACAGAAATGGACAACCGAATTCTTTCCCTAGGAAAAAATTCATTTTTCTGTTGCTTCGATATTTTTAGCTTTCGCTGAATAGGGTTCGATATTAGAACATTCGAAGTTTTGAAACTTTGATGTTCTAATATAGACCTTTTCTTTATGCAGTACAAGCATGGAAAAAGCTATATGAAATTAAAAGTGAATGTTTGGCATACTACCTTTTTTCTTTTTCTTTTCTTTCCTTTTTTTCAATAGCTGTTTGATAACATTGCTGTAAAGTAATGTGCTTTATTTATATGGCTAGCAAGCAAACCAGAATTGGTGAAAATAAATCTGCAAATGCACTACAGCTCACACCTGATATACTGAATGTGAGTGCAGGTGGTCTATAAATATAATAAAAAAAATCCCCGTAAAGAAATATTTGTAAGGAGGCAACGCCCCCAACAGTCCTTGTGCATGGGGTACAATCCACCATATATATTATCATCCTGGAGGTAGATGCAGATGAGAAAAACAAATACTACCTGAAGTGTCTTTCCTTGTGTTTTAACTACAACAGAAAGTACTTCTCAAACTAAACTGTTAAATGCATCAGTTCCTGACCACCGGAGATTTTCAGCTCAACATCGATTTTAAAGATGTGGTCATTGCTGAACAGAATTATCTCTTCACTCATTTTGGAAGAAGCTAGCACAGAGCATGCAAATTAATTATATTTACAAAATATGTATCTGGCTTTAATTATTTAGTTAGTTATTTATTTCAGCTTATTCATTGTATTATCCACTAAGAGACCTTTTATAAACTAAGCCTGACGGGAAAAGGTCCGACTGCTTAAAATGTAAAAAAAGTGTTACAGCTATGTAATCATAATACAGTAGTAGTGATAAAAGAAATCATTTGCACGTAGACATATTATTTATATATAGTGAATAATTTAAAGTATACAAGTGTATTGCCTCACTAATAACAAAAATCATTTTTCAAGAAATTATTACTTTCTGTATTCTACACCGTAAAGGAATTTAAACCACAACATAAAAATGCAATGCAAGAAATATTCACTTAAACCGTAACCATAGCTTGGTGTTATTAGAAACAGACTCCTCAGAAGTACAAATATATTGTTGTAACTGATATGCACAGAGAAAATCAAGTTATTTTAACACTTATTTAATAAAAATATTATTAGTTACTATAGACTATAAGGAACACAAGAGGAGGTAGTTGCAGGATTAGAAAATATAGAATTTTCTAATTATTTATAGGATCACAGGCCATCCCTAGGCTAACAGCCATAGGAGACTGTCGCTTGTCTCATGCATTCAAACAAGATGATGAAGCGGTGTATGGGTTCAAGATATTTATTGTACATAAACATTGTCAGGAACTGGAACTGGAACATATATTCAAGTCAACTGATTCACTCATTACTTCAACTTCAGACACAGTTGCATTGCATCTCCATTCATGGTTGCATTCTCTCTGGCTGGCTGTACAAAATGGCACTGTTCTCGCACGTGCTCAGTACTTATGTGCACATGCTATCTAGCTACAGTGGCTCAATAGGAACATTACACATAATGATCTACAGAGACCTTTTTAAGCCAAACCATGTTTTCCCATTTGTAGATGTTGTTGTGTCTTTCGGCTTTTCCCGGTTAGGGTTCGCCACAATGGAACTCAGGTCCACTAATGATTGGCAGTTGATTTTTACGTGCCGAAATGCGAGCCCTGACGCACAACCTTCAACGAAGGTTTGCCCACTCACGCATGTCTCCACGCAGAAGACGCTCTAGCTGAGAATCAAACCGGACAGTGTCTTACTGTGAGGCGGCAATGCTACCGCAGCACCACCAGGGCCAAGGGCGCCCGCAGGCAGGTGCAAGGGGGTGCATTTGCAGCCCCCTAGAATCGTCTGGCCAGGAGATTAATTTACTTCTAATTAAAAAAAAAAAATTTAAGGACATTCTTCTTTAAGAACGCCCTTTGCGTCAAGCCGCACAGAGGGAACAGGTGCTCGCAACCTGTTTTCGTCTTCTCCAGTGGTTTATATCTTCATCTTCTGCATTCATACATGGAATTCGAATTCCAGAAGACATCTGGACTGGGGTCAAGTGTACAAGTGAGAGGTAGGTGTGTGTGTGTGTGTGTGTGTGTGTGTGTGTGTGTGTGTGTGTGTGTGTGTGTGTGTGTGTGTGTGCTTTTTTAAGTGTTTAAGAGGTGTCTGTGTGTGTGTGTGTGTGTGTGTGTGTGTGTGTGTGTGTGTGTGTGTGTGTGTGTGTGTGAGTGTGTGTGTGTGTGTGTGTGTGTGTGTGTGTGTGTGTGTGTGTGTGTGTGTGTGTGTGTATGTGTGTGTGTGAGTGTGTTTGAATGTGACAGATTTAGTCATGTCTATCGATAATCTGTGCAAACAATCATTCCAGCTGCAAATGTCATGGTACCTTTCACTACTCAGCACTGAAACATTGTACTGCATAACAGAATGGAGATAAGTGATAACACACATGTTTTAAGAGACATGTTTTCAAAGAATGTGTAAAGAATTTGCTAGATTCTTGAAAATGCTATCATCTGTAACAGTAAAAGAAACTGAAGCAGATGAACTTAAAATAAGTATAAACTGAAAGATGTGTTAAAAACAGTAGATCTGAATTTTTTTTATTGCAAGGAAGATGTCTTTGAAATGAAGGTACACTCACATTCTTGGGTACCTTCTTATGTTGTCACTAATAACCCACGTTCACTTCCAAGTGTAATAGGCACATGATCTCTGCTTGAAAAGCCTTCATCAAATGACATTATAAGCTGTCCTGCTAAAACACAGTCAAACTTAGAAACACACAAAGTCATGTACACAATGTATACAACACAGATCCCTACAACAAGGGTCTCTATTAGAAAATGAAAATTCAATATGTCAAACGGCTGAAAGTCGAATATTCCGTACCTCGAGATCAGTTTTGTGAAACCTCGGTACAGTGAATTTCAGAAACCGATTTCGAGGTATGGAATATTTGACTTTTCAAACTTTCGATATATTGAATTTTCATTCTTCTAATAGGGACCCTACAACACAGGCATGTACACACACATGTGCACACATACACACAAGCACCCACACATGCACATACATGCAAACAGACATACATACACATGCACGTTCACACCTACATTCATACACATACATGCAGACACACACACAGCTTAAGTCTACAGACTGTATAATTTGATTTTCTAGGACATGAAAAACTGCTGTTCAAATGAGCTGGGAATTTGAGAAATGTGACCACTGAATCTTTTGTCATTCAGTTGCTCGAAGCATGCACTGTCTAAACAGTTGCTAACTTCATGTACTCTCCTCTTAACTGTGTCCTCTGGGATGTCAGGATGTTAACAACAGTCACTCATCATCCGAAGCTGCACAAGACCTTTGAGCTTTAGACTTCAAATCCTTCAGAAAATGCATACGAATGCAAAACTTGTTCTGTCCACTTTCCAAGGAAGTAGGGCGTGTATGTGTGTATCTCTCAACGGTACAGATTTTCACACAATGTCCAGATTTTTGCCTTATATTTTTGCTCTGCTCCTCATACAAATTTTGTTTTTGTTTTTTGACAAATCACTGGGATGAGCTAAGGATTAAAGTTACTAAATAATGACACGCATTTCTGTTTCAGACTTCATATCATTCAGAAAATGCATTCTAACACAAATGCTGTTATTCTCGCCACTTTCTATCTTGTCCTAATCCAGACTAACTCTAACCATCACTCGTGTGTACATGGAGCACTTCTGCCTACACTTTATTGTTTCCTAACTTATAAATTCTATGATCTCCTTGGATCTGCTACCAGGTTAGCCTACTAGGCATTCAATACCCTATCATTCTTAAAACACTGTCTAGACTTTTCCATCTGAGTAAAAATTTAATAATTTGCTTATGTAGTTGTTTTTGTGTTTGTTTACATCTGTGTAAAAACCCTTTTATTTGTGTTTTATTTTGTGTTTTTTACTGTAAAACTGTAACAGTTTGTTGAATTTTTTTTGGAGCTTTTCTCCCCCAGCCCTCCGCTGAACATGGACATGTATCCAGTCGGACTAGCCCAGTAAACAAATGTAAAATAAAAATAAATAAATAAAAATAAAATCAATTCTAAATTTGTCCCTAGTTTTGGGCCTTTGTCTCCAACATTATAACAGGCTTTGTCCAGATTTCTTGTGTTAAGAGATTGAAAAGTATGGTGTGTGTGTGTGTGTGTGTGTGTGTGTGTGTGTGTGTGTGTGTGTGTGTGTGTGTGTGTGTGTGTGTGTATGTATAAGAGGGAGGTAGCAACCCCTCAGCTGTCCAGGTTTTTGCAGAATGCTCGATTTTGCCCCATATTCCTCCTAAAAAGGATTGAAGTTGCTAAATAATGACAGACGTTTGAGTTTTAGATGTCATATCCTTTAGAAAAATGCATACTAACATAAATCATGTTATTCTAGCAATGTTCTAAGTTCATGAGAGCAATACTTATAATCTGTCCCTATTTATTTTAGGCTTTGTCCAGATTTCCTGCACTAAGAGATTAAGGTGTGTGAGAGAGAGTGAAATGCCCTAGTTAGAGTTAGCAGGTGGAATTTATTTTCAAGTGCATTTTCAAGGAATTGTAAGCTTCAAGGGAAGAGAAGTTTATTGATGCTCATGTTAAATCTGCTTAAAATGTGCAGCTGTTGTGTTTAGCAAATGGTATCACTATTGTGGTATAGAATTTTAAAGCAGCGTTAGTAGCACAGCAGGTAGCATATTTACATCTTGATGCAGAGAGCTATAGATTCTACTTCCACAGCATGTAGATTTGTATTTTAAGGGGGTGGAGTGTTGCAGTCCTGAGTATGTTCTCCTTTGGATGAGGTACCTAATAACTAGACAGTCAAGAGGAGAAGGTTAACACCTGCATCACACCTCAAGCAACTCATAGCCCTCCAAAACCCACACCATCAACACCCACACATAGCAACACTAAACCCACATATGTGGAGACCCTTAACATTAACCTGCCCAAGCAACAAGGACCTCCAAAGCCGAAACGCAAACAAACACCAGTCACAACCAAAGTGACACATAGCTCTCAACACCAGTGTTCCACCCAACAACAGCCCCTAAGGCAAAACAATGTACCCAACACTTTAGTCATAGGTGACTCTATAGTCAGGCACACTGATGTCCCACTCACCAGACTGAGCAAGGAGAAAATTACAGTCAGCTGCCTGTCAGGTGCCAGGATCCGCCACATAACGCATGCACTCAAGTCACTCCACAACAAGTACAAATACGACTCTGTCATTGTCTATGCTGGAGTGAATGACTTGAGACGTACCTCCCTGGACTACATGAAAAGAGACATGGAAGAGCTCTTGGATCATATGACCCAGGCAGGTATGTCCCTAGCCCTGAGTAGCATCCTGCCTTCGCCCAGAATGATACCACAGTATAAGGACAGAATGATTGACTTCAACAATTGGCTAAGCTTCTGGTTTCATTCAAAGGGGATCCAGTATTTGTCTGCCTGGGAAGACATGATCGACAAACCATGATGCTTTGCCAGAGATGGTCTGCACCTGTCACCCCTGGGATTCAGGTTACTGGCTAAAGCTCTTACCACCCCTATAGTGCCTTTTTTAGGCAAGGTTCAAAGGATAAAACCACCACCGTAACAGATAGAAGCAGGCAAAATCTGAAGGTAATGCTACTCAATGCTAGAAGTCTAAACCTCAAAATGCACTCTCTCAAGGCACTCCTAAAAATGGAGAACATCAATATCTGTGCAGTAACTGAGACCTGGTTCAAGGCTCCAGAGAGCACCCCTGCAATACCAGGCTACAATTCTTACCACACTTTTCAGCCACAAAACCAGGACCGAAACACTAAAGGTGGAGGAGTGTCCATATTCACCAAGGATATTCACACATCCAGACTAGTTGCCCAACACAATGCATCTGAAATTCTCCATGTGCAACTAACACTAGGTAAGACTGCAATCCAAATTGTAGCTTGCTACAGATCCCCAACCATGCCCCAAGATTCTCACTACACCTTTTTAAACATACTGGGAAATATTAAGATACAACCAAACACCCTAATACTGGGTGATTTCAACTACCCTGCCATTAATTGAAAAAACTACTCAGGTACCAACTCCTTTTCTCAACGGTTCTTGGAATTCATAAATTCCAACGCCCTGGATCAACTAGTCCATTGTTCCAACAGGGGCTCCAATATCCTAGACCTGGACATTACCAACATGGGAGATAGATGCTCCACACCAGTGGTCACCCCCTCATTGGTCAGGTCTGACCATAAGCAAATCACCCTTGACATCCACATCCCACCCCCACCCCACCCCAGTAAGGAAACCTCCTTAAAAAACTTCTCCAAAGCCAAATTCAAGCTACTGAAGTCAGAAGTGACAAACTTCACAACACTCATGCAGACGGGATTTGGAAGTTCGACTGCAGAATCCTACACTAAGGCACTGTACGAGCACATCCACTCGTGCATGAAGCGTGCCATCCCAAATAGAACCAAGATGCTCTTCTCCAAAAAAAGGAAGCCAATCTGGTGGTCCCCTGCTATAAACAAACTATACAACAGAAGGAAGAAACTGCTGCAAAAAAGAGGAAAATCCCAGGATGCAAAAAACCTCCCTCACCAGCCTCAGTAAGAAGCTAAGATCCCTCATAAAATCCTCAAAAGCTAGTTACGAAAATAAAATTGCCAAAGATTCCAAAGACAACCACAAGGCATTCTATAGTTATGTCAATCATCTAAATGGCAATGCTCAGATCTGCTCTGAGTTACAACAGAATGGCATTAAATATACTGATCCCAAGGATATTGCCAATATCCTGGCAGATCGATTTAGTGCCAACGTCACCCCTCCTCTCACCCCCTAAAGGGCCCATCTCAATACCAAAAGATTGCCAAATTCCGATAATCACGGCCACACAGGTAGAAACCACACTCTCCAAAGCTAAGAATACAGCATCCATGGGACCAGATGACATCCCAGGCTGTGTACTGCATGAACTACAAAATGAACTGGCACCTCACCTAAGTGTCATGTTTAATCATAGCCTCACCTCAGGCTTTGTGCCCACTGAGTGGCGCACAGCTACAGTTATCCCGCTCCACAAGGGAGGATCCACCTTGGATCCCAGGAACTACCATCCCATCAGTCTGACAAGCCTGATTTGCAAGGGCATGGAACGCATTATCATGGAACTTATAAACAAAGACATTGGCAACCTTCCAACACTGGACCCCACCCAGTTTGGTTTTGTGAAGGCCGATCTTGTCTCCTAAATCTGATTGACTTCTTCGAATCAGTCTCCAGAGCTGTGGACGAGGGTAAGGCAGTCCACACAGCCTATCTGGACCTTGCCAAGGCCTTTGACACCATCCCCCACTCTGGAATCATAGATAAACTTACTAAGTTGGGCATAAATCCCTACGTCACCCAATGGGTTGCTAAATGGCTTACTGACAGAACCCAGACTGTAAAAGTAGCCGACTCCAAATCCAGCTCCAGACAAGTGACAAGTGGAGTACCTCAGGGTTCAGTCCTGGGACCACTCTTGTTTGGCATCTACTTCTCTGAAGTACAGGCCAACACTAAGGGACTCTGGCTAACAAAGTTTGCAGATGACTGCAAACTGGGAGCCATTATTGAATCCCCAAATGATGTGGATATTCTACAAAAGGGCCTTACAGAAACAGATGCCTGGTGCCAGAGCTATGGGCTCAAGCTTAATGCCAAGAAATGTATAGTTATCCCCTTTGGAAAAAAACACGTACCCATGAATTACCACATAGGTGGCAGGACACTAAACATCGAAAGTGTGATGAGAGACTTAGGGACACAGGTGGACAGTGGTCTCACTTTCGATAACCACATTGCCACAACAGTCAGGAAATCCTTCTATGTGGCACACCTCATCACTAATGGCTTTTCATCCAGAAAAAAGGAGGTCATTGTCCCACTGTACTCATCCCTTATTAGACTCATTATAGAGTATAATGCCCCATTTGGTATGTACCTCACAAGACATCTGCAACAGCTGGAAAGGCCACAGAAATACCTCACTAAAAGAATCACAGGCCTAAAGCAGATGCCATATACTGTCTAAAAAAACTCCAGCTATACTCTGCGGCATATCGTCTACTCAGAGGCGATCTCTGCTTAACATACAAGGCCATGTCAAACCCTGAGCTGTTGGACATGCTCCACTTAAAGAAATCCCAATCCCTCAGAGCCACACGCTCCAGGGATCTAAACCTTGTCATCACAATGAACAAAACATGCTGGAGGGATAGGTTCCTGACCCAGAGACTCCCCATACTCTGGAATAGACTGCCCATACATATCAAGCAGAGCGCCTCATTGGCCCTCTTCAAAAGGAACCTTGATGATTGGATGGGAGATAGGAAATTCACCCTGGGGATCATGTCAGTTGCCCTGCTAGACAGTGGCCCGGAGAAGTAAATATTGTGGGAAGAAATATCCAGGGAATTGTTATGGCTAGGCTTGCATAGGCCCTAGGGCCGATAGCCTAGTACCAACCTATGAACTTGTTTTTCAGCTTACCACCCATTCCCTATTGCAATATACCAGCTTACCATTTTTTTAATGTAACGTAGGCAATTTATTCTTCAAGGGCAGCAGGCATTGAATTTGTAGATGAAACACTGAAATATAAAGTTGTTTTCTAGCAACAACCTCCTCATTAGTTTCAGCTCTCTTTAATGTGGAATTATTCCGATGACTTTTACTTCTGCAGAGATTGTGCATATTGATTGATGGTGGATTGTAATGACAGAAGTTTGAGTGGCCTTTATGGTTGAAGTGTTCTGAATTGGGTAGTTTGTCATAATTGGTTCATATGCGTAAAACAAAGTGAAAATGTACGCTGGTGATCGGTGGCGCAATGTCAATTCACAGAAACTCAATCTATTCAGATATGGAAACCACCACGCTTAAAAAAGCAATGTGGAAAGAATTCCTTTATTGATAGTAAGCGCTTTCACCATTCGGCTTCTTCAGACTTTAAAACATCTGACATAATTCAGTCTCCAATTTAAATACTTCTATGTATGATCCTATTGGTCAATCTGTCAATCAGGCTTCACTATACACAATGCATATTATTTAAAAGTTTTATACAAATTCTTAAAAATCAAAATATTTATCTCCTCATATAATCATGTTCTTACTAAAAATAATCTACTGAAAACACATCCTTCCTTCCTACGTAACGTATCTCTGTCTCATTAAAAACAAATGGATGAGCCCATTTTACATGGCGTTGTTGTACATTCGCTCAACCCTAGTAAACAATAAAAATTGACATTTAATCTAGCGACACATCCTTCTTTTCAATTTGATGCATCTGCATTTTCACAGTCCTTGAAAACAAATGCATGAACATATATACAATAAAATAATAATGATTATTCCTATTATGTATTCACATTTAAAAAAAACATCAGGGTAAACAACTGAGATCAAACCTAAGAACTTAATCAAGACATGGTTATACCCAGTGTTTCATAGACGAGTGTCCAACGAACACTAGACATAAGCCCTTTGTTGAATGTTTAATAAATGCTATCATAGTCACATCGTAAAAATACTATGTGAACCGGACCAAAACATACCAATCTGCCTAGCAGAACATACTGCATACAGAAGGTTCACTATAAGACTTTTACTGAGGACCAAAACTAGCGGACCTGTGCGCCAAATGTGAAACAACCAAACAGTGCATATCGGATAGCAGCAAAATATTTCAAAACATGTAAATATATATATCTATGTATAAAAGATATATATATATATATATATAAAAAAATAGATAAATGTACGAGAACGTGTAATATGTGATGACTAAAACAGCCTTAATAAAATCGCTTGGTCAGGCAAAACTATACATGGTTAAAAACTATGGTACTTCCAACAGTAACAAGGGTGGGAAATGGGATATACTGGTTACCACCTATGGTCTAAAACTCCATGAACCTAGTGCTGGTCATCCGGGTATCATAGTGAATAAAATTTATGTTCACTTTGAGGGTACACGAAACACCCAGTATAAACATAACTTGAGCTATAATCACAGACAAGCTCTTATGAGCTTAAGGAATGATGATACCTTGGTGATTAGACCTGCCGATAAAGGGGGACCTATTGTACTTATGGATGCATCAGATTATGATAGGAGAATGTATCAACTTTTGGGAGACACATCTTTCTATTTGAAAGTAGATATGAAGACAGTCAAAGAGAAGGTACTACAGATATACTATATGCTTGATGAGTTACTAGCATCTACTAATATTACTAAGGAAATGTATAATTACTTTAAAGTGACTAACCCATTAATTCCTATTATACAAGGCCTCCCGAAGGTCCACAAATCCTGTGTGGAACCCCCTATGAGACCGATTGTAGCTGGGCAGGCTGGGTAACTGAGCCACTCTCTATATTTACAGAGTTTCATCTGAGGCCGATGGTGAATAACAACAGCACCATCCTCAGAGACAGCAAACAATTTCTATTAGATTTATATACATATACAAAACAATTGAATGATAATACAGATTACTTACTAGTCACTTTAGACGTTGTAAGTTTATTTACTGTAATCCCCAATGATGTAGGGATACAGTATATACAAGGTTATCTTAGGAATCATTCTGATTTTACTCCAGTGAAAATAGAGTTCATTACATTGCTTTTGGAGACCATTTTAATGAATAATATCTTTATGTTTGGAGAGGACATCTTTTTACAGAAGGATGGCGTGGCTATGGGCACATCTTGTGCCAATAGCTACGCCAACCTTGTTATGGCCCAGTGGGAAGAAACTTTTCTTTTTAAACTGCAAATGTTTCAGGAACACGTAGGTCTGTACCGCAGATTTGTGGACAACCTCTTTTTTGTTTGGACAAGTGATGTAGACACACTGATGTGATTTGTTGATTGTATGAATACCTCCACCAATTTTCTCAAGTTTACTTTGACTTATTCACATGATCAGATTTCATTCCTAGATGTGAATGTCTTTAGACTAAGTAATGGGTTACTTAACACCTCAGTACATAGGAAATTATGTCATAGGAATACCATTCTTCATAGAGATAGTATGCACCCCAAGTATGTTTTTAACAACGTTATGAAAGGCCAAATTATTAGGGCCTCTAGATTGAATCCAACTGAAGAAGGCTATGTAAAAGAACTGGATGATTTAAGGGCCAAGTTTGTACAAAGGGGATATGATGCAAAAACATTCGAACATACATCTATGACGGTTAAGACCCTCAGAGATACTAAGGCCAAACCTTACTTCTCAGAACCTATACCAGCCATGGATACGGACCCACCATTAGTGTCAGACAACACTAGAGCTTCCCTGTTTTTTACAAGGGATTCATTTTGTGTGAAACAGATAATGGAAAAACATTGGGATATTTTATTATTGGACAATGAAATAAAGGAAGTTGTGGGTTCAAGCCCGAGCATTGATTTTAAGAATCAACCAAACCTTAAGAGATTACTCTGTAGACCTAGGAATAACATGAATATAGTAAGGTCCAATGTACATCATATGAATACGACACCCTGTGGGAAGTGTAATCAATGTATGTACATTGATAACACTGTGGGCTTTCTCCACCCTACTACTAAGCATTTGTTTAACTTTCATACTAATACCACCTGTAATAGTTCAAATGTAGTATATATGGCCATATGTGGAGCATGCCCTGCGTTCTACATTGGCAAAACTAACAGATCTTTGAGGGAACGCATAAGGGAATATGTGTATCATATAAGGGTAGGTTCGATGTTTAATGCATTGGCCAAACACAACAAGGAGTTAGGAGCTACACATACCTTTAGATTTTTTGTCATTCAGAAGATTGAGATTAATATGAGAGGGGGAGATATTATTAACTATACATTAGAGAATGAAATGAAGTGGATTATTAGATGCAGGGCTGATCAACACCCTGGCCTGAATGATAAGGTTCAGGTAAAACCCTTCCTTAGAAAAAGGAAATTGCGTGCACTAGGATAAATCCACTTATAATTCCATATAGTCCCCACTGCATTTTATTCACTATGATACCCGGATGACCAGCACTAGGTTCATGGAGTTTTAGACCATAGGTTGTAACCAGTATATCCCATTTCCCACCCTTGTTACTGTTGGAAGTACCATAGTTTTTAACCATGTATAGTTTTGCCTGACCAAGCGATTTTATTAAGGCTGTTTTAGTCATCACATATTACACGTTCTCGTACATTTATCTATTTTTTATATATATATATATATATATATATATATATATATATATATCTTTTATACATAGATATATATATTTACATGTTTTGAAATATGTTGCTGCTATCCGATATGCACTGTTTGGTTGTTTCACATTTGGCGCACAGGTCCGCTAGTTTTGGTCCTCAGTAAAAGTCTTATAGTGAACCTTCTGTATGCAGTATGTTCTGCTAGGCAGATTGGTATGTTTTGGTCCGGTTCACATAGTATTTTTACGATGTGACTATGATAGCATTTATTAAACATTCAACAAAGGGCTTATGTCTAGTGTTCGTTGGACACTCGTCTATGAAACACTGGGTATAACCATGTCTTGATTAAGTTCTTAGGTTTGATCTCAGTTGTTTACCCTGATGTTTTTTTTAAATGTGAATACATAATAGGAATAATCATTATTATTTTATTGTATATATGTTCATGCATTTGTTTTCAAGGACTGTGAAAATGCAGATGCATCAAATTGAAAAGAAGGATGTGTCGCTAGATTAAATGTCAATTTTTATTGTTTACTAGGGTTGAGCGAATGTACAACAACGCCATGTAAAATGGGCTCATCCATTTGTTTTTAATGAGACAGAGATACGTTACGTAGGAAGGAAGGATGTGTTTTCAGTAGAATATTTTTAGTAAGAACACGATTATATGAGGAGATAAATATTTTGATTTTTAAGAATTTGTATAAAACTTTTAAATAATATGCATTGTGTATAGTGAAGCCTGATTGACAGATTGACCAATAGGATCATACATAGAAGTATTTCAATTGGAGACTGAATTATGTCAGATGTTTTAAAGTCTGAAGAAGCCGAATGGCGAAAGCGCTTACTATCAATAAAGGAATTCTTTCCACATTGCTTTTTTAAGCATGGTGGTTTCCATATCTGAATAGATTGAGTTTCTGTGAATTGACATTGCGCCACCGATCACCAGCGTACATTTTCACTTTGTTTTACGCTTATTTTACTTTGCTGGTGGTTTACCCTATGGACTGAAGTGGTTTTTGGATTTTGAGATAATTGGTTCATATGTTGTCTTTCATTGCTTACTGGAAAAATGCTCAAAACTATAAATGTAAAACGCACTCTAACAAGTGGTGCTGTATTATACAAGGGATATAATTAAATTGTTATATATTATAATTAATACAGTCAGGAAGGTGAATCACAGTACTTTAAAAATGTGAAACAGACCAAGGGTAAACTTAACCTGCCACTGCCCAGATGCATTATCTTTGAATGTGAGCTTCAAATGCAGAGAAGTTTCAATGCTAAGTCTGTTTTCATTGTAAAACTATTGCTTTATTTAGAAAATGTCTCAGTGTTTGTGCTATAAAATTTGAAATAAATGTAAATTAAATTCAAATATCTTTAGTCATTGTAGAAGTAAAGTATAAAACAGTATGCATACTGAGAGTTTTGAACAGTGTTTATGGCAACTGGGAAGAACTAGCCAAGTAATGGGACACTGGAATGGCTGCGTGTGTGTGGGGGGGGGGCTGTGTGGTGGGGCTCTGGGTTTGCACCCCCCTGCAAAAACTCCAAGGGCATATACAGTAGTTGGGTTTAGGTGGCAGAGCATTTACAAGCTACCTCTGTCCAAGAAGGGGATGGGTGCCAGTCCAAGTGTAAATTTCCAGTTGCCCATCCATTGTTTCAGGTTGCATTTGAATAGAGTCAGGGATAAACTCTACCTCACATGGATGGAAAGCCTTTTCTAGAATGGGGGTAGTCTCTGAGACATATATCTGTCCCGCCAACATATTCTGCTTATGTTGCAAATGAGTTTTAGGTCCTTCAGTCGGGTATTCCTGATGTTGTTAGACTCATAGATGTGCAGCAGGTCCATCAGTACTGGGTCAGATGATGCCTCACAAGCCAGGTATAGATCACATCTCAGTGGGCTGTAGGAGACTGAGTATAAAGATAAGGCTTTGAGATGGTATGCGTATTCCATGTGGTTTATGCCTTGTATTCTTTTTTGTGAGGAACCTCTGTGGGCATTCCAGTTGTTGCATATGCCTGTTTGCTTATTGCATTTGTTATTTATGCATTTATTCATTTGATTAATAAAGTGATCATTTAAACTATATTAGTAAAAAAGGGCAAACTTCTGTAGGATAATTCAGAGCTGCCTTGTTATAGCAGAAGTAAAAACAGAACATAATCATAGCGGTTAGTGTTGCCGCCTCACAGCAAGAGGTTCTCCGGGTCAATCTTCGGCTGGGGTGCCTTCTGTGCGGAGTCTGCATGTCTTCCCTGTGGTCGTGTGGGTTTCCTCCAGGTGCTCCGATTTCCTCCCACATCCCAAAAACATGCTGTAGGTGGATTGGACACTCCAAATTGGCCCTAGGCATGAAAGTGTGTGTGTGTGTGTGTGTGTGTGTGTGTGTGTGTGTGTGTGTGTGTGTGTGTGTGTGTGTGTGTGTGTGTGTGTGTGCCTCCTAGTGGAAGGTTGGGTGCTGGGCTGGCAACTCGACACTGTAAAACTCCACTGCCAATCATGAGCGGACAGTTGATCCGCTGTGGCGACCCCTAACCGGGAAAAGCCGAAAGAAGAAGAAGAATCATAGTAGGAAAATCAAGCCAGTACATACAGGGGAATGGAGTGTAACAACTGCAAGAAAGGCAAGTGACAGTGTAAAATACTGGATCAAAATTCAGCAATTATAAATACTGGATCAAAATTCAGCAATTATGTTTCCCAAGGAAAGAAGGAAGGTCATTAAACCAATTACTTTTTAGAAGAGGATGACACTGATTTGACTAAGAGGTGGAAAAATGAGCTAAGGCTGAAGGACTAAAATGAGGTACAAAATGAGGCTGTGCTGTGGCTAGTGGTTTTGGGGTCCTGTCAGGGCAAATCTGATGGCCTGAAGCTGGAAGAAATGGTGTGGGCCTAGTAGAAGAGCACTTAGCTGAGGAAAGCTTTATAGACCAGAAATTGAGCTCTAATGTACTGGGCAAGGGCTTAGCGCACAGTGAGGTAGTTTGCTGGTGGCAAGAAGTGGACCAGCTAGAAGGAACATGTCTCAAATATTAACTGGGTAAGAAAAGTAGTGAGTGGGGGAGTAGCGGGATGAAGATAGAATACTAAGCGTGAAATATGGGAAGTAGTCGTAAATATCAAAGGAAGCAGCAGGAATAGTTTGGGGAGCTATCAAAACCAGGCAATGATTTAGTGGAGACAAAAAACATTAACTTTGTGTACTATAAAAAATATAAAATAAATATTGGCTGCTTGAAACGCTTCCCCTGTGGAGCTCAAGTAAATGTCAAATGTAGAAGTGGGGCAGCGAAACGGCAGAATAACCAAAATGTCAGCGTCAATATGGCAACAGTTAAGAATAAGTAATACTTCCAGTAGGTCCCCAGTTACACGTTCTGGTCAATAAATCCACTCCGTTTCTGTGAACGCTTCCAATGCTACTCGCATATACTACAACTTTCCAGTAGTTTATCACTTCACCAAATGTTTGTATAAATCAATGGATCGACCAAATGACTGTTTGAAACTGATTTTTATTCAGAAATAAAAAGAACGGCAAGCACTTTCACCCATAGGCTTCATCAGGCCATTAATGATTACACAATTAAATTAAAATGCATTTAAGTACTTTTTTAATAATGACATCACTTCCTACCATTATTTAATGTCCTGTTAATCCATGCACTTTAACTGCATAACAACTAAAAAACATTTCATAAGGCTTTGCCGTATTAATAAAACTTTTTCATATAAACATTTAAAATATATACATGCTGTATGAATACTATTATATAAAAACAGATGTACAAGTCATGTATACAGATCATGTATATAAAAATGTTTATACTAAGGCTTTCCTTACTGTTTTCTTGGTAACAATATACAAGGAAAACAATTTCATAAAATATATATGCATATAATCTATCCTTCTGACAATATAATGTACACTTTAAAAACTGGAGATGTTCCCAAACGTATAATACCCTAATTGATAATTAAATATAGCTATTTCATATTAATCTATGCAGGGAATAGAAACATGAACATAAAAAATATAAAAAAATGTATAATATATTCTATTCCTGAATGCCACAGAGGTGGGAGAGATAATCTGATACATTGCATTGTATGTATATAAATATAGCTAAAAATGTGGCTAGACAGTGTCACTTATTATGTAACCCTATATCTAACTGATAATTCTACTTCAAGGACTATGTCATACATAGAATACAATTCCTGGTATAATAATATTAAGGATCTATAGTGTTCTACTGCAGTCAGCTATACACCTAAAATAACTAAGAAGCTAAATGGTCACAAATTTAATAAATAATCTATTAAATAATATAATACATAAATGTGCATCAACCTTATTGGTTTAAATAGGTTGGCTACTATCATAGCGCAACATATCATGGAACTATGTACAGTTGCTAATAGCCTATTCTTGATTATAATAAGGTTCAATCAATTCCATATCTGCTTTATATTTACTGTGCCTTCCAATTAAACATAATTCACATTGGCTCCCATAAAAACTACAAAGACGGGTCTATTATTACCCTTCTTTTGCAAAGAAAAGTATTAAACCAATCTTAATATTTATGGACTTTTAAACTCCTAGCCCTAAGCATAGGTTTAATAGGAATTCTATCATTAAGTCCTGGATCCCGATGGGCTCTCAAACGGATGATCCATCTACTCTCATGTTGTTCAGTAATGTTGTGTATAGGTCCTCTTCTGACTGTAGGAATATTAACCTGCATCACCATAAATTTAAATTTATGTTGTATTGAAGTATTAATTACATGTTTAGATAATGCATTTTTATCTGACCCTGTCTTGATATTATAATAATGTTCTCTAATCCTTTCCCTTAGCCGTCTGTCCGTCTTGCCCACATAAAAAGCTGGGCAAGATTGGCACATGGCTAAGTATACCACATGTGTGGTTTCGCAATTGGCATTGCAATGAAATTTAAAAATTCATTGTGTAATAGGATGTGTAAAACTAGCTGACTGATCTATGGTATAGCAAAAGTTACATTTTCCACATGGTCGGGTATTAGCTTTTATGTCACTCATCCGTGGTATGGGGTCTACTCTGTTTGAACTACAAAGCATTTTATGCAGATTTAGCTTATTCTTATAAATAAATTTTGGCGCATAGTTCAGGATGGAGGGAGATGCACACTGGTTCTGAAATAATACACTTAATTCAGAGCAAGGGTTTGAGCACCTGGCAATAGAGAAGTAGGAATGTTGCCAGCAGGGTTGTAATGTGTTCACTTACTGTGGTTGCTGCAGCAGCACACCCTTGATGACAGAAAACATGGACAGGGTGTTACACTTGCTTATGTTTTGCCTCATCTGGAATATTACAGAATTTATGCCATGGTGGTGCTGCGGTAGTGTTGTCGCCTCACAGTAAGACGTTGCCCTATTCGATTCTCAGCTAAAGCGTCTTCTGTGTGGAGACATGCATGAATGGGCGTACCTTCGTTGAAGGTTGTGCGTCAGGGCTGGCAACTCGGCACATAAAAATCTACTGCCAATCATTAGCGGACCGGAGTTCCGCTGTGGCAACCCCTAACTGGGAAAAGACAAAAGACACAACAACAACTCTATTATTGCCAACAGTGTGGTGGAGATCAAGGAATTAGATGAAACCTTTTAGCAACAATGAACAAAAATATAACCGTAGAGCAAAACAATGAAGGGGATTCAGTCGTTCCAATCGTACTTGCAAAGTCCCATAAACCAAAGAACATCAATCCAAAGAATAACAAATCCAAATTCTTCAAGAAATAAAGACCAGGTTTATTGCAACATGACAAGGTTAGCGCTTTCGCTGAAATAGCTTCTTCAGACCTTATTACAAACAAGTCACTAATACAGGTTGTTTAAATACACAAAATGGCGCCAAAACAGAAAACACTCCTTAAAGAAATATAGACCTATACTAAAAACAACTCAGCATTAAAAACTACATGTAGTGTATATAAAAAATAAAAACATCTAAATGTGCACATATAATATATCAAAGAAATAAAAATACAATAATCATGTGCTAATAAAACTCATTTATAGTGTCGCAACCTTCTGGACTTCAAAAGTGGGTGTAAAGGAACTTTGCCATTAAGTCCCGGTGACACATCAGCTCTAAATTTAATTATCCAACTAATCTCTCTGACTTCCGTAAAATTTTCAATATCGCCCCTCCTGTGTGTTCTGGAAATCTGTTCTAAAATCCTAAACTTAAAATGATGATGTGGACCGCCCTCTTGAGTATGTTTAGCAAGTGCATTATAAAGGTGGCCCTTCCTTATATGGTACCCTGTCATAGATGTAATTTTTGTTCCTATATTCTCGTTGATCCCATTTTCATGTATCCTTTTGGATCTGGTGTGTACACCATTCGTGTACGGGGCAGCTGCATGTCCAAGGACGTTGTATACCTAGCATCCTGTGCAGCTTGTCCGGCTTACTACGTAGGCAAAACGAATCGTGTACTTAGAGACAGGATTCGTGAACATGTCTACCATACAAGGAAGGGCCACCTTTATAATGCACTTGCTAAACATACTCAAGAGGGCGGTCCACATCATCATTTTAAGTTTAGGATTTTAGAACAGATTTCCAGAACACACAGGAGGGGCGATATTGAAAATTTTACGGAAGTCAGAGAGATTAGTTGGATAATTAAATTTAGAGCTGATGTGTCACCGGGACTTAATGGCAAAGTTCCTTTACGCCCACTTTTGAAGTCCAGAAGGTTGCGACACTATAAATGAGTTTTATTAGCACATGATTATTGTATTTTTATTTCTTTGATATATTATATGTGCACATTTAGATGTTTTTATTTTTTATATACACTACATGTAGTTTTTAATGCTGAGTTGTTTTTAGTATAGGTCTATATTTCTTTAAGGAGTGTTTTCTGTTTTGGCGCCATTTTGTGTATTTAAACAACCTGTATTAGTGACTTGTTTGTAATAAGGTCTGAAGAAGCTATTTCAGCGAAAGCGCTAACCTTGTCATGTTGCAATAAACCTGGTCTTTATTTCTTGAAGAATTTGGATTTGTTATTCTTTGGATTGATGTTCTTTGGTTTATGGGACTTTGCAAGTACGATTGGAACGACTGAATCCCCTTCATTGTTTTGCTCTACGGTTATATTTTTGTTCATTATTTTCATTTTTGCTGTTTACCGCAGAGCATTTACTCCAGTCGGACTTTTTTCTTATTTGGATACGTTCTTTTAGCAACAATACTTGATGCTAGTAGTTGTAGAGTCATACAAGTGCAATAACTGATCTATTTGCACATGTTTACATTCATGTACGGAGATAGAAGCAAATCATTGCTAAAGACTGCACAAGAACAATGTCAAGGGCAGGTCACTGCTCAGGACTTGTAAATGCAGGTAGACAGGGTGACAAATTAGAGCTCATTTAGTGCATATCTTTAATCATTAACTGATTAGTTTCACTGAGGGCAGCTTACTGATTTCAAGGTATGACTCTGTGAACATTGTTCTGGATTAGATTACTAGTTTACACTTTTATGTTATGCTTATACAGGTGAAGATTCAGGAAATCAAACCAAAATCTGTGAATATAATTTATCTGTATCACGTGAGATCCTTAGCTGAGTTGTTTGGTTTGTTGCATGTCAGGGGAATTGAGTTAGTTCAACTGACAGTGAGACAGCCTAAAAATTGACATAATTTCTTCCTGGGCAAAATATAGTCTATCAAACCCGATGGCTGAGTCAGTGTGTGGAACTGTCGTTTCTGTGGGTTGTTCCTGGATTGGAAGCAGTAATGAGACAACAAAGCTCTGTCTGAATGCTGTCTTGGAATACTTATATGCAGAGGTAAATTGAGGAGATGTCAAGAATTACTTGGCTTCAAATGGATTATATTCACAAGTGTTTTGGGGAGCAATAAGCATGAGAAATAGGTGATAGCTGGAAGAGACTGAGGCAGGTCGGCAGTGTGAAGTAAGAGACTTCTAGTAATGTGCTGTCAGAAAGCAGTGCTCAGAAAGAGAAGTAAACATGACCCTGCCAGCAATGGGCATACCTCTCAACCTCTTAGATCAAGAAATGTGGACAAAGCTGTAAGTAATGGGGGACAAAGGCCCGAAAATAGGGTCATTTTTAAATATTGCTCTTACGAGCTCAGAAAGTTGATAGAATAACAGGTTTTGCATTAGCACTGATTTTCTGAAGGGTATGAAGTTTGAAACTCAAATATATTTCATTATTTTCTGATTTCAACCCTCAATTATTTGCCAGTGATTTGGCAGAAAACCACAGTGTTATGAGAAAAAGAACAAAAATATGAGGTAAAAATCTGGACATTTTGCGAAAACCTGTACAGTTGAGAGGTATAGATGGGCAGCTGGTGTACAGTATTCAGTATTGCGGGGGAGGGGGTTCAATAGACTTAATTAGTTTGGAATGAGATATGAGATCTAGCTAGCTAAATTTTAACAGAAATGAGGGGAAATAAAATTTTATATATATATATATATATATATATATATATATATATATATATATATATTAATGCAAGGAGAGCAAAGGAAATCTAACTAGTAAACACAGGTGGGGTGTAAAGCGATATAAGATATACTCAAAAATAGCTGATTGGTAAATTTATTGCCTAGTGACTGAAGAAGAATGTTAGAAATGAGTGAACCTCTTTAAAAAGAGCATTGGCAAGCGGACAGGCTAATACAAGTACATTTAATGTTCTTCGTTTGTACAAGAAGATAAAAAGGTGATAAATCTCTTATGATTACTGAAGGATTATACTCCAAAATGTTTTATATAGCCTTAGCCAATTAAAATGATTTAATCCTGGTGACTGACACCTGCATTTCAATGTACTGACCATACAAATCACATACCTTTAAGGTTTAAGCAAACTTCTATTTTAGGAGACCTGCAGTAATCAAAACAAATTAGGAATCTAGACTGATAAGTTAGTTTTAATTTATTAACTTTGTGAAAACATGTAGTTAGAAAAACCTACTAAAACAAAGTTTGTTTGAAATTAAACCACTACATAAGTGATGGAAAGATGAACTATTATGTCTGCAACAAATAGGTTCATAAGTAGTTACTAGGCATACTATTAGGACAGAATTAAAGAATCTAAACCAACTTTCTCAAAGCACTGTCTGCTTGGGGACTTGCTCAGCGTTACACAGTAGGCAGATAGACTGTGGAAATCAAGATCAGGAACAGAAGAAATATCTCATTAACAGCTCATAGCCTTAAACCCCTGTGCTCACTGTAAGTTACATACAGCAAAGAGAAATGATGACGGGCAGATGGCAAGCTTTGAAGCAGATAGAGTGGGGTTTTTGTCTTCATTTTTTTTTCTGGCTGCTGTTTCTCCTTTGCTCACCAAATCCTTATTTTTTTACTGGCCCAGTCATTCCTCCTGACTCCTGACATCCTAGGACACCAGAAGAGGAAGATGTGTGGCAGATATTCAGCATGAGTTAGGAGATTTTTTTCTATGTTCCTAATTTAAGCCACACTGGCCAGAAAATGTGGTGAAATGCCCACTCTGGACACAGGACAAGTACGTGATTCATCTCAGGCACAATTTCACCTACAGTGTCATTGCATTCCTTATTGGTGTTGGGCTCAACATTGTTGCAAATGTTACAGTTCCAACCCTTGCCACAGGTGAAGTATTTGTTGCAGGCTTCTACCTACAACCTGCCCCTAGGATGGCAGACCCAACATTAACCACTCACTCTCCTTCCTTTTTGACCAGCAACTCAAGTATGAGGTCATTAATCAAATCCAGTTCATCTGGAACATGCTGAAGCCTATACCATCACTCTGTGGGTTTAAGGAAAATAACTGGTGCTGCATGGGATGCCAGTCTATCACAGGACACACCTGTGTATACTGCTGCACTCATGCCCACAAAGATACACACAACATGACATGCACAAAAAGCTTGCCACATCATCTTTCAACATACCTCTAGGATATGAGAGCATACCTCTCAACTGTCTAGATGTTTGCAGAATGTCCAGATTGTTGCCTTTTAATTTTTGGTCTGTTCCTCATAAAATTTGTGGTTTTCTGGCAAATTGTTGAGGACTGAAGTCACTAAATAATGAAATACATCTGGGTTTCAGACTTCATAATGTTCAGAAAATGCATGCTAACTCAAATCCTGTAATTATAGTAACTTTCTAAGTTTATCAGAGCAATACATAATATTGGTCCTTATTTTTGGGCCTTTGTCCCCCCATTGTTTTAGGCTTTGTTCAGATTTCTTACACTAAGAGTTTGAGAGGTAGGTATGAGAGGAAACAAAAGGGAAGCAAAATCCATCAGGAGCAGTAGTCTGGTAGTTAATTTATTTTTCACTGCAATCAAATAGTGTTAAATCAAATAGTGTAAATTACATCAACACAGCCACTGCAGACAAATTTTGTATCCAGCTAGTTCCACCATTACAGCTTCATCAAGCTATCAAAATACACAACATCACCAGTTCACTAAATATATATTTGTCACCAGCAATGTCAGAATTGATAAATAGTTTCGAGTCATCTTAATTTCAGACTTTTTTTTAATACATCATTATTACAAAACAGAAGCACATGGCCTTTCAACAGTTAAGCAGTATTTGAAAAATAAGTCTTGTGTAGTAGATCAGTACAACCATTATTCTGTTAAACACATTTCCTTTTAGAAACTGAATGTTTGTATTAATTTATCACTGTTTTTCAATATCTAGAAATCTCCACTAAATAACAACATATGTAAACTTATTTTAAATCTCTGTTTTAAAAATGCCTTCATTTCGAAGACATGATTCAAACCTGGACTCTGCATAGTCTCTAACTCAAATATACATCGATAGACAGATAGATAGATAGATAGATAGATAGATAGATAGATAGATAGAAAGGTAGATAGATAGATAGATAGATAGATAGATAGATAGATAGATAGATAGATAGATAGATAGATATAGATGTCTTTTTTTGTGTTTCATATGACCATAGGTATAGGTAAGCAGTAGGCTATCTATCTTTGTGGGCTGTTTTAACCCTAGCCAATTTTCTCTTAAAGGTGAGACTGTACCTTGTGTCTGTGAGGTAAACACCTTAACTATTAGGCCATCCCCTAACCCCATTAGGCCAGCCCCAAACCCAAACACAATTTCATTTTCTATGTCACTTACTCTTCTCTTTTTTTGAGGAGGAGTCATTTTTAGCCCCTGTGTCTGCCAACCCTCAAGCTACTACACAGTCGGACATACACATCTGAGAGGACCATCATCCAGGTAGTCATGAAGGTACTTTGGGGTCTCAGCAGTATCTCAGCAACAAGAGCGTTTCTCCTTTGTTATAGTTTATCCCCACCCCTGACGGTGTCATGAGCATTTGCATCACTACAATGGCCGCCTATGCTTCCTAGTCGAAATATGCATGCTCCTTCACATGCTCCAATAGGAGCTACTGTCACTTGGGTAGCCATACCCATGTTTTCCCATCATCAGCTCACTGCATCATGACAGTCCTCTGTTCTTCAACAGAGGTCTTGTCAGCAGAGCAGCAGCATGAGCCAGGTGGGACCCACTGTGCTCCTAGGTGCGACCATTTGTCCCCCAAGGATGGGCATGCCCATACTCCCTTCTGCATCAAGCACTCTAGCTTCTAGTCAAACCTGGGTCACTCGGGCTGTACTGCATATCTCTCAACTGTCCAGATTTTTGCCTCATAGTTTTGGCCTGTTTCTCACAAAAGTGTGGTTTTCTGGCAAATCATTAAGGACTGAAGTCAGAAAATAATGGCAATCATTTGAGTTTCAGAGTTCATATCCTTTAGAAAATTCATGCTAATGCAAAACCTGTTATTCTAGCAACTTTTTAAATTTATAAAAGCAATATTTAAAAAGTGTCCCTATTTTTGGGCATTTATCCTCCTATTGTTTGTGGCTTCGTCCAGATTCTTTGCTCTAACAGGTTGAGAGGTATGGGTTGTGGTCAGGACCTCTGTGCCATTGGCACAGACATCTCACTCTTCTCTTTTCATGTATTCTGTTTATTACAATAAACCAGAATTTGCATCTCTTTTTTCTGTAATAGATGTTTGCATATGATATTTCCCTTTCTGTTTCATCTTGCACTACCCACACATTTATTACTGCAAGTCCTGAAATGTCTGTTAAGATTTCCTACGTAAAAAATGGCCACAGGAACAAATATTATATTTTGCATTTGACATCTGATGTATTTGTAATAAAATATTCCTTGTATGTTCTACCAATCTTAAATGTCTTGCCTTGTTTAAAATGTAAAACATAGAAATGGAAAGATCACAGTTAATAGAATAGCAAGGAACTATAAGCTGCGTAACAAATCTACTATTATGCTGTTTACAAAGGGTTGCACTGTTTGCAGAGAGAACTGCACTATGCCAACATCTTTTAAATAAGGTTTAATGAGTAGGTTTTAAGCTACAGAAGATTAAAAATGAGTTATATTTGCTGCCATCTAGTGGATTGTTGTGGATATTGTAAGAGCGATAAACCTCATATACATAGGTTCATAGGTTCATAGGTGTGTACTAGGCTAATGGCCCTGGAGCCTTTACAAGCCTAGCCCATAGGATTACGTTAGCATTGTGTCCCCCGATCTTAGTTCCCAGTGCCTCTGTTGAGTAAAGTCACTGGCATAATCCCTGGGGTCAATTTTCTATTTCCCATCCACTCATCAAGATTTATCTTGAAGTGGGCCAGTGAGGTGCTCTGCTTGACATGTATGGGAAGTCTATTCCATAGCATGGGCAGTCTCTGGGTTATGAACCTGTCCCTCCAGCATGTTCTGCTGATTGTGGTAATGTGGTTGAGGTCTCTGGAGCGTGTGGTACAGAAGGATTAGGATTTCCTCAGATGTAGCATTTCTAACAGAGCTGGGTCAGACATGGCTTTGTAAGTCATGCAGAGATCGCGATATGAGACAGAGAATAGTTGGAGTTTTTTTAGTCTGTCCATATAGGACAAATGTTTAAGGCTTAGGATCCTCTTTGTGAGGTATTTTTGCGGCCTCTCCAGTTGTTGCAGGTGTTTAGTGAGGTCCATGCCAAATGGGGCATTGTACTCAAGGATTGGTCTAATGAGGGAAGAGTAGATCGAGACAATGACCTCTTTCTTCCTAGATGCAAAACCCTTAGTAATAAGATGTGCCACGTAGAAGGACTTTCTGACCACAGTGCCAATGTGGTGGTCAAAAGAGAGGTTGCTGTTAACCTGTGTTCCCAGATCTCTTATAACGGCTTCTGTGTTCAGTGGACTACCATCAATGTGGTAATTCATGGGAACCAGGTTTTTCCCAAAGGGGATAACAACACATTTTTTTGGAATTGAGCTTAAGGCCATGGTTTTTACACCAGTCATTGGTCTCAGTGAGGCCTTTCTGTAGGATGTCACACATCACTTGGGAGTTAATAATAGCTCCCAACTTGCAATCATCTGTAAACTTTGTCAGCCAGAGTCCCTTCGTGTTGGCCTGGACTTCAGAGAAATAGATACCAAACAGGAGAGGACCCAGGACCGAACCCTGTGGGACTCCACTCGTGACTAGTGGGCAGTCTGACTTGGCGTCAACTACTTTCACATTGTGGGTTCTACCTGTCAGCCAGTTTGCAACATTTATTTTAATTTTATAAGGTATTGGTACTCAAAGAGCAAAGTTTGCAGCACTTTCTTGCACCAAATGACACAATGCCCAGCTAGGTAATGATTCATTAGAACCAAGTAATGCTATGGGGCAATGATACAAAAGGGGCAGAGAAGAAAAAGTGGTATGTCATTTACTGTATAATGATATACAAATGAACAAGCACAGACTGGTGAGCTCATAATAACTTGCAAATGAGGGTCAGACATGAAATGGCACACCCATTTGTGTCTGAATATAAAGGCAAAGAGACAAGAGAAAATGCTGGGGAAGCAGAAGCAGACATTAGCAGCAGCAGTGAATTTCATGAAACAGTACTGCATAACCTCAAACTGCTGTCTTCTGGGTAGAGGTATAGCTCACTCACCAAGCACTTGGTGCAGCTCTATGATCCTGCACTCCAAAACACAGTCCCTTCCAGATCTTGCACTCCTTAGCCAAATCCATCCCGATCTAGCATTCTTTAGCCACATCCATCCCTGATCTTGCACTCCTTCACCACATCCATCCTGATCTAGCATTCTTTAGCCACATCCATCCCTGATCATGCACTCTTTAGCCACATCCATCCCAATATAGCACTCCACTAGCCACATCCATCCCTGATCATGTACTCCTTAAGTCACATCCATCCCAGATCTTGTACTCCTTAGCCACATCCATCCCTGATCTTGCACTCCTTACCCACATCCATTCCTTAGCTGGCACTCTTTAGACAAATACATTTTTCCCCAGTCTACACCCTCAAAAAAGTTCAAGAACAAAAATAAAATTAAAAAAAGGTATTGTCTACTTTTAATTCTTCTTTTAAAAACTATAGCAAACTGCTTGCTATATTTGAAGCGAGGTTTCCTACAATTTATAGCACATGCACACATACACACACACACACACACACACACACACACACACACACACACACACACACACACACACACGCAGAAAACACTGAAGTAAGTGTTTCAGTCCTAACAGTACAAAACAGAATCAGAAATAATTTTCATACTGGCATTAAGAAATACCAGTAAAGAAATAAATGCTGGTACTGCACTATAGACAAATCAGCATGTGCTGATTGCATCCCCTTACACCTTGAGCTCACGGTGGTTGCCCCTTCATCACATCCTAGCTAAACTTCTGATTCCAAATGCACAATGAAGAGTATTTGCCACCTGCTCACAGATCAACAGGATCAGAATTTCCTTCTTGTGGATAAAGACACCATGCAGACATTGGATGACATGTGTGGCCCACAAAAGAGAACCAGAGGAATGCATGGACTTCATGTGCCTGTAGATACCAAGGTATATAGAATTCCTACCATACAGAGACAAGCAGGCACGCATTAGGTATATCTCAGGTGTCTGCCTGTAGAATCCTTGAGAAATTGCTCAGTGCATTGCTGCAATATATGGAGGGGCATATCTGCTTTCCTAATAAACCAAAGGAGACAGCCACCAACATGCCCACCTCCCTGAAATGCTGGAATTCATAGATTACACCAGTGTGGCAATAATGGCCCCACCTGGTGTCCATGAACACAATTACTTCAATTGAAAGGGCTACCATTCCCTTCAACAAAGGTAGTGTATAACACACAAGAGCTAATATCACATGCATCTGCACAGCACCCTGGCAGTTCCCATATGTGATATAAAAGTCATTTATATTGCCATTTCCTGCACAGAGATATTCCACAGAGCCACCCACTAGTTAACTACAGGCACAATGGTGCATCTACATATCCACAATCACAGACAAAATACACTAGAATCACTCCCTCGCTAGTCTCTTCCTCCCCAATCCCTAATGTGCTATAGGTGGTACAGATACCAATGGAGCCCTGATTTATGAGCCCTATACGGAATCCACAAGGCATGGCCGAATAGCAGTATAAGCTTACCCACCCTCAAACATGAAATATGGTAGAGTGTGTGTTTGACCTGCTGAACACCTGGTTCCCTTGTCTGGACATGTCTGGGGGAGTCATTGCAGTGTGCCCTAATTACAGTCTCCCAGATATTTGTAGCATGCTGCATGATGTAATCACATGACATCAGTCAGGCATAATGTGATCACATGACATCAACCAATTCAGGCTACTTCCCTGATGCCTTTGAAAAGAACAGCAGCACCACTACATCCACCAGCAGTGACACAATGGCAACAAACAGTCATCATCAGCTG
This sequence comes from Protopterus annectens, assembly GCF_019279795.1. Taxonomy (NCBI): domain Eukaryota; kingdom Metazoa; phylum Chordata; order Ceratodontiformes; family Protopteridae; genus Protopterus; species Protopterus annectens. The sequence continues at coordinate 117,637,180 of NC_056747.1, read as the reverse complement.
CAACACACAGGCGCACACACACACACACACACACACACACACACACACACACACACACACACACACACACACACACACACACACACACCACTAAACAAAGTATACAACAGTGCTTGCAAAGTGGCAACATCTAGTCTACCTCTATGGGCCCCGACATGCACACAGTGGCATTGTGGTGTCACACAAAAGAAAAGGATGCATGCAGTGCTGTCTAATGGCTATGTTAGGCAGTACTTGGTCAAGTCACACTAAGCAACAGACATCTCCACATACACCACACAGAAACGGGTGGTGACTTGTCACAACCATCATTATTTGCACAAGTGCCTAGTGACACAAGTCAGTCTAAACTGCTAGAGGATGAGTGGCTAGAGGTCGATGAATGGATGTAAGAAGGTATGGTACTGGTGTTAAATGTGATATTCTCTGTTGCATGAGTAGAAGTACATTCAGGATTAGTGAGAGAAGTAAAATAAGGCCACACAGCAGTGCCCTCTCACTGTGAAGGCAGTGCAGGCTCAGATGCCTCTGGGGACACAGCTGTGGGAGAACTGGTGGGACAAGATCTGTAAGGAGTCTGCACACAAATTGTCCCTTCCTAAGTGGCCCTGGCAGCATGACTGTCCCTAGCATTAGTTTGGATATTTGTAGAGCCCAAACCATGACAGGTGCAGCCTACTTGTAACTTGCAATGGTCATCCAGTACCTCCACCACAGGCATACACATACCCCCAACTACAAGCAGTTCTTGGGTCCATGGCACTGGTAGTGATGCTGGCTAAGATCTGCATGGAGATGGCCATGAAAGCATTATGCCCCACCTTTGAGTACACAAGCCTTATCATAGTATCATTCCTGGACTCCATTGTCTACTGAAGATCACACTCAGTGCCAACCATCTACATTTCTGCATGTGTATCTGCAGATTGTGCCTGCATTATAGTCCTGCATATCTGTTAGTTGAAGCTGAGAATCACCCACAGGTCAAGGCGTGGCTCTGCTAGTGGACAATGACATGATGCACCTCCATCCCACTTTAGAGTGGCCATCTATGTGCAAGAAGCATTGTACTCTTCTACCCCTGCTGGCCCAGTACTAGCAGTGGCCATGATATCAATCAAAGACAAGACCCTCGACTTTATTGGATGAGAGGGAGAGATAGTGTCATCTAGGCCAGAGAATGTTGACCCATCCAGGATGGAAATGGACTGTGTCAGCATCTCCTGATATTGAGTCAGTTTGCAATGTCATCTAGGCCAGTGAATGTAGGCCCATCCAGGATGGAGCTGGACAGTGTCAGTATCTCCTGATATTGAGTCAATTTGTAATGTCCTCTAGGCCAGTGAATGTAGGCCCATCCAGGATGGAGATAGACAGTGTCAGTATCTCCTGATATTGAGTCAGTTTATAATGTCATCTAGGCCAGTGAATGTAGGCCCATCCAGGATGGAGATGGACAGTGTCAGCATCTCCTGATATTGAGTCAGTTTGTAATGTCATCTATGCCAGTGAATGTAGGCCCTTCCAAGATGGAGATGGACAGTATCAGTGTCTCCTGATATTGAGTCAGTTTGTAATGTCATCTAGGCCAGTGAATGTAGGCCCATCCAGGATGGAGATGGACAGTGTCAGTGTGTCCTTAGATTAAGTCAGTTTTTATGTTGACTTCCTCATCAGACTCTGGCAGGGGGCTAAACTCAGCCTGTTGTTCTGCAGTTACATGTGGGCCTGTGTAGAGATATGGCCTATGCACTGCACTATACAGTGATCCAGTGTATTCCTGTACTATATGTGGGTGTCCATGATGGCATATATGTTGGTGCAAGTGCGTACTGGGTGCATGGGAGAGTGACAACAACGTGTGATAGCAGGGGTAATGTGAGAGGCTGTCCTCTGCAATTGCACCTGTGAGAGGGAGCTTATTACATGGAATGTACAGAGGTACCTCAGAGCTGAGTATGGGTGCGTTATGTAGGGTAGCACATTCCGGACTCATACTGATACCATCCCTTCATAATTTTTAACATTGCTCACTATGACATGCACACATATACAAAATATACCACAGTAGTGTAACGCAGCCTAAGGCAGCTGGGATAGTGATGTGTAGCTCTCCTGTGTCTGTGGGCTGCCATTCCCTGATAACGCTGTAGGTGAACAGCTGCAGTGTAGCTGGTAGTATAACTCAGCCTAGTGCTTTCTGGATGGACAGGGTGAATGTTCTGTGTCAGTGGGTTGCCATCCCCTGTTAGGGTTATATATGAACAGGTGCATGAGTACAGTAGGGTATATCAGTAAGTATCTGTTGTAGTATGAACAGCACTGTGCATATCTTAACCGAAGTACCTTACTGTTACAGGATGGTATTCACATGTGTGTGACACTAATGTGATATCTGCTACCATAGCTGTGACTTCTAATTCTAGAGCCCTGTGCAGATCTCCACTTAATAAAATGTAACAAATTATTTGCTACACTGTAGTACGTGACTTGCTACATCTTATACCACACATGAAGCACTAAAGCCCTTCAGGTCTGAATGCAAATGCACTATTGGCATTCATTTCTGAATGCTGGTAATTTACTAATGATAGCTCACACCCTTTAAAAGCTTGCACCCACGGCAGCTGTGCCCTTCACTTCACCCTAGTTGCACCTCTGTCTGTTGCCATATTAATGTACTTCTTGCAGGCTATATTCTTTGTAGTTGCTGCTTCTGTGCTGCTAGAAATGGTATTCAAGTTGCTGAAATGAGTCTATTGATAATTTTTCCTTGGTGTGTGCTTGGCATCCAGAATGGTGGATCATCTGTGAAGGTTGCTAATAACTATGGGTTTGCATTTTATGGTTTGCACCTTATGTATGCTAATATCAGTAAAGTCCACATTTCTGTTATGAATCTCTGCACTTTATAAAAGTGCAGTAGCAGGCATGGATACGTCCTGCTGCTCATCACCAACATGTCATTCATAGCACCTCATCCACGCAAGCTGCATGTGTAAAGCACTGCACATGATGAAAAGTCATGTAAACAACATTAACCTTAGGCTACCATCTTATTTTGTTATTAATTCATGGAGATGATCTCTGATGCTAGTACCCTGTGGTGATCACCTGCCTGGTGTTACAAGGACAGCAACTGTATGGTCTGTCTCCTCCACTGCCAGTTGAGGGAATGGCTGTTCCATATGCAGGTCCTTTTAGGAATGTGGAAGCTTGGTATGACCTAGCAGAACTGCTGTTCATGTCAACCAGCATACCATGTTCTAGTGAGAAGTGAAGGCCCTGGTACAATTGCACCCACATTACATTAATGGCTCCACCTGATGAACAGGAAATAATTTATCTTAACCATAAGGATTTCTAATCCATCAACTGCTAAGTGGTCTGTAATGTACAGGGTATAATATACAATGTGTCTGCAGGCCAACCAGGCAGTTACTACAACTTCCACATATGGTGCATGCGTGACATATCAGCAGTTCGTGCAGGGTGACGTTACCCAGGGGCATCTTATTAGTGGTGCTGGATATGCCCTGGAGCCATGGTTACAGTCATCTATCAGAAATCCCCATGTCATGACAGAGAATGACAAGAACTGTTACCTATCATAAACCCAGGTCACTGCTGAATGTGCATTTGGCCTGCTGAAAGCCTGTTTCCACTGCCAGGATGTATTGGAGGATTCCCTGCAGTATGACCATGTGAACTGCAGTAAGATATTTTCAATCTATGTTGCATGCTAAAAGTTGTAGTAAAGTAAACAAATTCAGATGGAGGAAAACCCACACCCAGAAGTGAAGGAGGAACCTGATGGGGAGCCTGTGGAGGAGCTGGCTGTAAGGAAGGAGCCTGTGAAGGGGAAGTTGTCTGATAAGGGACCTGTGGAGGCTGACTGCAGGGGAGGAGCCTGTGAAGGAGGAGGAGCCTAATGAAGAGTTTGCAGAGGAGCTGACTGCAGGGGAGGAAGTGCCTGATGAGGAGGCTGTGGAGGAGCTGGCTGCAGGGGAGACACCTGTGAAAGGAGAAGCAGCCTTTGTGGAGCCTGAGGAGGATCTGGCTGCAATGAAAGAGCTTATGAAGGAGGAGGAGCCTGAAGAGGAGCTTGTAAAGGAGCTGACTGTAAGGGAAGACTATATCAGTTGAAGGTGAACACAGTATACTCTGGCAATAGTTAAGAGGCAGGGGCTGGTTCATAACTATGGCTATACTAAAGCAATGTATGGGAAAGAAAAAGTGATGTATGCAAACATTCACCGTGGATGTGCTATTCTATGTATAGACTGGCCACAGTGAGCATCAAACAAAGGCTACTCAGTAACAGAGTACAAAGGGCACAACACAATTACCATCATATGCACAGATGAGAAGGACCACAGTGGAAAATGTCATCATTGGTTAAGTGTGTGTGTATGTGTGTGTGTGCACACATGCATTTGTGTGTGTTTGTGTTGGCATGGAAAAATGTAACTTTGTGCTGTGGGTGTCAGACCTAGGATGTTGGGTTGGGAGACTAGTGTGCACTGGACAGGGAGAGGGCACTATCTTCATTTGTGGCTGTTCATGTGTGAGTGTGTGTGTTTTAGACACAACCTCAACAGACTGTGCAGTAATATGGTGAGGTCTTACTGGTAGCTTCAGAGTACCCACAAGAGATGTAGGTGTAGACAGTGCATGCCTCTGTCCATAGGATCTCCCACCCCTGTGAGGGGTGCAGACACTATCCAAATCATGCCTAGAGGATGGAGTGCTTTTTGAATGTGAGTGATGGCTGGTACCACAAATAAGTTTGATAAAAGCATGCACCCTTCTAGATGACCATGTTGTAGTGGTAGGGATGACACTACATGTTCCTGATTGTGGCCTCCCTTTTTAATGTGGCCCTCACCACTGGAGGCAGAGGTAGAGTTGGCATGGGAAGTGCATCTGGATGATTCCTGTGCACATAGGGAGACCTGATTCATGAGGCCTCCCTCTGCAACATGTCCATGATGTCACACATGTGGGACATACACTTCTGGAGGGTATCTTACAAACACCTCAAAAACACCAGCAAAGCAAGGGTTGTGGTATTGTTAGCTTGTCTTCATATGTTGGCCCTGCATATTTGCTGGGTTGTGGACACTGAGACAGCTACTTTGGGGGTGGCAGTATGCCTGCAATGCATGGCCACCAGCACAATGTCCACGTTGTCTTCCCAGTGCACAGTGGAGCTTAGAGCGGCCATGGGGGATTACAGCATGGGGGCAGACATCCCTTCCCAGTTAGAACTGTCTGCAGCTTCCTCTACTTCTTGTTCTTCTTGAGTCTCTGGGGTGGGTTCCACAGCCACCACGACTCTGTGCACTGACAGGGGTAGGGATCTGCTCTCCACATTTCCTCATCCCCAGCTTAGATGCCATGACCATGGCCATACTATATTTTGACTGCCATCTTTGTCCAAGCCTGATTCATCTCCAACATTAGGTGTTGGGGGTGTATATCCACATTGGAGTAGCCTCATAAAACATCACCTGTGGAGATGGCAAAGGAAACTACCCACAACAGATAAGACTAATCATCATGACCTAAATCCCAGAAAATGAATGAATGAATAAATATTATTTTCTATGGATAACATACCTTGTGTTGGTGGTCTCCATATCTAAAGTCTTGACTTTCTTGTGAAAAGATGTGGGAATGCTTTTAATCTGTACTACACTACAAATTTGCCTGGTTTACAAATACGTGATCCCTTAAAGACATACTCACCTGGGTCATCTGTGATGGAAGTTCTTGATGGACAGTCAAGCTCATCTCCTACACCCAGGACTCCACTGTGGTGTCTGGATGAGTCAGTATCCTCCTGCAGAGAGTTAAGGAGCTCCATTTCTAATATTGATGGTTTGGTTGATGAGCTGTCTCCCATTGGTGGTTCAGTTGATGAGCTGTCTCCCATTGGTGGTTCGGTTGATGAGCTGTCTCCCATTGGTGGTTCGGTTGATGAGCTGTCTCCCATTGGTGGTTCGGTTGATGAGTTGTCTCCCATTGATGGTTCAGTTGATGAGCTGTCTCCCATTGGTGGTTCAGTTGATGAGTTGTCTCCCATTGCTCTCAGTTCCTGTACCAGGCAGTCAACATCAGTGTCATGCTGGTGGCTCAGCATCTCACTTGCTCATAGTTTCTGTCCTACCTACTGACAGCATTGATGTCATTCACAGCATCCCAGGAGGCACGGTGACAAAAGGATGTGGGAATAATCACATCACATTACTAGTTGCCATATACTCACCCTGATGCAATCTATGGAGTGTCTGTGTGGTTGAATTATGTGGCCTTCTTTTCTTGTGCCCCCTAAAAAAAGGGGCTAGTAAACAGATGCCATTTCAAGCCCACACTTGACACTCATGCACTGCTCCAGTGCTGATTACCCTCCATGAAATGACAGCCATTGGCTGACAATCCCTCGTCCATGCCTATGTCAGCATCTAGGTATACCCATGGAGAGATAATCTCTGTATACATACAGGGACAGCAGATTTACATATTAACAGGACTCTGTTGAGGGCACAAATACATCACTGGCACAGCAAGTACCTTCTTTAGTTGGAAAATAAGGTGTGTTTTTGCTACAGAGTGTGTTATGCAGGTACACAGGCATATGTGTGTTGGACCTACACGTGTTGATGGAGAATGCACTCTGATTACAGCTTGTGTAGTAGAAATACATAAACATTCTTAACTCCAGCAATCATCAGATATGCAAAGTACATGTACATAAACAGTGGCAGCATTGCCCCACCACATTACTGTCCTGCTGTGCTCCCTCATATAGGTGTTTCAAGCAGTAATATGTAAATAAAACAATCCTTTTCCTGCTCTCCCACTCACAAAATAATACATAGACTGTCATTACAACATAACTGGGCTATCACATGTGAGATTGGTAGTAGCCTGATTATGACCTACCTGGTAAGATGGTTTAACAACCTGTACATGCCATCACACAAGAGAATCACCGCATAACTCAATTCAGAACCCTATGATTATATTACAAAAATGTCTAAAGTTCTCAAGGGCACATAATCATAATAGTGCATTTAACAGACTGTATAACACTACTGCCCATTTGCATGTAACAGACTGTATAACACTGCTGCCCATGTGCATGTAACAGACTGTATAACACTGCTGCCCATGTGCATGTAACAGACTGTATAACGCTGCTGCCCATGAGCTTTCAGTCTTCCAGCTGATGCGTGGAACCCCCAAAACTACTGTGCATAACTACACCTGCATTATAATACAAACAAACATTTCATTTACTACAATAGCACTACATGCTATAAGCAAACATATTTTTTATGAATGCAGCAGTAAAGACAAATTTAGAGGTGCACTCTTACTTTGCAAAGATGTAGCTTTGCCATGTCTTCTCAGTTTAAACTAGCCTTGACAATTGCTGGCCTGTAATCTACAGCAGTGCAATGAGGCCCATGGTGGCTGTGTATGCTAACTGAAGAAGTAACTAATACATGTGGCTGAACAGCATTTTTTACATGTTGTGGCTGTGGAACAGACGATGTTAAGAACATCTCTTGTTTTAAGCACTTAGATGAGCACCTGCACGATGCACTGAGCATGCATGGGCAGGTTAGCGACAAGTAAGGGAGTGTGAGGAAAATGAATTCACTTTGGTATCCCAGGGAGGTGCTGAGGTGTCATGCTCCTCCTGCTACACATATTCCATGCCAGTGTTTACACCTCAACACCAGCCTACCATGCTAGCATTTAAGGTGAATATCCTCTCTAAGCACAAAACTGTCAGTGAAAAGTGAAAAGCAACAAAAGTAAGAACCTGACAGTACCACAGCTGGGAAATCTATTACAAAAATAAAGAAAAAACAAAACAAAGATTACAATGAATAGATCCTTACAAAACAGTGGTGAGAGCTTTCAGGGATCTACCCCTTCATCAGACAACAGTTAAAAATCCCATAATAAATACTGGAGAATAGTCACATGATGTTTCAAAAATATTTCAGTTGTACCCAATAAGGACATAACAATTAGTGCATCAGTACATATTAGCACAATTATGCAAATAAATAGACCATACATTAAAAGAATTATAGCTAAGATAAATAAGAAATGTGTGTAACCTTGTATGGTGTATAACTATATATAATAAAAACCTGATAATCCTAGCGACAACACTATAAATATATATATATATATATATATATATATATATATATATATATATGTAACATATTAATACATATATACAATTCTAGTACATACAGCTTGTATAGATACATACATAAAAAAATATTAAAAAATATTAAAATGCTAATATATGTGCAGAAGTAAATACTAAAATAGTGCTAACAAATCTAAAATACAATATGAAAGATAAAAATGGTCGAGCTCAGCAGTTTCTGTATCATTAGATAGAAGCTGCTGAGCAGAGATGGATTATTAGATTTAATGCAGACAAGCCCCCAGGGTTGAATCAAATGGTGTCGCTTAAACCTTTTTTAAAAGCTCGACCACTGAAACATTGATTCTCTTGAATGGTTATACATTTTTAGATTTTTAATATTAAGATGTTGTCCTGTTCGATTCTCAGCTAGAGCGTCTTCTGTGTGGAGACATGCGTGAATGGTTGTAACTTTGTTGAAGGTTGTGTATCAGTGCTGGCAACTCGGCATGTAAAAATTTACTGCCAATCATTAGCGGACCGGAGTTCCGCTGTGATGACCCCTAACCGGGAAAAGCCGAAAGACACAACAACAACAACAACAACAACTATATATTTTTATCTTTTATATTGTATCTATACAAGCTGTATGTACTAGAATTGTATATATGTATTAATATGTTACATATATATATATATATATATATATATATATATATATATATATATATAT